>NW_027286069.1:116436512-116751512 GCF_022747635.1 Hetaerina americana
AAGGGTGCAGGGAGGCCGAGGAGGAAGGGAAGGGAGGGCGGGGGAGGGTTTGCGTGCATTTTTTATGGAGTCCAAGGACCCTGGTGCCTACCCGTCTCGCTCTGCTTCTAAAGGAGGTTAATTGGGTATGATGATGGAGCATGTCCCTCCTCCCTTCAAGGAGTCTCTATCCCCACTTCTCCTCCCTCTCCCCCTTTCGGTCCTTTCCCCAGTTGACCTCCATGACCTCTCCCTTCTTCACCCCCCTCCGCCTCCTCTGAAGGTCCATAGAAGATCTCATAGATATCCTCTATTATCGGAAATTAAATTCCCTAAGAAAAATCTAATCCTTAAAAACACCAAATCTAATCTAAAACATAAAAGGAACTCTTTGGCGTGTCTCTGTTGCTTTATCTATGCCTGCTTGATCGTTTCAATCGCCGTGGTCGCTGTGGGAAATGGGACTCGAGTGAAACTTGATTAATGCTTTGAAGAAATATTGTGAGTCGCAATTAGTTGAGGAGATTCTAATTTAATCCCTTACCTTAGGACAGAATATTAAATTATGATCAATAAAATAGGCTTAAAGATTTTTGCCTAGTAATGCGGGTTTGCGGGTTAAAAATATGTCAATCGTGTAAACTTTCAGTGCATAATTATATAAGTATATTAGGATACTTAGAAATGTATTTCATAAATACATGTAATAAACTGCTAATTACTATGGCTCATCCTCGGAGTTATAGGTAATTCTGATATATATTTTACATACGGAACTGCATATAGATTTCATTTTGAAAGTATATATAGTTTATTGATTTATCGCATTTTTAAATTGTTTTCTTAAAAAAGATTTTAAAGGGATAGGTAAATTATCGATGTCACCTGTAATCGTAAGTAATAGCTCAGTACTCGTAGGGTGTTTTCATGCCAGATACTTTTATAATTGTGTTAAGCAGTAGCAGTTCAAGCACGAAGTCCCTCTATATTATATTCGGGGCCAATAAGAAATTATAGCTTACCGTAAACCTATGGCCACCAAGGAAAATTATTATAATTAATAGTCAACGACATCCATAAGCGTAACGTTTTCTATTCCGTGAAGATGCCAGCTTGCGGCTGTGAGGAAAGAAGGAAACTCGATTACTATATATGAATAAAAATATATTTGAATTTATTCCAAACAAATACAAGTTAGTTATTTTGTAGGAATATTTTTATAATTAGTTAACATATATTAACGGAAATAATAAAACAAAAACCCATGGTCGGTTCTCAAGATGTGCAATTTTGTCAATATAATTTTTAATACCGTTGACATGCACATAAATGACACGATTACTTTTTAAGAGTTTATATCCTGGTGATGTCGTAACTCTAGAATGTCGGAAATATTATTTCAATGAGAGCATGGGTTGGAGAGGACAGAGTTGGGATTATCTTATTTTGTGGAGTTTTTCAGCAAATGCATTTCGAGTGACAGGGGCGTCGTCCATTCCTGCTGAATTCCTGATTTCCCTACGGTTATAGGCACGAATCAAATTAAAACAAATAATATTCTCGCGCAGGAGTTGACTCGCGCCAGTCCACTCGGAAGGGCGGCCTCGCGTGTTCGCATGCATCGCAGTTATTCCCATTCGAGAACCCTATCGACTCTCGCTCAGTCAATAGGAAAGGCGGAAAGATGGCGGCCGCCGCAATCGCTCCCTCCTCGAGTCCGATTGCTTGAACAAATTGTTTGGAGAGCGCACCAATTGCTAAGCAGCGCGCAAAGCGTCTCGCCATTCCTCTCTGTTTATTGCTCCGATTGGATTGACCGTTGAAAACGCTTTAGCTGTTTGGGCAGCCGAAAGCTAGAACGAGTGGACAGAATTCATCTGCCAACTAGGGGCAACTGTTTCGATTCGATTATAAACGTCCAGATACGAGCCAATTTCCGTGCGAAAGAGAAAAAAAGGATCTTTTGGGAAAATGCCAATTCAATGGACACACACCATTGCGCCCGATGCATATCGGAGGTATGGTTGTTCAATGATGGTCGTGTAAGTACGTCCCTCTTCCCCGTAGCCTGTTCCCCTTCGCTCGTTTCTCCCCCCCCGCACCCCGCCTCCTCCACACCCACTTGGCTCGGGAGCTAGGAAGATGGAAATTGTGGCGTTCCAACCCCCTCGTTGCCGCCTCCGTCGCCCCAGTTTCCGATAAGCGCGCCCCACTCGGCGCTCGGGGGCCGCGAAGGGGGGGGGCGGGAGGAGAACCGGGGGGAAGAAGGGCTTCGTCTCCGTCGATGGGCTTATCAAAAGATTATGGCGCATGTAGGCAGATATATCTATGTGGGTGCACCCACTCCTCGCTGCCCCGCCTTCATTGGGTGCCACGGTCGAAGGCTAAGAGGAGTAGTGAGTATTGTGAGGGTGAGGGCCTCGTGTTCTATCCCTATCTTCCGGGCTAATTGAGTGCATCTTCGATCTCGTGCCCTCCTTCGAAGGACACAAACTGTGCCTCCGCTCTGGAAGAACTTTCCAACGGCCTTTTCGCGACCCCGAACGGTTTCAGACGATCGATAAAAATTGTCAGGATTTTAACATTATAAAACACTTTCTTTTGCGGTAATTATCTCCGATTTATAATAACTGTTTTCATATTCTTCATAGACTTAAGTTTAAAAGTTCTGCCTAACTTCAACGACTTAGTTTAGAGTGGTTATTCATTCTAATTTCGAAGCGCGAATAGAACCAAATGACTTAATAGGTAGACAAGTGGGCGCATTTTGTTGGTCCTGCAAACTTTGTCTGTTCTCTCCCTTAAAACTCTTGAAAGTCGTTATTACCAATGGGGATAGTGCTGAAAAGTGGGTTTCTCATCCATGCATAAGTGGATGACTTGAGGGGTGTGAAAATAACACATTATGTGCTGAGTTTTCTATACGCTGACATTAGGGTCTCCCCGGGGGTACATTACAGTCTCCTCGGGGGGTAGAGTGTTTTGTGTTGCATGTTCATGTGGTGGTGGAGTTTCGCATTCATGATTGTTGTGTCCTGGCTTGCGTATTGTGGGATGGCTTTCGCGCTGCATACATCTTGGGGTGCAGTTTTTTTGTTGGTTTATGGTATGTGTGTTTGCATGAGTGTTGGATGAAGGGATTTTTGCATGCGTGTGTGCGCTGCTATGGGTGTTATTTTCCATGTTGCTGTTTTGCATGTGGCATTGTTCCTTTTGACGGTTGGTGACCTAACACCCCCCGCCACACGCCCTTGAGGTGGCTTGCCGGGTAGTATTTAGATGTAGGGTCGCGATAGTCCCGGAGGTAGAGCGTTGGACTGCTGACCCGGAGGGCCCGTGTTCTAATCCCGGGCAAGTCTCTCTGGCCACCCTCAGCTCCACCCAAGCTGTGTGATTTTTCGGGTTCCAGATCTTTCTTACCATAACCGGCACAGGGAAAGGAGCCTACGCTTATGTGTGAACTTCACACGCCGTCGGGCTTGGTGAATTTTAACATCACCTATCAAACCGATCTTGGGGTTGATTACTGTGTTAAGCATGTAAAGTACTGGTTAGCCCTATTCTAGAATACTCGTCCATAGTATGAGATTCATATGAGGTGGGACATTTTAAAAATATAGAAAAGGTTCAAAGAAAGCCAGCATGATATGTACTCGGAAGGTCACGGAAATGTTGGATACGAGAAATGCGTGATTATGGATGGAATACGGCGATGGACGGAGCATTGTAAGTATGATGTGAACCTAGCCCTTGTCCGATGTTAAAGCTGTGGTTGGTAATCTTAAAGTGTCATTGTGTATAAGAGCATTTTGTCTCATATCTGTCACTCTTGTGTGTGTATGTATGTATGTTCATTGTAAGAGTGACCGTTGGCCAGACTTGACCGTTGCCACCAGGATAATTGCCTCATTGAAACGAGACTTATTTAATAATAATAAATGATTGATTTACTTAATTTTGCGTCGTAGTTTTCTTAATGAAGTTCTTAATAGTTTGTTACGACTGCTGGAATGTTAGGAAAAGTGAATTGATTCCTATTTCACAGAAGAAAATCATAGGTCCATATCCTGATAAAATACCTTCTACTTCAATTGAACTTGGGGTCATTGAAATGGTGAGTTTTTTCTTGTTGTGGTCAAAAAGTGGGTATGGAAGGAACGAAGGAAGGGATATAAAGCTCCAAAAAATACGCCCATGATTGACCGGGCTTCTTGGCGCTCTCTTTCGGTCTTCTCGACTACTCGCAATCACATTCCCCTGCCGACGGTTTCTTCACCCTTACAAGTTTTACGGATATATTATTGGTAGATACTTATAGATTTCCCTAAGATGTATTTAGCAGTATTATCCCAATGCGTTCACACAGTTTTTCTAAGGAGAGATATGTGAAAGTGTATGCAGAATAAATATCTGTTTCCTTGAATTTTTCATATTTCTCTCCTATTCAATTAGTTTGGTTACCGTACTATGCTACTTTTTATGATGTAAATATCCAGAAATTGTTTGCTAAAAGCAGAAATAAAAGCCTAATATGAGCGTTAACTATGACAAATACATGAGAAATGAGGTAATTACTGAATAGAGAATAGATTTCTTCGGTATGAGAGTGGCTTGATGCAAATTGTGAGAATCAGAGAGAACTCTGATAACGTAATGGAAGAGAAAAAAGTTAACAACATATAAAAGAAACCTATGACATTTCTATTTTGCCTATCATAACATTTTAAGCATTATCGTTTGTTTGCAGAGTAAAATTTTTTAGAATTTGTATCTAATCATCGCGGCCATTCAACTAAGTACAACCGTTTAGGCATGCATTCCTTCAAACAAAATATCTAGCACTAACAACGCTGCATTCAAAATTATTTCTCGTTTTTTACTTAAAAGTGTGTATGCACAATGTGAGAAAAACGGGACTTTTTTTAAACTTATGGGCGTTTGGTCCACGTTTTCGATCGATATTGAAATAAATTAAGCCGTAACAAGGCTATGTTTAGTGTTTTTACTCTCCGCCAGGGGTTGTTTTCCGCGGTAAATCGTGACGCATCTCTCGGCATAACTTCAGTAATGTTTTGATGAAATTAAAAAAAAATCATCATCGGATCACTTCTTGGTGTGACATTCAACGAAGTATCTCAACCAAGTCCCATCTTTCCTCGAACTAATTCACGACTGTCTTTCTTATTACTTATTAGCTCATACCCATTACTCGCTTCTGTTGTCGGTGCGGGCGCAGCGGACGAAGCCGCAGGGGAAGAACCAACATGGGCGCACTCGCATCCCGCCGACCGCACTGAATATAAAATATCCGGATGACTCTACCACCTGAGTGAGCATTGCGCGGTTAATGGGGTTGGCAAATAAGCATATTCCTTACGATAGCCAGGGGAATACGGAGGCGTATCTGTAAATTAGCCGGGGTAGCGGATTTTAAATCTTCCCACCATGTCTACGGCTTCCCAGCGCTTAGCAACGATAGCGTAGGAATGCTCTTTCATAATTAACATTAGTAGAATATTAGACGAAATCACTTATGTAAAAATAAGTACTTTATTAAGCAAGGTATGACTTCTAGCACCATGTAATAATAAGATTTCAACTTATACCAGGAGAGTAAATCATCCGATTTGAATATTGATCATAGATAATATCCCTCACCGACTGATATACGCAGGGGTATTCTTACAGTGACCTTTCACCTCAATTTAACCAAGGTTAAACATCCATATTATGCTGTGTCTTGTCGTAAGATATTTATAGTTTCATGGGGACATCAAAGAAGATTCCAGATAAAAATAGATAAGCTTGACCAAACGTTCAGGGATAGGCCTGAAGATATCCTGTAATCTGAATCTTCATACATCTACATTTACGTAACACCTGGCAAGCCGTTGCAAAGGCATTTGGCGGGGGGTATTAGGTCACCACCTTTAAAGAGAACAAAAACATATGCCAGATCAACTCATGCATGCAAACCTATACCCTCAGTGGCGTATTTATTCATGCAAATATCCTTTCATCTTTCACGAATGCAAATTTCTTATACTATCATCTAACGAATAAATGCACCTTGGTATACAGTAAGAAATTTATCCAATTACGTGCTAGCTAGAATTTGAAAAGAATGAAGGCGAAATTCCACCACCACACATGGGCATGCAACATGCAATCGTCTCCTCCCCAAGGACTCAGGTAGAGAATGTGACCCTGGAGGTAGCGGGAGGGTTCCCTCACACAGAGGGATGAAGGATGGAAGGGTAAACTTAAAAACAGAAAAGGCAGAGCAACCAATGCTGTCAAGAGCATTACATTATTTAATGAAATTCTAATCTGTTCGTGGGGAATTAAATTTTGTTCATAGGGTTCTTAAGTCATCCCACTTGCGTCAAACTAAGGAAGTGGATGACGGACACCGGCCATTTAAGATAACATGTGATAAGATCATGAAATTTGAGTCTATCCAATCAAGTATGAACGAGAAATTCTACCTTTGCATGCGGCGTTGCAAACCACGTTAGGAACGCATGGAAAATGGCATTGTGAAAGCAAATTTACGATTTGATCTTGGAATTATAAATATAGGAAATACTGAAATTTCGCAGTAGTTTTATAGTGTGTGCGTCTCCCCTTTTCCCTTCTTATTATTTCCAGATGATGTTTTGAGAAAATTATGACGAGTGGTTTACCAATTTATTTTCATTAACTTCTCACTGTGTCCCCACCTGAAAATGTGTTAAGTGTGTTGAATTATTTCGTTACATCAAGAAAATATGCTGTTTTTGACTGTATTTTTAGTTCACTCCTTTTCTTAAAACATTATTCACGTAATTATGCATTGATTTTATCGTGGAATCTGTTTATGTCATCATCATCATAAAATTAATGTTTCACCCCGAAATATACGAAGTGGTTGTCAGAGATAAGTACGACTTTACTGTATTGTAATTAGTCCGTGTCTCAGAAATGCCTTTATTGCCATGAGGACACCGTAATTGGATGTGCCTATCGGTTGAAATGGATCAATTTATCAATACGAGTGTATATGTTCGCTACTTTAATTCATTTTGTTAACTATAGTTACAGGCATTTCTCTTAAGTCCCATGGAGATGTACTAGTTTTCAGTGACCGCCAACTACATGAGCCTTTATTACAGCATTCTGGATGACAATAATCCTTGGGATGATAGAATGCCGCCATGATGATTTTCTGATGCCCCGTTGGCCGTAGTTTACTCAGGACAGATCCAGGAGGAGGAAATTTGCAGCGGTATTTTCGGCTTCATTTGTTTGATGTGCCTAACCTTTTAACTTCTGGATCCTAGATTACTCCTCGTCTCGTCGGTCGACCGGTAGGAAACTCAAAACGCCAAAGAGTCGAAGTTCCTCGCCGTCGCACGGCGTCGTCGACGCATTCACCCACCTTAAGAGGTGATTCTCATACCTTCCTTCTCATGATTCCTTCCTTCCGAAACGATTTTTTAAGCCTCTCTGTACACGAGCAGTCGGATCAGTTGACCGCAAAGCAAAAGTTCCGGACGGCAGCAGTCCACATTGGCCTGCGGGTGGGTGGACGCGAGAGAGATGTCATCCCTCCGAGTGCATTGGAGTGTGTCCGTATCTGTCGTCGTCCCCTCGTGGAAGCACAATACGGGACGTAGGCCCAACCCACAATCCAAAGGTGGACGAAACCTCTTAAGTGCAGCGGCGACCTTTCAAATCGTAATCCCCCTCCCCCCTCCCTAAAAACCCTCTTCCTTCCTGGAATTCCATCCCTTGAACTCTCGCCTCTGTATTGCCCGCGTGTATTTTCACGTGAGGTGGTGTGTGCGTCCTTTCAAATAAAAAAAAACAATGTTCGAGTTCTCAGCCGCTGAAAGACACGGTGGACTTTCTCGAGTGTGTCCCAGAACGAAGAAGGAATTAATTGTCTTTTTCGCCGCCAACAGTGAGTCACACACACGGCACTCTCTCTCTCTCTTTCTCGAGATAGAGAGAGAGTGTGTGGAAGAGGGAGGGAGAGAGTGCAGTAGTAATGGAACACAAAGGCGCGCCTTTTAATGTGTAAACTGAGGAAGAAGCCGACTTGTTGGCTTTGAGTGTCTTCTCTAAATAAATGCTAAACGCCAGGAGAAAAAAATCTCTGTAATTTTTTGCTGGTTAAAACTGCTTTGGAAGTTTTCCGAAACCCACCTTGGAGATGCGTCTTGAAAGTGATGAAACATCATAGTATTGCAGTTTTTATTTGCTATTTGATCTAATCCTGCTTCAAATTAAAAACCCTCGCACAGAGCCAATTTGGCTAAATAAAGATGGGGAAAACTTATTTATTCGTGTTTTTAAAATTGCTAGAAACTATTTCCGGGTGAATTCGCGTTGCTGGTGTTTTTATTTTGTCTTAATTTTCTGTGCTTGCTGTTTTTTTGCTCGAAATATTGTTGAGTTTCCGTTTATATCAGTGCGTGCATCCAATATGCATGGTGCTCACTGGTTTACGCAGTGATCATCACGATTATGGAACGACTTTTTACTGTAAAAACATACTGCGCCGTGCCTTTCTTCAAGAAGAGTGTAGCAGAATAATCAGGTTAATTAGACGAAGCTTCATCGCTCTGAGATTTAAATTTCATCTAAAACGCCTGTATTGCTAGTATTAGTTTATATGTGATCTTTTTCAACGTTTAGAACTTGGCGGCTTCATTTGGAGCAAAAGCGTACGAATAATTTGATTACTCGGTATAATAGTCGTTAAAAAAATTGATTTGGAAATGAAGAGGGATCTCTCTTTTTCTAGACTTAAGAGGGTGTTAAAAAAAAGTTTTCCAAATATGCTCCAAATATATCTCCTGGGAGTAAGAAGGGACGTGTGCGTTTTAATCCAAATACCATCAATGCTCTCATCGGAAGAGTCGTCGAAGTTTTAATTAGAGAACCTTAAGTAATGGAAATGGGAAGAGGCACTCTTCGCGTGGATTTTATTTTGGGGAGGACTTTTTCTCAGCAATCAGCAGTCCCCTCGAAATTAAGTGGTAATTTTTATTTACATCCCAACGTTCTGATTCTCTCTTGTCTCCCTTATGTAATTAACAATATTACATTTGTATTGTAGCGCTATTCACTCCAATTTAAGCACGATCATCGTATTTTTGAAATATTTTCAAGTTGTCTGGAACCTTTTTCTTCTAGTCGCAATCCTAATCATAATCTTCCGATCCCTTTCTCGCGAAATCTCTCTTACATGGACATCGCGCATTTTTCTCTCAGCTAAGAAGTTGAGGGATGACTGTAGGTAAGAGACGAGGAGGTGGTAAATACAGGGTTCGTCCGGAAAATAAGTGTACTGAGCTCAGGAAAAAAAATTTTTACACTTTTTCATATCTTAAGCTAATATTCCTCAAAATAGGACCCTTGTGAGTCGATACACTTGTTCCAGCGGCGTTCCCATTCCTGGAACGCTCCCGCGACGGCATCATCGGGAACCTCTCGAAGACACGTCGTCACGGCCTCTTTGACGGCGTCCGAAGTCCCGTATCGCGTTCCTTTCAAACTCCTCTTTATCTTCGGGAACAGAAAGAAGTCCGGTGGTGCCAAGTCCGGGCTGTAGGGTGGGTGCGGCAGCGTTGCCACGCCGTACTTGGCCAAGAAGTTCGACACGACAAGCGAGGTGTGAGACGGCGCATTGTCGTGATGCAGCCGCCAGATGTTTTTGATCGCTGGCCGGACGCGGGCGACTCGTTTTCGAAGCCTGTCGAGCACTTGGACGTAAAATGCAGCATTTACAGTTTGTCGTTCAGGTACAAATTCGTAGTGGACGACTCCCCTTTTGTCATAAAAGACAATGAGCATCGCCTTGATCCGAGATTTGCTCATGCGAGCTTTCTTTTGACAGGGTGATGATGGGGTGTGCCACTCCGCACTTTGTCTCTTCGACTCCGGGTCGTACTCAAAGATCCACGTCTCGTCACCCGAAACAACGTTCTCTAAAAAATGTGGATCATTTTTGCAGTGATCCGCAAATTGTGTCGCGATTTCCAAACGATTGAGTCTTTGATCATCACTGAGCACTTTCGACAACAACTTTGCACAAATTTTTCGCATCTGTAATTGGTGCCTAATAATCTCGTGCACTATTGTTTTTGGCACATTACACTGCTCTGCTATCATCCGAACACTAAGACGACGATCAGAGTTCAGTACATCGCGAACTTTTCGCACATTTTCGTCGGTGAGTGTCGTTGATGGGCGTCCAGGCCGTGGTTCGTCGTCGACCTCTTCTCTGCCCTCCACGAACATGTTGTGCCAGCGAAAGATCATGTTTCTGGACATGGCTGACTCCCCGTAAGCCTGGTTAATCATACCGACAGTTTCGGTAGACGATTTCCCAAGCTTTACCGCAAATTTGATGGAATAACGCTGCTCCAAAAACTTCGGCATCGCGTTCCGTGACGTGGGTCGAGCGTGGAGGTTCGAGTTAACAGAGCTCCTCACTACACCACAGCTCAGAGCCGACTGCCTTTTTCAGCGTCGCTTGCCAACATACCCCCCTCCAATCGTAGCCCGTCAGAGCGGTGCTGGGCGCGCCTGGAGCGGCGGGAAAAAATCAGTACACTTATTTTCCGGACGAACCCTGTAGAATTAAAATATTGTAGGCAAAACTCGCGACAGTTGATAAACACCAACTCTTATCAATGTACGGGATTAGTTTGCCACTAGGATACTTGATGATAAATCAAGTTAACTACGAGGGCTGTCCAGAAAGTAACTTCCGTTTTCCTGTCGAGTGAGAATAATTAGAGGGAACCGAATTGTCGCCGTGTTGACGCAAGCATTAGATAGGTACGCCTCGAGCTTGCAGTGCTTGGAAGGTCGCCAGCCGCTTGTCGTTAGTTTACAATAGAGAGTCAAATTGAACAATTCAATTGAAATACCCGCCAATTGCGATGTCCGTTCAGTGATAAGGTGTTTACCGATCAAAAAACTTCAAAGCTCCTGACATTCATCGTCGGGAAATGTGCTCTCTACGGACCAAATGAGATGATTGACAAGAGTTGAATGCGTCAGTGTTGTTGTTCGTTTCAGAGTGAACACAAATATCTATGATGATGACAGAAGTGGCCGTCTGTGGTGAACAATGAACTGCACCTGAAAATTGATGAAGAAGTTCGTGTAAACCGGCGTTTTACGATATCTGAATTCTTTCAAAAGTTTTCCGCAGATTTTCACGACTCTTTTGAATGGAAAAACGACTGAAAAGTTCGAGTGCTACATGTTATGTGCTTCCTCAGCGAGGAACTTCAAGATGCCATCGGCGGTTGGCTGCAATCTCCGGCGGAAGAATTTTATGCTGAATGAATTTTAAAACTAATTCAGATTTATGACAAATGTTTGAATCTGTTAATTAAATACAGATGCATACGAATACCATATTTGTATGCATGGAATAGTAGAGATATAAAGTTTGAGATCAAAATGATAAATTTTCTGTTACTATTCAAGTGTATTTTTTATAGCGTGATGGAGGTTAATTTTTGGACAGGCCTCGTATTAATTACACCAGCATCATTAGATATATGAATTTTATTATTAAAATATCGCTCCAAAGCATAAACTAAGTGGTTAACTTTTTTGTAGTCTCGAGCTCCATTCAAATTTTTGCTAATTTTCTTCATTCTTAGCATCGAGAGAAAATGAACCTCGAGATACGAATGTTTTTCCGTCTACTCGTTGAAGCTTATATCCGGGATAAAGCGTTAAAGGCAGGAGAAAGGATATTATGAAATGAAATTTGCCTGAAGGCAGAGAAAGTTCGTTTGAGGAAATGACGCAGTGGGGTGTTGAAGGTCGCCATGCAGGTCTAATAAAAGATAATCAGCGAAAAGAAGGAAAATGTCAGCATATACTCAATTTTTGACACGAAATGATGGCGTGTAGAAAGCATGGAGAAGTGGAGAAGGAAATAATGCAGGAAAGATAAGAGTTAATACGATGGATCAGTTTCCGCTATATGCAATATTTAATGATAGTTGGAAACCGTGGAAGCACCTACCCTCTTTGCATCTAAAGGTCTGGTGCTTTGTTGGGTGGTGCACTCAGGGTGGATTCCCTTTGGGATTACCACTGGGTTGTATCCTGCGAGCATATGAAAGGAAAAAAACTGAAGAATGCGAAGGAGTTCAAAGAAGAAACAGAAGAAGGGCAACGCCGCGTCCGCTGACGTTTTGGGGGATTTGTTATTTCAATGGAGTTAAATTTTGAATTGGAAATTAAATAATTACAGCTCCCATGCACTAAGATAAATGCTAACCTGCCTGATCAACGAAGGCGGTAGCCTCCAACTAATTGGCGCTTTGAATTCGTCGCTTCTGTATCCTCAGAGTACATCAATTTTGCGGTGACTAGTAAGAGACATTTATGCTTACTCATCGAGATATGATTGATTGTGATCGCGTGCAGCGTAGAGGAGCTAGATTTCTAAAACTTTGATATGCTAAACTGAGTAGCCTATCCAAAATATTAGAGCAGCTAGGCTGGGGATCACTCACGGAGCGAAGATTAAATTACATAAATTAAATTTCTTGTATATATGGGAAGGACGTCTCTTTAGTAGTGATGTTGAAAATGTACGAGGGCGAGGGATGTCTTTTTTCCGCGAACGATAAGGGATCAGGATAACATTGTCCGACCGCGGTAGGGGTTATAAAATTCGGGTAAAAATTAGTCTTGTGTGTATGAACCACCTACCAAACACCCTATCGGTTGCTTGCAGGGTAAAACAAATAAATAAATAAAATACTCTTAGACATAGACATAAAAAGTCCCCTTTACATTTTCCCCAGCAGGGAACTCATGACGTGCGTTTCTTCTTCCGTATTGTACCCAAGAGCGGAGGCCAATCGAATTGTGTGTGGCATCAAGTAGAACCCACAAATGAGCACGCATAAACATAAGTTTAACTAATACATTCCTTTCAAAGTATTGTCAAAGGGTTTAAAGTTATCATGAGTGCTCCAGGATTGCTCTGTGGAAGCGGTGTCCGATTTGCATTACATTCCCTGACCATCTTTTTTCTTCAGAGTTTCTTGAATCACCTGCATCTTTAATTCATCTTTCACCTTCTCGTGTTATTCTTCAATTCCTTTAGTCTTCATTAAGCCATCGTGATTCAGGATTTTCCCAATGAATTTTCTCACATAATGTTTAATACGTGACTGCGGATGCTAATTATTCTCTTTTTCGTGCACACCACCCGAGAAATAATCTTTCAATTATTGTGAATTAAACGCAAAAATTAGAATTTTGGTCCAGGAACTAGGTTTTTATTGGTACTGAAGACAAGATTTTTCGATTTGAGTGACTTCAGCCGATAGAAAATAATTTATCCTCAATTAATGGCTCGATTCCTTTATGTGTGTAACACGCCTTATCAGATTTTTCCGTATATTTGTGCAAATAAATAGCTGTGGAGAATCCTGACCAATAAATATCAGACATATGCATACATAACCTCCATACCTTCTCGGGGCTGGATAAATAAATGTAGCTCTAATTTAGGCTATCGCAGGAAATTTAACCTTTACTAGCTTATTTCATGTTGCCATATCCTTGCATACCTACTCATTTCACCAACTTCACATTCGTCAAATATTTTATGCCATCTTTCCCGTGCTTGAGCTTTCTGATATTCCACTTCCTCGTGAATTGGTTCGACTTAATAAATTTATGAAAATTTCGGCCCACGCATTTCTCTTTAGTGGTTTTCACCTGCTTCTCCCATATATTCTCTGGTGTTTCAACTCCCATTCATTCCTTCAAAATGAACAAACCCGAGCACAGCACACCTCTTTCCTAATCGACTACAGTAACCTTCTAATTCAAGACACACCCTTTCGAGACCTTCTTTTCAGAAAACCTCGCTCATCAGACTAGAATAACATGCCTGCCGGAAATCGCGTCTTTTAACCTCTTTCCTTCCCTGAGCATCTTCCGTACGATTAAAAGTTAACTACGAGACGATTGTCTTGGAGGTGATAGAATTAGGAATATTCTGAAGCTCCTACCTACAGGTGTGGAATTCGTTAGCCTTGGAATGGATGTTGTCTAGATAAACTGGAACTTTAAACCGAAGCAGCTAAATTTTTAACTTGTTTGTTTTGCACATTTTTCGTTTATTTAATCTCTCTCTCTCTACTTTTCTTTCCCCAGCCTGCCCCGATTGTCAGGATTGACAGTTACACACACAAAACATACCTATGTGGATAAATTTCGAAATGGTGTAAATTTTTACTCTCAATTTCGTTCATTTTTAACTACTCGTCTAAATTTTCGGTTCCACTTAACGGTAGGGGTTTACAACTCTTCGCCAAGTGTCGGCAGCGCGCGTAATATTCCCGTATTTACGGCATGGACATTGGCTGGGCGTCCATAAATACGGATGCTCCCCGTTAAACGCGGGGCCTATGGTAAGGCTGTAATGAATACTTCGGGTCGGGTCCTTGGGGTTGGGGGGGGGTCATCGTAAAGGGAGGGGCGATTGCTGGGCATTTGCCCCGTCCCGTTCCCCCGCTTGCCTTCCCCGCTCCCGTCCTCGAAGTGTAGTAGACGATTCAATTAGAGACGGGGGTGGGAGGGGAAGAGTCCTTTGGCCGCGCATGGGCGGGGTTAGGGCGAGAGTTCGTCATGCTGATGTTCGTGAGGCCTCGCTAAATGGACTTCCATATGCCTCCTGTCATGAGTTAAATTAGAAATAACAAGTCATAAATATTTGAATACGTGAATGAAGAAAATTTTTTTGTTCAATATTTGTTTCTAAAAAACGTACTTTTGCAAAGGAGGCATTTCTGATACTAATATTACTTGTCGAAAGACACAATGGAGGGCTTCACCTTGCTGAACATTTTCATATTGAGCAATAATAAAAAGCAGTGAGCACCCTTATTTTTGGTTTTATTGCCACGACCTTGGTTTCTGCAAATGGATGAATACGGCATCCGTGGATTATTTTTGATTATGCCGGAGGCCAGCTGACACTTGGCCTCATGATTGTGGTGAAGCTTATCAAAAGAATCCTTGCCGAATTTTGAGCACACTCTGAGTCAATCAAATGATCAAGCGAAAATCTTGAGAAATATTTAAAACGAGAAAATATACAATTCGGAACCCGATATGGTGAAAAAGTATTTTTTCCTCCCTTTTTATTGTAATTTGCATTTCCGTGGGCCTGCCGCTTCCTTCCACCCACGGATTTGGGTGTAAAATCGCCGACCCCCTCGGCAGTGACTGCCGTGAAGAAAGGAATGAAGTCTTTGCCCTCAGTCGCCTTCGCCCTCTCTCTCTCTCTGCTACCCCGCCTCTGGTGACGGGGCCCCCTCCCCCGACTCCGGCCGTCGAATCTCCGTCCACGGTGGTCGGGGTTAGAGCGGGCGCCGACGAGCAGCCTGGCGAGGCAGGGGGGCTGGAGGAAGGAGGGTGTCGCGATCTGCGGCGACCGCACGGGTCGGTGAGGCGCGAAGGGAGCCATGCCTGGGGCAGGTGGGGTTTATTATATCCGCGACCTGCAAAGTGGCCTGCGAGGGGATTATTTATTTCGAGGCCAAGAATGGCGTAGGTTGGGGGGGGGTGGAGAGGGGACCTCCGAAAATGCCTTCCATCGGAAAAGAAGAGTTAATCCGATTGCGGTTTGGAAATAGCCCTTAAGTGTACTTCATGCACGCTCGGGTGTCTAGGTTACCGCTTCGATGCCTGGAGGCAAAAAGGATTAGTCCCATAAGCACGTATATTGGGTCGTCCTGAGCCCCTTTTAGGCATCTTGATAGAGAGCAATCCCTAAGAAAACCCGTGAAGAATCTCACTCCGAATCCTAAGCCGGGCAGCAGTGGGATCTGCGCATGCTCGCAGGCTACCACCGTGAAATAAACATTCCCCTTAAGGTGGATGAAAGAAGTTATTTGCGCATAAATTAGTAGTTAAAGCTTATTTGATGATAATAATAACAAAGCAAATGCTATATTATCACTTGTCGTTTTTCTTTAGAATGGTATATTCCAAGGAAGATGGAGATGGTGTCTTTTTATATCATAAAGAAGTGGTTAAGTCATTGTTTATGTAGTAAGTGTGAGAGTTTAGAAAGGAGGGAAGAATTGATGAAATCGAGCCAAAATCTCCCCTTCATCTTCCTCAATGGCAAATGGCAGACCAGTGAACCACCCCCTCTTTCTTTCGAACCATTTCGGTTCAAGCTAATGTGGTCTTTCAGCCGGCCTTCAAGCAGCTTGCCTACATCTTTTCTTACTCAAAGGAAAATATTCTGTTTAAAATAAATCGTAAAGAATGAAGCGGGGACAGTATCTCCGGCAGCTATTAATAAAAATAGCAATTTTCCACAAAAATAAAGTTTAATGCGACCGGTTTCAATGTTACTACATCATCATCAGGTGGCAGTTAAACCTCAGAGTCCAGTATATATTCGATTAAAGGCAAGTAAGGGGAGGGTGGAGGAAAAGAGGGGAAGAGGAGGGAAGGTGGAAGGCAGCAGGGGTTACTAAGTGAGTGGGGGAGGTGAAAGGGTTGGGGAAGACAAGGTGCAAAGACCCTAGGAGTGCGGAGAGTGCGTCGTGGCCGAATGGACGGTTGAGGGTGTCCCACGGTGCGGCGCCGTGCTCTTCGGGCCGCGGAGGAAGGGGACGAGATCGGGGGTTTTTCTCCATGGTCGTGGTCTGGGAGCATGGTATCAATACACAAAGAAGCACTGAGTAAAAGGGTAAAGATTGGGATCACTGTATAGTTGTAAGGGGGCAAGGGGGCGCCCTAGCGAGGTTTTAGGGAAAGGGTGTGGAAGGGAATGTTATCACTTGCACATGTCCAATGGGGGGGGGATGTGGTTTGTCCCGCAGCGGTGAACCTTCCCTCATCGTCCGTGAGGAAAGAGGGTGGGGACTTGAGGTTCCCCACCTTGTTCGGGAAAGCATGGTCTCCGTGTGCACAGGGGAAA
The DNA here is from genome assembly GCF_022747635.1 of Hetaerina americana. NCBI lineage: Eukaryota > Metazoa > Arthropoda > Insecta > Odonata > Calopterygidae > Hetaerina > Hetaerina americana. The sequence continues at coordinate 116,453,476 of NW_027286069.1, forward strand.
AAGGAAGGAAATATCCAATGAGTTGGGGACAAGGGATCACTGGTCACATGTACGTCGTGGGAAGGTGATGGAGAGGAGGGGGGAGGGTGATGATAAAAATTGGACTTCGTTGATCAGCTCCAAGTCCTTGCGATGTAAGATTTCAAGCTGTTCCATGGCATCCAGCTTCCTTCCTTTTTCCAAGTTGTGAAGCACTTTGAAATCGAATTTGCAGAGATGGTTAGAATCATGTAGATGTTTGGCAAATAACTCTAATCATTTCTGCAATGCAACTGGACTCTGAGGTTTAACTGTCACCTGATGATGATGTAGTAACATTGAAACCGGTCGCATTAAACTTTATTTTTGTGGAAAATTGCTATTTTTATTAATCATGATATTCCACCATATCACGCCTGAAACGTCTCTTTTTATCCGGCAGCTCGTATATTGAGACCCGATATTAAAAGCCATCTTCACCGATTGTGGTAATCGACCATTATCTCTTTCACTTGGGATTTACCTCAACACTTTTTGCTACTGTAATAGAGGCCTCTACTTAAACTTGACTGTCATCTGTATGCAGTGTAGAGTGTATTTATAAATTATAGATATTTAGGTAAGACCATAGCGTGGCTTCTAAATACTTGAAATATATCAATCGGTGTCTGTTTCGGGAGGTATTTGGCCGAATGAAATTTATGAACAGCCCTATGCAGACTCGCAGGATTTCCATAATGAATAATAATATTTTTACTTAGCATTTTCTTAGTACACAGAACATACGAAGTCTGTCCAATGAATACGCGAACTGAGGCCATAAAAACTTTGTTTTGCAAAATGTAGTATTTATCGATTTTGTCCCCTTCAAAGTACTCTCCATTCGTTGCTATGTACTTATTCCATATTCTTTTCATGCACTGTTTAAACCACCCTCCTCGGCAGTTAGGATTTTTAGTTCTCTCGTCGTTTCTCGCTTTATTGTGTCCACATCTTCTGAGTGATGTCCCATCATCAAGAAAAATTGAGAAATACAGCATCGTTTTCAAGTTAAATTTTTCAGTCAATAACACATTTAACTGTTTTCAACTTTTAATCTGGCGTCAGAGCATTGGGCACGATTTTTACACACATTGTATTAAAACTAAAATGTTCGGTTAAAATAGTATACACTGTTGATTTTCCTAAATTCAGTTCATCAGCCATTATTGGGAAAATTTTTCGACGATCGGTAAAGACAAGGGATCGCACACGATCAATGTCGTCCTTGCATCATCTGTGGCGTCTTGACGGCCATATTTAAAACGTTCAATCTAATTGAAAACGCATGTTTTCTTCAGAGCATTATCACCCTAAACATCTATCAACATTTCAGTAATTTCCTGATAACTTTTAGCGCACTGATTTCGTCAACTTCCATTTTCGAAAAATAGTAAAAGTAAGGACAAACAGAAACTGACATAACTGGCACCATACGCACAGCTCGACGATCCGCCAAGCACAGACGGCTCATTGGGTCTAAGGCCACTAGCTCTGCTAGTGGGCGGGGCTATAGTTTGTGTCATCGCCGCCAGATTGCACCAGTTCGTGTATTCATTTGACATACCTCGTATACGTAAGTGTATGTTCTGGATGATTGATTGGACGTAATCCACGAGATTTTAACGGCTTTCAATCCACTCAAATATCGCTCACATAACTTTCAACATCGTTAAAGACATCACGAGCATCTATGTTTTCTCCCCGTGGCTTCTGCTTTGGAATTTCTGGGTGTCATTTCATGTTACTCACCCGACGGGCGAGTACTTATTTTTCATTTTTCCTTTCAGCTTCTCGTCCATTACAATGGCTACGTAAACCTCTTATCAATTCCCTGTTGTTGGCTATCTCCTTGTGAACATCTGCAAATACAGCAATCCAATGGACGCTGATTGCCTATTCTCAGGCCTTAACCAGGATATAGTTTTTCTGTGATCAATTAAGCACCCTTGCGTTCTTCAGTGTAGTCTTATTAAATTTGATCCAAACGTTATTTCTGCAATCCTGCCTAGGTCTTATAATATCCATAGCAAAACTATTTTAATCAGTCATGAAATTCTTTCTGTGGTCTTCTATCGACCGAGGGGTTTCTCTCAGTGGTTGGTTGAGGGGGGTGGCCTTCTAAGCATCAGCATATTTTTGGATTCAAGGGCGCAACCAATGGGCGCGGGTCCAGGGGGGCAAGGGGTGTGGCGAAGGGTAAGGTTGATGGGGGAGGATGCGAGAGAGGGGTTGGTGTGGCAGGGGTGGATGTTGACTCTTTGAATGGGGTGGGGAGGGTGGTCAGCCGATCCATTGGCACGACCTCCCTGGCCGCCCGATGACTTAGCGCCGGCGGCGGGCCGGGTGAAAGTGTGAGGGGGGAGAAAGGGGAGGGGGGAAGGTGGGAGGGAAAGGGAGAGAGGAGAATTCTCGAGGAGAGGATGTTTTCTATCCCCATACCGGAGGATCTTCAAAGTATTGACTCGGAGTAGAGGTGGAGAGAAGTGAAACTATTTATTACACGTGATTCAACGTGCTCCGCCTTCGTGGAACAAGTTACCTCGCAGTGACATTGGCGTGGAGTGGTCTCGAAGCGCAACGTGTAATGGAGCAGTCTTAATCGGTACACTCCGTCCACGTTCCCACGACTACCTCCGGACCTTCGCTTCTTGGCTCATGATCACTATGGCAATTCATGTCTTACATTTTCATTTCGGAGGATCTGATTATTCGCTTCGGAGCGGATTAATTACTTCCGTTTTTGCTATGTTTCTGATATCCATGCTTCAAACACCGTTTCGAAAGGAAGCTCATATCTTCGTCTTTCCTCCGAATTCCCTGTCGCTTGAGAACATTTCAATTGTGAAATGCGGCATCCGGGATTAGGATTTATCTTTAATGCAGTCTACTTTACTCGATTCTGTATTATTTCGAGTTAATTTTGCACTATTTTTGCTTACTTACGGATCTCTTGACCTTAGTGTAATATTAAGGAAATAGCGCTATTAGCATACAAAGGGCTCCTTTTCCCTCAACTCACGCCGCTCAAAGAAAACGGAGTCATTTGACGAAGCTATCTCTCAATTGTTTAATCTTTTATATGATTATTCTCATGCCTAATAGACTCGTTGATTTGTTGGGAATTTCGTTGATTCTGTTGAAATTATTTGAGGATGAAACTTCCTCAAGGAGGTGGGTAGGCGATTCAAGATCATGGTGCCTCTATCATATTCTATTTAATATATATATATATATATATATATATATATATATATACACACATTCAAACACGAAATCCCGCCAAACGGCGAATAAATACTCATATATACAGAAACAGATATAAGGTATATATATAGGCCTTTATTACGGCGAAATTGAGACCAAATGGTCGCTTCATTCATTTCACCTATCACCATGTATCATTAATACATAACATGATAGCCATAACATTTATAAGAACATAAATACACAATGCTTATACACGTGCATACACTTAAATACATATAGGCAGACAGACATATATTATGCACAGATTTGCACATCGAGAAAATATAGCTATATACATTCAGATATACTTGGAGTATTGGAAATGTGGACCAGCTAAGAATGGAAGCCTTTGCAACATGGTGCTGGAGGAGAATGCTGAAGATTAAATCGACAGTCAAAGTGAGGAACGAGGAAGTAAATAGGAGAGCAGAAGAAGAAAAAAACCATGTGGAGAACTCTACGGCAAAGGAGAAATAGATGGATTGGACACACATTGAGGCACAATGGAATTTCAGGAATTCAATAGAAGGAAATACAGAATGGAAGATTCCACGAGGAAAACCAAGAGACAAGTATATAGGACAAATTAAGAAGGACGTAAAACAGAGAAGGTGTCGGGTATTGAGGGAATTGAAATTAAATAGAGTAGAATGGAGGGCTGCAGTAAAATCAATCCTAGGATTGAAATACTGGGGATCATGATTTGCGTACATATACATGAATGAATGAAGGATACACCTACACTTACTCATGCTCAAAGTAATGGACAGTGAAGAAAGAGAACGTTGAAATAAGGAAAGTCTAAGCAAAGAATGAGGTTTCTGGGAAAAGCTAGAGAGAGCGTGGCATTGCTCACCTAGTAAAAACCCACTTAAGCCAAAAAGCATTAGAAACAAATTTATAATTAATTTAATATCAAACCAAATCACGGTTTAATATCACGTACCATTAATTGCGAAGAGAAAGTGATATTGTAGCGCATAAGTGCGTCCCGCGAAAATGCACGAGGTGCCTGGATTGGTTGAAGCAGTGGCGCGCGGCCCGGCGGCAAATCCCCAATGGCATTACGCCCCGATGGACCAACCGCCCATCCTCCCCCCGTTTAAGACTCTATGCGGACCCTTCAGCGGCAATCTTCCCACTCCACGTCCGCGGGCAAGCACACACGAGCGCCATTGGCCCGGAGCGAAAACTTCGCCCAGGGCACCCATTTGCGGCCCTGGAATCTCCTCCGCCGTTCGCTCTAACAGATTTTGCGTCACCATAATGAACGCGTGACCTTGGTGAAAATGACGGGAAAATGCACTTGGGTCGTGGCGAGAGAGAGAGAGAGAGAGGGACTGAAAATAATCCTCCGCTCGAAGCGGTCCCTTAAAGGGTGATGGTTCTTTTCCATTTTCACGCATGACCACCCCAGGGGGATGAAATTTTATTCTTCCCTGGATTAGGGTTTTTTGGGCTTTCCGATTCGTTTTCTTGGAGCGAATCGTCAATGAAATGCGCTTTCGCGGGAGGAGATCCGATGCAACAGCCCTAAGGAAACGGTTTTGAAGGTGGTGGTGTTGATCTTAGTATTAGTGCGTCACGCATGCTCTGTTAATGTTGTCCCTTGGTGTCGCAAATGGCTACGGGGAATGTGGAGAGCGGTGTTGGAGGTTGTGGAGCTCGGCGTAAGAGGACGGTGGGGGCGTTTTGTGGGAGGGAGGGAGAAAGACGGGAGGGTCTGGCTGCAATTGGAGGAGAATGGCGGAGAAGAAGCGAAAGTGGCGGGGGGGGGGGGGGTTGAGGCGGGAGAGATTGAAGGAGGGAGTCGGAACAAAATTGTTTTTGAGACTTCGTGTCCCGTAGAAACAGGGAATGGTTTCTCTTTGTGAGAATACGTACGCCTAAACGGATCCTCCTCGGTGCTTTATCGTCACGCGGGGTGTATTTTTTGGGAAAAGTAACAATCGAGGCCAATTCATTTTTATGCCCTACCGAAGTAATTAGAAGTGTACAGTACTCACTCATTTTGAAGTGACATCCGTTGATTAATTTCCTCAATGAAAATAATTTAATATTGCATATAAAAAAGTAATTATTTTATTGTCTAGGCTGTTTTCACTAATCGTTTGGCTTGAAGTTGACTTCCCTTTCCTTTGTCAAAATGGAAATGCCTTTGAAATGTAATGAAATAATTGACTTTGTAATTCCTTTTTTTTTGTAATTTGTTTTTACATTTTTTTTGTAATTTTTAATTTGTAAAAAAAAATTTGATATACCTTATTAGGAGTCACTTTTTCACTATGGTTTTTCATCCGTTCGTTTTCATGTATTAATACTTCGAATGGATAAAATATTTATTAATATTAGAGATCAGGACAAAAGTAAAATTTTCATTAGAATTACGAAAACGCTTATTAGAATATATGCAGAAGGAATTTGTTGATTTCATGTACGGGCAGTTTCATCATCTCGGGTGGAAAATACGAGGATTTGAACGCAATAGCCTCTCCAGCTAATATGTTCCCAGTCAATCTCTTCATTACCTAACGTGCTTCTTACAGTTCATCCATTGTCTTCCTCCATCATCCATTCCTAGAGTGCTTCATTCAATTATGCAGTTCAGTGATCTTTCGTGCCTCAGGTTAAACAAATAAATGTTCCACTTCCTTTTGTGACATATATATTTAGTCAGGCATTTCAAAAGAGCATTTTGACCTGCGGAAATACAAAATGAAGTCAAAGTGTTCTTTTTGATAAAAAGTCATGCATTACTGTAGGTAAGACCACCAGCAGCGGCGCATGTCCATTTGGTATATAGTTCTTCTAATTTTTATTTCATAATTTCCAAGATAAGAGATCACACCGTTGTCTGACTAAAAACCCTTTATTTATAAAAATACCTGTTATTTCATGGTATATCAGGGAAATGCGCTCTAAAACGATGAGCAATTTATAATTTTCGAGTTTGCAGTCGCCAAATTATGTGTCAATTACCGAGGTTGTCAAAATTCAATATTGCGGGTACATTTCCTCCTCAATCTATCATTTATCCCCAGCTAAGTGGCGCATTGCCCTCAGCTATGTGTGCATATTTTTGAAAAAGCACACTGAGCTCTGACAAAAATATTTTTCTCAAGTCTTAATTAACTTCATTACAGAAGCACTCTCGGCCATATTTGGGAAAAAAGCGTCAAACTCTTCTGTTATAGACCAGAGCAATATAACCAATAGCTTGGTTCTCTGACACAGTAATAGATAGATTTTATATTTTTCAAATTTTTTTTATAATTTAACACCCTTCATGCCACCGCTAGGTTGTGTAGCAGGGGATGAATAAAAACAAGACTAATTTTGACCCGAATATGACCCTACCGCAGTCTAACATTGTTATCCAGGTCCCTTATCATTCGTGGAAAAAAAACACTTTAACTTTATCTGTATTCCACTTGATCTCTCTAATTTAATTGACATCTCTCCTACCATAGTACGATGGGGATAATAATACATTTTCGACATTACTGCTAAAGAGGCATCTTTATTATTCCAATGAAAACAGTAAACCCTGACACGGGACCAGAAAAATGAGAGAATTGTTGAAATGTGTGAGGCGTCGAAACAGATCGCCATAAATTCCGGGATGCGGGCGTAGTAACATTCTGGATTTGTTTTATTGGTGTGATTGAGGAGCGGGTTTGGGGAATGATCCAGTGGATGGCCACACAGGCGAGCTCCGTGCGAGCCGGGTTTCCCTCAGGCGCCACGCTGAGGAATCCTTTGAACGCCACGAGCTCCAGTCCCGACGCAGATGAGGTCGGGGGAAAGGGCTCCTGTTTCTCATGGGCTATCGTTACCCTCAGTCACCGAGATTTTGGTTTTTTACTTTTTTTACATTTACGTAGTACCCGGCTAGCCACAGCTAGGGTGTGTGGCAGGGAGTGATTACACACCAGACTACTTTTAACCCAATATACTTTCCCTTCTTGTTTGTTTCCGTTGTAAAAAATCATCGGAGCAAGTGGCTCTCACTCTTCGCTTAGTTTCAACTCCCGTAGTGGTTTGGAGGGGAAGGTCGCAATGGGGAGACGAGCCGAAGACGGGAGGTCGTCGAGAAGACAAGAGGCCTCGTCTTACGCCAAGGCGAGTGTTTCCAATTGCGTACACGTTGAGTGCAAATATCTGTTGTACCATCTGAAAATGTCTCAATATCTCTTTTTGAATTCCTCTTAAGAAAATATACTTGAATCATTTTAAATTATTTTATTTATGCATGAATACATTGATATTTCGTGCTTGCACTTAGCCTATAATTTCTCTGTGGTGCCCTACTAAGCATCCTCATAGAGATATCAATGATCCTTCGCAGGGCATAGCTCAAAAGAGACCCTACCTTCACTTCCCTCTTACAAATTGCCGTCCAGTGCTCTACAGCTACATATTTGGGATTAAATGCTCTGTGCATGCGCAGTCGACTACCGTGAGTCGTCCGTAGCGAAGGACAAGGGGAGGGGGAGGAGGACTTTTGGCGCCGAGACGCGGAGCCGGTTGCTTTTGTTTTTCGACGGCGGACTTGTGGACTGGCTGTGGTTTCGGATCGGTTGCCGTGGTTGCGGCGGAGATGTGTTCGGTTGTGGCTCGCAGGGTAGCGGAGGGGTTGTTTGAGGGTGTCGGGGGAGGGAAGGGGGCCATCGGGGAGCGGTGGGTGGGGGGGGAGGGAAGGGGGCCATCGGGGAGCGGTGGGTGGGGGGGGAGGGGTGTGGGGCGCCGCCCGGTCGCCCGCCGTTGTTTGCAGTCGGCGGCGGGAGGTGTGGGTGGGGGACGAGGGATCGTCTTGGGGCAGGGGTTGGGGGGTGGTGGTGGTGTTGGACGGCGGCCGCGGATTCCCACGAGGTCCTCGGTCGCGCGACGGCACTCCACCCTACCCCAGCTCCGTCCCGCCCTACGACCCCGCAAAACACCGACTTTCTTTTCCTAATCTATTGCGCCAAACGCCATTCAAGTGAGCCGGGTTAAAATCCACCCCATTTTAACATTAACTAACTACTGGCATGGTTGTATTACTGTACCCAAGTTATATTTTAGCAAAACGATATATTTCTAAATACTTTTATCAATAATTACTGTAGGTTGATAGTTAATGATAACACGTGAGCTTGGGAATTGCAGTGAATTCCATTAATTGAGGCTCTCTTCGTAATTAACTGTTCACCGCCTAGAATTGGATTTTCGTGATTTTGTGATCAATGGAATATAGACTTGTCTTTTTGATGTAATGCATTTATAGTCCCAGTGAAAACTAATTCTACCATTTAATTTATAATTAAGTATCTATCCCTGTTTCATACTTTGCCATCTCAATACTCACCGACTGTTTTTAAAGCGGGCTGTGATACACAACCCTGCCGTTGCCCATCCCCACTTTGTATAGACCCCGGTGCCATTGTATAAGTGTATGTATGTATGCATTTATATATATATATATGTATATATATATATATATATATATATATATATATTTATTTATTTATTTATTTATACATATATAAGGCTACATCATGTGAGGACTACAGGACAATAAGTTTGATATCCCACGCACCTAAAGTTGTTCTCAGGATCATAAATAAAAGGATAGAGAGTAGGGCAAATGATTACTTAGGGGATGATCAGTTTGGGTTTAGGAAGGGGAGAGGTACGCATGATGCCATTGCAGTAATGAGATTATTAATCGAGAGAAATATAGAACACAACCAGGAGGTATTTGCCTGTTACGTAGATTTCGAAAAAGCGTTTGATAGAGTGAATTGGTAAAAACTAATGATTACATTGCAGAAAATAGGAATAGATTGGAGGGAAATGAGGCTAATCCGCACCCTGTACATGTCTCAGACTGCTCAGGCGCGGCTGGGGAACGGGGATGGACAGTGTTAGGAAGAGGTATAAGGCAGGGCTGCCCATTATCACCGTTGCTGTTCAACCTGTATGTAGAGAATATGATTAAAGAGGCATGGGAAGAACTGGAGGTAGGAATAAAAGTGGGCGGGGAATTCGTGAAATCAGTTAGGTTCGCTGATGACCAAGCTTTAGTTTGTCAGTCAGCCAAGGGGCTGCAAGCATTGCTGAGAGAATTGGAAATTCAGTGCGACAGGTATGGGATGAAAATCAATGTTAATAAAACAAAGGTTATGCGATTTTCTAGAAAGAAAAAAGGCTAAGCTAAACATTAAAATAGGAGGGCATAAACTAGAGCAGGTGAAACAGTTTACCTATCTCGGTAGTGTTTTGGACCAACACGGTCAAAGTAGTAGGGACGTAGGGAGAAGAATTGAGACTCAGTTGAAGAAGGCCTCTGAGAGGGCCGAAAGCTCGAACAATTTACCGTGTGAGTGTCCTTTTAAATGTTGCTATTCTATTCTATTTGTGTTACATTGTGTAAGCTCATTATTGTACTGTCTCACTTGAAGAAGGCCTCTGAGAGGGCCGAAAGCTCGAATAATTTACCATGTTAGAGCCCTTTTAAATGTTGCTATTCTGTTCTATTTGTCTTATATTGTGTCAGCCCATTGTTGTGTCGCTCGTGTGAGTTTTTCCGTACAATCGTTATATATATATATATATATATATATATATATATATATATATATATATATATATATATATATATATATATATTATACTACCTTGATCAAAATTTTCCCGGAATTTATTCAGAAAATTAAAAATACAAGTTTATTCATCTAAATCTATATTGTCCCCTTCAAAGTAATCCCCATCGACTGCAACACACTTATGCCAGCGCTTGATCCAATCCTCGAAACATTTTTTATATTCGGTTTTCGGTATGTCCATCAGTGCTTCCTGCGATTTTTCCATTACTTCCTCTCGGCTGCTAAAACGCGTTCCCCGTAATGGTTTTTTACTCGATTGAACAGAAAGAAGTCACAGGGAGCCAAATCAGGTGAATTCGGTGGCTGTTGGATGGTATTTGTTGCATTTTTCGTCAAAAAATTACGAATAATGATAGCACTGTGCGACGGTGCGTTATCATGGTGCAAAATCCACGAGTTTTCTGCCCACATTTCTGGTCTCTTTCGGCGAATTGCTTCACGCAAACGTCTCATAACGCCCAAATAATACTCTTTGTTTACTGTCTGGCAAAAATTCATGATGACTACACCGTTGTAATCCATGAAAACCGTCAGCATTGCCTTCTTTTTTGACTGAAAACGACGTGGTTTTTTTGGTCTCGGCTCATTGGGTGAACGCCATTCACTTGCCTGATGTCTGGATTGCGTGTCGTACTCATAAACCCACGTCTCGTCTCCAGTAATGATCCTTTTGATGAATGTGGGATCGGATTCAGCCTCGCAAATCATGTCTTTTGCGACGTCAACACGGTCTCTTTTTTGCATGAAATTGAGGTCTTTTGGCACCAACTTTGCTGCTACACGACGGAAACCCAAATCATTAACCACAATGTCTTGGGCGGATCCATAGGCAATGTTCAAGTCCCCCACTATTTCTCTGATGGTTAATTTGCGGTTATTGACCAACATTTCTTTTACTTTATCAATTTTTTCACCGACTTTCGATGTCGATGGTCTGCCACTGCGTTCATCATCTTCGATTGACTCACGACCACTTCTGAACCGCTCGTGCCACTGGTAAACGACCGTTTTTTTTAGAGAATCGTTGCCGAAACACTTTTCCAACATTTCCAACGTCCGTGCGCCACTAAATCCGTTTTTTACGCAAAATTTAATACAAGTTCGTTGTTGCAAATTTAAATCCATTTCTGAAATTGTAAAAAATCGCCAACACACACAGAGATAGATGTACTCTTGGCTACGTAACTTTTGCAAATGTCAAGTTATGACACTAAGATTTAAAGGGAATATCAACAACAGATGTACCAATTTAACAAAAAAACAGAACTCAAATCGGAACGATGGGAGCGCCAAACGGTGGTTATTCCGGGAACTTTTTGATCAAGGTAGTATATATATATATATATGGGAGTAATAATAATTGCTCCTGGTAGGGTCACCCATGCCAGATAGGTCGAAGGTTAGGAGCCAGACGATAGGTAGTCCACGCAGCGTCTGTTCCTCAGTGAGCGGCCAGCAATGGCGTCTGACCCCAGTGGGGCAGCCTTTGAGTGATGATGTCTCGTTTAAAACACTATTTAGGAAACCACCTCAATTATCATTCTCAAGATAAATATGTTGGTCATTACAGAGAGTTTGAGTTCTGGGGACTGCGGGGCTCGGCCCAATCGGCCGTGCGTCGTGCCCGGTAGCGGGGAGGCAAAACTTTCGCGTTGTCATCCCACGAAACTCTTGCAAGGGAAAACCGGCAGCAGCAGGGCAAAAGACGCAGGAGAAGAAGACCACATTAGTTAGAATAGGAACGTGGAATGTTTGAACAATGTTGACGACAGGGAAGTTATAGAATATTAAGGGAGAGATGGGAAGAGTGTATACCGATATTTTAGGTTTATGCAAGGTGAAATGGAAGGATAGCGAGGATTACTGAAATTATACTAATGGAATAATAAAGAGCGGAGGGGACGAGAGCCAACGAGGGGTTGCCATAATATTGAATAAAGAGGTAGGAAGAAGCGTAGTCAACATAGAGCATGTAACGAATAGATTATTACTGGTAGAGATATAATCAATAGAGATTAAGAAGACAAATGATAGAAGAAACTGGAACAATGGAATCACGGAGTAAGGTGGACGGAAGTATAGAGGTGATTTTTCAGGTTGCGACACCGAATATATCATAAAATAAATGTTACATATAAGTCACGATATTGTAAAAGTGTATATTTAATAAATCACCTGCGTAAATATTTAGAAATATTGTCATTTCATTGGTTGAAAAAGAGATAATGTACGTAATTAATGACATGTAATTAGTCTCTCTCTCTCTAAACAATACTAAGGACGGGAGAAAAACAATCATTGAGAAAGGTAATGTGATCGAAAAATAATTGGATCTAGGAATTCAGAACTGAGTGTACTTCAAATTTGTTAGTTGTATTATTCTAATGGTGGGAAGATAAACGAGGAAGCTCTATTTATTGGTGGTCATTTCTCCCTCATTTACCCGGTAAATGAGCTCCCGAACGATACGAATCACACTGTTTTCAAAAAAGTCCGTAGTTCTGGCGTTAATGAAAAAATTTCCCAAGAGGTCACTCGATCCAGTTCATCAATTTCTTCAGAGTGTGCCCTCTGTGATAATTGGAGGTGGGGGCAGAGGGTTGAGGCGGGGGGAGCTGTGCAATGCTGGTGGGGCAGCTTGCTTCGGTAGGGGAGCGGTTCGGCGATGACTTGAACCAGCGAAGCGATGAAAGGGGGGGGGGAATGCATTGGAGAGGGGAAGGAGGGCTATAGGATTGAACTCGGATGAGAAACGGGAAACGACAGCAATGAACAACTCATTATTTACGGGGGATCGATCCCACGTGGTCGCATGGTATTCTTCGTAATAGGTGATCCGCCTCCGTCACTAGCCGGGTGAGTGAGTGGGGTTCTCACCGACTGACCCAAAGGTGTGCTAGAATTTCATTACCGAAATATATCCTGGAAGGCACATTAGTTACTACTATCACCTTTGGCTACTGCTCCATTAAATTATGTAATGCATCCACCCTCCGAATTCTATGAAAACTGATCTCGGCCAATGAATTTTAAAGAAAAGAACACCGTCAATGGCACATTGTACGACTAAAATAAATCAATACTTGTAAATTAAAGGAAAACACTGATACGTGTGCGGTCATTCTACATGACAGAAAAATTTCCCTTATATCACGACAAACAATGGTCATGAAGTAGTTATGGATTTACGGAAAAGGTGCGCGGAAAAGCTCATTGAATTAATGCGTAAAATAAGCTTTTCCCAAAATTATCACCTCGAGTACTACCTTGATAATTTATAAAATATCACTTTTGCCATGAGATTGCGGAATATTCCGTATGAATCAAACCCAAATTGAATGAAAAATTCACGAGGTAACGAAGAAATCCTTATCAAAATCAGAAATATTCCACTGTATTAAATTAAAAGTTAAAATTACTCTGGTCAAAGTTGCAGTATGGCACGGAGTTAATAAATAAGTATGGTTGGAGAGTAATATCATTTATTAAATTAACATAATTTAGTAATGATTTAGTTATCAAAGGAATTGAAATATTCAAATCAAAATATATGAGTTATGTATTTTTGGTACCCTGCAAGCCACCGCTAGGGTGTGTGGCAGGGGCTGAATACACACCAGACTAATTTTGACACGAATATGACTCTACCACGTTCGAATGAATATTATTTTGAACCCTTCTCCATCGTGCAAAAAATGGCATCTTAAATCCATCTGGTTTATACTCGATCTCTCTAATTTTACTCACATAATTTCTCCTACCGTGGTAAGATGGGGGTAATAATAAATTTTCAGCATCACTGCTAAAGAGACGTCCTCCCATATCATATGCAAGAGGTTTTATCTCTAAGTTTACCTTCGCTCCGTGAGTGATTCCCAGCCTAGCTGCTCTGCTATTTTGGATTAGCTACTAAGTTTATCATAACAATATTTTACAAATATACCTTCTCTACGCCACATGCGATACAATTCGGCAATTAATCCAACTTTGCTCGATGGGGGGCGTGGTCCACTCTTTGTGTGTGGGGGCAGTGGTCCCCCCTTCTTCCCCTCCCGAATAACCCTCCCCTCTCCGCCCGCCCCACAACCTTTTTGCTTCTCCCCCATTTACATGCTCACTAGAATTCGTGGCCTTCCGCCTCGGCGCTTCCGAGTGACAACTTAAATCTATTTGGTCTCTACTCATTCTCTCAAATTTTATTGACATTATATCTCCCACCGTAGTACGATGGAGGTAATAATACATTTTAAATATCACAGCTAAAGAAATGCACTTCTGATCTATGCAATAGATTAAATCTGTAATTTAAGCTTCGCTCCGGGAATGACTCCCAATCTAGCTCTTCTAATATTTTAGATAGGTTACTAAGTTTATCATGACAACGGTTTACAAATCTAGCAATCTATGTGGATAATTCCATATACCGAAGGAACTATCTTCCGATGCTTAGGACAGAAGACAAATTATTACTGCTTCTGTGATTAAAATAATAAAAACTGTTTTTGGGGTGTATTTAAAAGGAAATTAAAAGCGTATGAAGCCGAGAGGAAACTAATCTCAATATTCTAAGGGCATATCATTGTTGTGTCGTCGGAAGACTCTAGAACGAGTAGGGTGGAATTAAATGAGGTGTTACAGCCTTACACCAATTTACGGAATGTAGTGATTCTAAATTCAAAAGCACGGTTACATAAAACGCGGTGTCTATTGAGCAGGCGTCATCCAAAACTCGTTTGGGGCGATGGAAATATCTGCAAGGAAGTGAGAACGAGGACTTTAAAGTGGGTTCGGGAAGTCCTTGTTTTTGAACCGTGGATGAGGGGAGGGGATGCGGGAATTGGATCCAATATCGGGTGCTCTCTGACGGCAAAGGGAGGGAGAGAGGGAGAGAGAGATAGATAGAGAGAGAGAGAGAGAGAGAGAGAGAGAGAGAGAGAGAGAGAGGGAGAGAGAGACGCGGTTGCCGGCCCGCAACTGCGCCTCCAAATGATAAACGCACGGGGATTATCGCTCGTTTGCAGCGGCGTTCACGAGTGTTTGTGCCGGCCCTCTTGGGGGAGGGAGTGGGGAACCGGAACGAACACCCGCGCGCACACTACTGCCCTTGCCCCTTGCTAATTGAGGACCGCGTCCGGGGCCGAGTCGCGGGAAAGAGAGGCGCACTGCCCCCACGAGTGAGAGAGCCGAAAATAATGACATGGATTGCGAGGTTTCCTCTTGAGTGATCGATTCAACTACTATACCAATAAACGGGTTCAACTGAATTCCTCATTTAATTCCACATTCCAATGTGAATTCACGTTTCCCTCAGAAAATTAGAAAACTGAATAGGAACCCAAATTGTTGATGCCACGGAGAATCTCAGCACCCTACGAGAAAGTTCGAGTGGATTCGCTTGGCGGAATGACCGGGTGAGAATTTTGGTTTCTACAGGATGAGACCTGCGATTTGTATAAATTTCAAATATTCATTGTCAACCGGGGTAGTTGATGACCCATCAAAGTTGAGGAAGACAACGACATGCATTCCATTTTCCGTCAAGGATTAGCGCAGTGCACATTGAGTAGCTTCAAGCGTGATGTGGTGGCAGTCGGACATGATGAATAACTGATTGAAGCACTTTTCCACTTGGTAACTGATTACCTATAAAAAACACTATAAGGAACTAATAGTATGAAAATTAAATTTGTACTGCACTAATGCAATACTGATGAATATTCATTAGTTCCTTACAGGTTTAATTTTCATACTATTAGTTCTTCATATTATATTTAATAGTTGATAAAAAACTTAATGAATTATATCATTAAAATGAAATTTAATTTTGTCACGTGTGCAATATTAGTTAATGATTAATTACACGATGAATAATAATTACTATGCACGTATGGTAGTCTAACGATTATGTTTGGCGCTGAATGACCATCAAATAGCTCTCATATATTTCTTAGCTTCTCCTAACCATGCAAAACATGGCACCCCACTCCAAAGTAAATTGTTCTTCAATTTTATATACGTTCTATCCCTCTTCTCTGCATTCATCATCCCCCTCCTTTTCCTACACTTTCGTTTACTTAACTACCTCCCCTCTTTCACAGCCCTCAACATCTCACCGCCGATCAATACGCCCTTCATCCATTTTCCTTGACTCCTATAAATTTCTCCCACCGCTCCCCTCTCCTCCACTACTATGCCTAGTGCTTTGTTTGTTTTATTTTCAGACATATAATCTCTTCCGTGGGTCGCGATAGTCCAGGGGGTAGAGTGTTGGACTGCCGATCGGAGGGTCCCGGGTTCGGTGCCCTGGCAACTGGCCCCCCTACCCTGATGTGTGAATTTCACACGCCGTATAGGGCTTAGTACTGGGTGAACTCCGCCATCACCTACCGAACCGAACTTCGGGTTCATTACTGTATTTATGGTTTTTTTATAATCTCTTCCATTCTTTCCCCAAACTACATTTCAAAAGACTTATATCAACGGACAGTCTTGTCTATATCTATCGCCCGTCCTAGTCTATCGTCTTGCTTCAATTACCAAGTTTCCGCGCCATACAAAATTACATTCACATATCAGCAGAACTACATACTCATATCAAAGTCACCGATCTTTCCTTAAACCATTTATTCAAGTGCCCTGCAATCAACCCCTCCTTATTTTGAAAGCATCTCTTCTAACTGCAATTTTTCTTTTGCATCCCTAATACTGTAGAAATCTTAGAGGACACTTCCAATATGTGTGCATAACATTTTACAATTCCTTTGGTTTTCGGCCTTCTATTTTAGCGAGAAACTTAAATTTTTTCTACCTCCAAAACCTCATAGTCATTATTTTGTAGACACTGATTTTTTTCCTGTACCTTTCACAAAGATTTTTCATTTCGCTTAGTAAAAATTGCATCCACTAATCAGTTAACTATATGTTGATCATCCTCAAACAAAGTAACTTCAAACATTTATTTTATTGGGATAGGAACTAAACCTAATCTGGCAAAATTATCCGGTTTAATTGTTCAACCTTCAATGCTACAAATTAGCCAATAGACACTCTTCCTACCTTATACGTTGCTCGAAACAGTAGTTCCACTGGAATGTTATCTATGCCCATGGCCATGTCTTCATTGTCTCTCAATGAAATATGATTGGTTCTAAGCTATCTCCATCTAATTTATATTCTGTAAACTAACTGGCCAAATATCTATATCGCATACTTTCCATGTCCTAACACCTCCATGTATTCTATCTATCTCATTCGAGCCTTTGCTGGTTGCATCAATAATATTAATTATTCACCTTCGATAGTTTTCACGGAATTTCTCTTCTGTCTTCTTAAAAGATCTTTCATTTTTCAGTGCAGTGCACCTAATTACATCTTTCCGTTTTGAACTCTGTACATCCTCGCAATGTGGCCTTCATCAAGCTTCTTTCATCTTGTACTTTCTCCCCCTAAATAAAAATTTACTGCGCTAAGCGTCAGGAGAAAGCTGAAAGGTGGGAAGAATGGTACAGTGGAGACGCTGTAGCAATTGTAAAAGGGAGTGTAGTGGTGGAAGACGTGCTTCGGGATTGGGATTTAAGGCAATAGACCATGCACACATATGGCTTTTAGACGCCTGTAATTACCCAGGGATTAAGATTAAACAGCAATCATCCCACCCTCCAAAATTGTTTCTTTCCTCCCTCCCCTCCCGAAAATGTCGGTACACCCCACGCACATACACACCTATCTCTTTTAGTGTGGTGGGCTGATATATCGGCTCAAATGTAGGCAATTGTTTAAATCACGGTAATTTTTTGATTTTATATTGCATCTTGTGTATTATTTCTCCTATCAAAAATATGAATTCCCTAATTTTCATGCAATGTTTCATCATTAATTTTTTATTTTAAATACTTTTCATCAAACGTGTATCTTACTGCAATTTTGACATTGAACTGTTTAGGTGTGGGGAAGCTCAGCCTAATCGTAGGCTCATTTTTGTCATTAAGTGATATTTTCACTATTAAATCATACTGAAAGGTAAATCTGTTTAATGTTGCAACCTTATGAATATCCATATGGTAAATCTGTTTCGATACAAACTGCAAACTAAAATTTAGGAGATACGACGCTAGTGAAAACATTTCTTTGTTATCATGTCGGTTTCCCTTGTTTTCCGTCCTATGTAATCTTTTGAACTCTTTTTAATGTGATTTCATTACCAGCATTTCTCTTTGTGATAGGGCTTTTTTCCTGTTATATTTTCAGTGCCCTAAAAGTCACCGCTAAGGTGTGTGGTAGGGGGTGAATACACACCAGGCTAATTTTTCACCCGAATTTCACCCCGACCGCTATGGGACAGTGTTATTCTGATCCCTTATCGTTCGTGGTAAAAATGGCATCTTAAATCTACGTGTTCTATACTTGATATCTATTATTTTGTTTTCATGATCCTCTCCCATAGTGGTACGATGGGGGTGATAATACATTCTCGATATCGCTACTGAAGAGTGATATGTAATATGGAACCAAAAGACTATGTACACCTGAAATGATGTCAAGCCAGTGTAAGAGTCCCCTAAAACGGAACACTGAATGTCGCGGAAACGGAGAGTCATCCCTGTGGAAGAACTCCGGCGAACTTTAAAGCCATTTGAATGTTAATGAATACATGAGGCCATTACAATGCAGTTACCGTCATCCCTAACTCGCATGAGTTAGGGATGACGGTAACTGCATGGTAATGGTATACCAACAGTCTATTTGATTTCTGTCGTTCTGCGACGGAAATATGTGCTTTGGTGTTTCCGTACTCATTAATCAAAATAGTAGCGGAATTTTCTTTTTGACAATTATTATTCCACTATTGAAGGAATTTTGTAAATATTTGTAATAATGTTATGGAATTCTTAATAATGCGCTTGTTATTACCGCCGTAATATAAGAGAGTCCAGGCAGATCCCAGAGCGCTAACTCTGGCCAGAGACCCAGGTTTATGGGCCGACATATTCCTCGATCGTACGTTAACACTCTCTGCTTGGCGTCGTGTGAGAGCACTTGAAACTCAACGTTTCGTCCCTCTGGTGCAACGTTACAGCCCTGGAGGTCTTTCTCTTAAGGGCACATCACTTCTAATGCCCTCACCATCCCCTCCTTACCTTTCAAATCAGCCAACTATACAAAATAGACGCAATCGCCCGTCCATCGCTCCCCTCCCTCGGAATCTTCTGCTGTTAAAGCTGTTCTGCGATTGCGAAAGTGCTTCGACTGTGGAGGATTATTTAAGGAATTACCCCTAACCCCTCCCCTTCTTAAGGGCACTTAATCCCGAATCCACCTCAACCCTTTCCCGGGGGCATGAAACCATTACACTGAACGTGAATTAGCGACAGTTGCTGGGCGTGATATACCAACTGTGATCATCCAACGTTTTAAGGGCATTCGGTTTCGTGAATCTCGTGACTGTGGCACGAGATTCACGCAACACGAGATACGCATTCGCAGGATTACCCAGAGCGGTGTCATGCCCTGCCCAAAGGACGCCCTTTCTTGAGAGTCATTTTTTCCACGAAAGATTAGGGATCAGAATTGCTTTGTCCGACTGCGGTAGGGGTAAAAGTTTTCGGGTCGAAACTAATCTGGTGTGTATTCACCCCCTGTCACACATCCTAGCGGGGTGTGGCAGGGGGTGAATATTTACTTAAAAGGGTACTTAAATATTTAAAACCTAAAATATCTAATATCTCTCACTTTTAAAGGTTTCATTTTCATTTTTAGTACCATGTGAGCCACTGCTAGGGTGTGTTGCAGAGGGTGAATACACACAAGACTACATTTGACTCGAATACTTTTACCCCAACTGCGGTCGGACAATTTTATCTGGATCCCTTACCGTTCGTTGGAAAAATGAAATCTTAAATTAAACTCTTCTCTACTTAATCCCTCGAATTTTATTTAAATGATCTTGCCTACCATAGTACGATGGGGATAATGATACATTTTCAACATCACTTCTAAAGAGACACTCTTCAAATTTTTTTGCGAGAGATTTATTCTGTAATTTAACCTTTGCTCCGGTACTGATTCTGAGCCTAAATCCTCTAATTTTTTACATGCGCTGCTCAGTTTACCATAACAACGTTTTGCATATTGATACAATGTTAGATCCAAAAGTTATTATCCTCAACTCTCAATATTTTCTATCACGACAGTGTTTCATTTCTTAAAGATAATTTTATAACACTCGTGTGTGTTTCTCGGAGGGACGGGTGGTGCATATTTTTGCACTGCTCTCTCGAGTTCGTAGGGCGCCATTGACGCCCTTGTTTCCGTCCTATTATCTCCCTCTCTTCCCTCAGGCATCTTCGCACTTCTCCGCCGGCAAACACTCCCCTCCACCCCACCCATCCTCCCCCCCACCGCGAGCCCCCATCCCTTACCCCCTCCCCCCACTCCATTTTCCCCCATTGTCTCTCATCATCTCGTGCACTCCACCCGTACACGTATCCCCGGCCAATGTTTGCTTTCGCTACTGCTATCCAATTATCTCCCGCGGGGTTTGCGGAGGCCGGAGAGCGTACAGATGGCGTGGAGGGGAGGAGGCGCGCCGTGCGTTACGGGGGGGAAGGGGGTTGGAGAGGAGGGCTCCAGGAAATGTAACGGACGCCGCCCGCGTGCATTATTCGGTGCGTAATTGTCCACGGAGCGCTCGCATTCGCGAAAGGATTTCTCCCCCCACCCCTCTCCTCGCACTCCCCCCCTCCCCTCGCCTTCCCCCCTACCTCGCTTTGTCGGAGTAGTCCTCTCCCTTACCCCTCCTTCACCTTCGAAGCCCAACTCAAGACCCCCCGCCCCTTTCCACCCCCGCCCGATCCTCCTCCCTCCTTTGTTATTAGTTCTGGCTCCAGACCTATTATATTGTCTTCGCTTAAATTATCCACGCCTTAATATTCTGCAGAGCATGCATATATATATATATATATATTCTTTTTGACCAATTCCATTTTAAGCCGATATAATTCTTCAGAATGGCTTCCTAGAAACTTAAAAATACATCTCGGGCATCTAAGAAATATTTTTATGCAGTTTTAGGTTTTAGTTTTGGCGGTTAATCTACGGAATTATTCAAAACAATAATATTAAGAGGTTCAATTATAGAACCCTACAAATTTACGTGAATTCCTTTAGGTGATTTTCTGATAAGCGATATTGTCAGATAAACTCTTAATTGGTAATTCGATATGAAACATTTTAAAATATTCAATCTCTTAATTGTCTTCTGAAATTTAGCTTAACTCATCGGTGTATGATATTCATGTACATCTACATCTACATCTACATAATACCCCGCAAGCCGCCGCAAGGGCGTGTGGCGGGGGGTGTTAGGTCACCAACCGTAAAAAGGAAAAATACCACATGCAAAAGAAACAACACGGAAAATTACACCCACAGCAGCGCACACACTCATGCAAAAATCCCTTCATCCAATACTCATGCAAACACATATACCGCAAAACAACTAAAAAACTGCACCCCATGATGCAGCACGAAAGCCATCCTACAACACGGAAGCCAGGACACAACAAGCAAGAAATTGAAACACCACATGAAAATGCACCACGAAACACTCTACCCCCAAAGAGTCTGTAAAAGGCAGGGAATGCGACCCAACGTTGCAGGTAGCAGGAATTTGCCCCCGCGGAGAGGGGCGAGGGATTGAAAGGGAAACTTAAAAACAGATGAACAGAACACGAATGAGGTCTTTCGGAAAGAATGGGTTATTATAGCAAAACACATAAGGTTAGTGGAAGAGCATGCATTTAAGTAGAACTAATTATTTTTTAGACGCTGAGGGTGGTGAGGAGGAGGGAATTTTTGCTATCTATAACCCTGCAGTTGCTATCCCGTATTGTCCGTGGGAAGAAGGAGTCCTTTAGTCGGCTAGTTCTGGCATCTATTTCCCGAATTTTATATGCATGATCCGAGCGACCAATGTATGTAGGAGTACGAATAATTTGCGAGACCTCGGTGGTGAAACATGCGGATCTAAATTTATTTAATAATTTCAATCTTGCATTGAATCGTCTCTCAGCCAATGATTCCCACCCCAAATCCATGAGCATTTCGGTGACGCTTTGCGTTTTATCGTAGGAATTTTTTACAAAACGGGCTGCCCGGCGTTGAACCTTCTCAATTTCCCGAATGAGACCTTTTTCACTCGGATCCCACACGCTGCATGCGTATTCTAAATGAGGCCTTACAAGAGCGTGGTAACAGCGTTCCTTGACCTTCGAGTCACTTTTGCCGACAACGTGTCTAATGAATCCCAATTTTTTATATGCTTGACCGCAGACTTTACGTATGTGAGTCCCCCAAGTTAAGTCTTTTTTATGTATTGTCATCGCTTTAAGGAATGATTCATTTTTTGCAATCAATGTGTCCCCTATGTTCCCGATACCTCTCCAAGCTTCATCAATTTTCTCGTACGCTAAGGGTCTCCATCCATCATGTGTTTTTCTTGCACGTTGTTTTTGCTATCGTATCCCAATTGCATGATTTTACTTGATTGCATGGTTTGCGATCATTGACCCTTTGATTCAGCTTCACATTTTCCCGATCCGTTGTGTTATCAACAGTGAAGAGCGTGTATTATGAACAAGCGTGATCGCGCCAAATGTCACCCAATCAATGCAGACTACGGTTCGTCTAATTATCCTGGATAGAAATGGGTTAGGAATGTCTCTCTCCATCTTCCGTCGGCACTGGTCTTGGAGATCATATCTCTCGTTACCATCCAGAGCGATAGAGGTCCGCGTAACAGCGTTTCCCAATATTCCATTGCTCAGACTTAATTGAGCGTTTGGATCAACGATGTGAAGAGTGTCTTTTATTTTTGAGGGGTCCATCTCGATGAACACGAGGCGTTCGTGTCTCTTCAGACCAAAGCAAATTGTCGTCATGAACGTGAGCATCGGATTTCAATACGATGGGCCATCCCCTAGCAATACGGACGCCAGACTCATCTTCGCCGGTCCATCCTTCCAGATTTATTGAGATGTGGATTTGTGCTTCCGGATGAAAGCATAGACTTGATGTTTCTAACTTTTATTTAGCAAAGTAATTAGCTTTAAACAATTGAAACATAAAAACATACTTGCATGTCATTTCTCAATGCAGAATTTATTTTCATGAAAATGCGTGTGTTACTCAAGAAAAATATTTTTATTCGGAAGAAAAGGAACTTCACTGATCTAGGAATAGCAACTCGAAGGGAATAAGCGTAAAGGAAAGTCATGGAAATTGCTTGTTATTTTAGGTCTTGTATGTTTTATCGGTTATAAATCAAACTGAGGTGCTACAGTATGTTGTAATGAGTCTCAAAAATTGTCTCTGAGAGTCGAAACAATTGTTGCGAAGGGATGTTAACAATAATTTTGTTAAAATTATTTTATTTATTATGCATTTGAATAACTGATTGAATATATTTGCAGGCAATAAATTTCTCTTCCTACTTGAATTTTTCAACAATTTTCACTGTTCCATGTTAACAGAACATTTTTCTTTTATTCGTGGAATCATTACTAATTTCCATTGTACGAAGTATGTCCAATAAATACGCGAACTGATGCCATAAAACCTTCATTTTACAAAATTTAGTATTCGTCGATTTTGTCCCCTGTTCAAAGCACTCTCCATTCGTATGGCTATGCACTTATTCCATCTTCTTCTTTTCCACTGTTTAAAGCACCCTTGAAGTCCTCGGTAGTTAGGTTTTAATTTTCTCGTCGTTTCTTGCTTCATTGTGTCCACATCTTCCAAGTGATGTCCCCTCATCACGTTTCTGCAAATTGGGAATAGGAATAAGTCGCAGAGGATGGGATCTAGTGAGTAAGGAGGATGATCAAGGATGGTGATTGAATTTTTTGCCAGAAACTTGCGAGCAATCAATGCTGAATGTGCAGGTGCATTGCCATGGTGAAGGATCCATCTATTATGTTCGGTTAAAATTGCGTGCTCTGTGGATTTTCCTAAATTCAGTTCATCAGTTATCATTCGGACGGGATCAAGGACCTATCCATCCCTTTGAGTCAAATTTAGTCGCACACAACAGACGTGATCTCTCCAACGCTTGAAAACTGTAAGGTAGAACTCGGATTTAATATTTGTCC
The DNA here is from genome assembly GCF_022747635.1 of Hetaerina americana. Lineage (NCBI taxonomy): Eukaryota > Metazoa > Arthropoda > Insecta > Odonata > Calopterygidae > Hetaerina > Hetaerina americana. Next base: position 116,477,537 of record NW_027286069.1, read on the forward strand.
TTCAGGAAGAAATTCAGTATGAACAGCACCTTCGACATCAAATAAAACCAGGAGCATGACTTTGATTTCCAATCGGCTTTTTCTTGATTTTTTGTTTTGGTTTAATCCACTTGAAAACGGATGTTTTCTTCAGAACATCATCACCGTAAACAGCTGTCAACATTTCAGTTATTTCTTGATAAAGTTTACCGCACTTCACCAAAAAACCTTTGCTGTTTCGTTGTTCCGTGATTTCGTCAAGTTCCATTTTCGAAAAACAGTAAAAACAAAGACAACTGAAACTAACATAACTGGAATACCATACGCACAGCTCAACGATCCGCCAAGCACAGATGACTCATTGGATCTCAGGCAAATAGCGCCGCTAGTGGGCGGGGCTTATAGTCAACGCCATGGCCTCCAGATTGCACCAGTTCGCGTATTTATTGAATAGACCTCGTAGAATGGAGCCATGGTAAGGACAAAACTGATTAAATTGAAAATTAGTTCATATCTGTAGCATTTATTTGTTGCCGCGAGACTTGTGAGTATAGTCCATGGATTACATTTGCAAAGCAAGCTATATTACAAGTCGATATTATGACGTCATTCGACAATTGATCACACCCCATAACAGACGAAAATTGCTATTCTGCATCATGTGGAATTATATGGATTGGGTTAGCGTATAGTTTTCACATCATTAAATTGGGTAAGAAGTGGCATATGAAACGATCACATTGATAATTAATAAGAGAAGCCAGGCCAGTTCTATAATAAAATTTAAAATTCTTCGCGCAACGCTGGAATTACCTGCTATTTGTTTAAGGATATGCACTACGTTGATTGATTGGCTCTTTGCATGTGACGTAGTTAGTGGTAACGCCTATTCCATAAATTACTTGCTTTTTTTGGAAATAAAACGAATATGTTGATGCAGTTTTTGCGACAGATTTTCTTGATGGGTACTTAACGAGTTTTCAACATGCGCGCCGGCAGTAATATTTCAAATCATTTCAATTACTGAGCAATAAAAATCATTATTTCTGAATCATCTCACTTATAGTCTTTCCGTCATATTTTCAAGAATTGGCAACAGCATCTCACCTGGTCGACACTGAATAAAATAAGCCGGTTGTACAGGCAGCATTTATGCTCTACATGCTTACTTTTGTTCGGCACTTATCTTGAATTTTCCTTCAGATGCATATGCACACATATACATTTGACATAAGAGAGGTAGTCGGCGCTGGTAATGGGATTCCCTCCTCCCCTTCCACCCTTCGAGAGAACCGGCCCCCTTTGAACGGCGCCGTGCACGGAATTTTATGTCGAGAGGCCATTAATGGCCTTGAAGCACCTAGAGGCACATTTCCTTCTAGTTTTCATGGTCCTTGGTGCTCTAACTGCTTCTGATAGTCAGTTCTATGGTGCAGTAAATTTTTTTTTTAATTGGGAACAGATTTTGCGCAACTTTTAACGGCAGTAGTTTAGCGTTCGAGTCGCAAATTTATAATTGGATGCCGTAAAATTTCTCTTTAAGTGAAAAAGAAGTCTCTGAGCCGCTTCTGAATCATCTAATCTGTCTAATAATGGTTGTTTCTATTAGTGGAACGGCGCTTTTTTTGCATTGGCCTGCGTTTTACAACCCCATGGCGCCCACGGTAGCATAAAAATACCTCTATGCGCAATGTAAATCAAATCATTGTTTAATTTACTCTACGCGTAAGTTTAAATGTTCGTTAAATCTTAATATAATGAAATTTCAATGCGACTTTATCAGAGTATAAAATCATTCGTCTTGATCGGGATCCGAATCCGGATCCCTCGATGTCTGGCCGAGTGCTTTAGTCACCTATCGAGGTGTTCCTGTAAACTCTGATATTTTATTTCAATTCCCGGTCTCTAGAATTGATTGAAATCCCGGTCAAGGTGCACGATTTTTACACGCCGAAATTGTTGCATTGAAATATATATTATCAGATGGCTCCGTTAAAAGTTACTGTTGCGGCATCTCCCGCAGTTTCTTGGAATAATGAAATTTATTTAAATCTACCGCCATATACACATGAGTTTTGGATTAGGTTTTATAAAGTAAAGTCCTATGTTCTTCAAATTTTTACTAAGATATTGAAAGGCCATATACGAGGGTCATCCGGAAAGTAGTACCCGTTCGTGAAATAAAGACACAAAAGTAAATATTAACAAACATAAAAAATTTTATTTGAAAGAGGATACTTTAAACTACTTCTCAACATAATCTCCAAGCAAATTAAGGCATTTGTCATAACGTGTGACAAGTTTCTGTATTCCTGCTGCATAGTCCTTCGCCGCCAGCTCATTGAGATACGCGAGGGACCCATCTTGCACAAATTTTTGCATAATGCAGATGGTGTTTAACAATTTCATGAACAATTGTTCGAGAAACATTGGGAAAATGCTCACAGATGTCATCAATTGTGACGCGCCGATCGTTCCTCACGAATTCGTCAACTGAGCTCACCAGTTGGTCTGTAATGACAGACGGTCTACCCGAACGCTCATCGTCGTGTGTGTTCCCCCTCCCCATGTTGAAGTTGCGACACCACCGCCGAACAGACGACTCGTCCATTACATTGTCTCCATACACCTCCTTTAATTGGCGATGAATATCACATGGGCGAACGTTTCTTGCATTGAGGAATTTAATCACTGCCCTCACTTCACAACTGGCGGCGTTCTCAATTTTTTTAAACATTGTAAACAATCACAGAAACAACACAGGCAATGCTAGCGTCACGCAACTTGGCTCAGAGAAGGCAGACAAGCCACTGAAGCTATCTGACCTCGTCCAGCGGCTACTCGCGTCGTCAGCACTTCATGCGGCACGAACGGGTACTACTTTCCGGATGACCCTCGTAAAATTTCACTTTCAATAAGTTTCACTGGGTTCACTGAATTTATGTCATTACTCATAATTATAATAATGCACAGTTTTGCAATTTACTCTACTGTTTATTGCAATGCGTCCGTTGGTATCAATTTTTGCATTGTTGCCTTAATAATGCTTGTACCTAAAGAAAATAATGAAATTACATTTATAAACAAGAAATATTCCAATATATCCACCATTACGTTTTGTTTCTAAGGGTCCATAAAAATTCCTAAACACGAAATTCGCAACTTGCAGCAACACGGCCTTCACAGACGATAACTCTTGTGTTCGCATTTGCTCACATTCAATTTTGAGTCTATGATAACTGAAAAATAACATTATTTGCTGAACTAACCGTAAGGGACATTTTTAGCAGAAATGTTTTATTTGAATTGGATAATCGTTTTTGAAAAATGTTTCATCTGAACAGGATGTTGTGATACGCGCCTTCGATCTTGGCGATAGAAAAAACTCTAAAAGGGTCTTATTTTAGAAGAAAAAAAACACACACTACAGTTTCTGGGTCCATCCCAATGTACTCTTCAAGAATGGTAGGACCCCTTTAACCATTGTTTTCAAACATTAGACCTTGAAAAGAATTTTATATCAAATACCAAACGGATCGATAAATTCAAAATAAACTTAGCCCAGACGAAGTAAGATCTGATGCTTTCCCGGCGTATTTTTTTGGTGAAGTTTTCTCGGGTCTTGCAACAGGTCAGGGGTTTCATGTTGGCCGACGTTTCGATGCTCGGCATGGGCCATACACCCTGAGGACGATGCACGAGTCGAGCGTCGAAACGTTGACCAATATGGAAAACTTCATCAGTTCATAATGTTGCATCGATAATTTTAAGCATTTTTTACATTATTGATTATCTTGTCTTAATTTCAGAGTTTTTTAGTGCTCATTTTTGGAATTTAATGAAATTTCAATATAATTGAATTTATTTAGAAGCCTCATTTTTTTAATTTAGTATTAAGCTCCACCCAAACGGTGTGATTTTTATTGTACGTGAACTTTTTGGGAAGCACAAGGAAAGGAACCAACCCTCCCCCTGACCTCCTTGTTACCCTGATGTGTGAATTTCACACGCCGTTTGTCTTAGGCCCTAAGTGACCTCTACACCTGACTATCAAACAAATATTCGGGTTTATTACTGTGCTTATAGTTTTTTACCATATATTGTCTGTTGCAATTATGCCTTCAGTTAATCTCTATGGTGGAGCTGATTCTCTCCATAGATAACTCTTTAGCATCTCGATATTGTTGACTTATATGTAGATAATAGCAACAGAAGTGGCTTAGTTTTTTATCCAAGGACGGCTGAAAACATTTAGGCATTTAGTTTTTTCTTTTCGTAAGCATTGAAAATGAAGGGTATTTATGATAATTTTCCCTTTATCGAATGGTGTACGAGTATTAATCATTCCGAGGGTATATGATACTTTAGGTTTCCGATAATTTGTATATTTTTACATATTTTCTCTTCAGTGTTGGCATAGGGTTGACACACAGTTGAATGTGATTAATTAAGATTACATTTTGTAAATTTTATTTGTTTGAATAAATGTCCCTCTTTGAAGGACATTTATTTAAACAAATAAATGTCCTTTTGTCCTTCTTCAATTGAATAACCTCTTTTCTTTCTATTTCCAGGTGAGTAAACTTCGCTCCTGTTTGACTTTGGACTTGTTTTTTGGGAGAAATCGCTCAACCCGTGAGTACCGGATTCGTTTATGCGTTTATGAATTTTTGCCCGCTTCTCGCCGCTGCAAAAGTGAAGGCTTTCTTTGCCTTCTCGGCTCTCTGCCCCCACGGTCGTCCGGCCCTGGCTGTGCGTTTGCGGCAGCATAGCTTGAAAAGCGTCTTTTCCTCAAAAAATTGTTTTTTCTTCTTGAGGTAACCCTTTCACGAGTGGTGGAGTTTGCAGTTTTGCATACTAGGAATAGTTCTGCTTTAAAAGGACGCCCGTACACGAAGAAAAGACCTCATGAGGTATTTTTTTGTGGTCGGCGGGGGCGGAGGAAGTAAAAAAACGTTGTTAGGGTTTGAGAGGGGGAAGGGACGACACCCAGAAAGGGCTGGGGATGGAAGAGGGATGTTGGAGTTGTTTGTTGTGTGACGAAAAAATTCCGAAGGGAGAGAGCAGAATTAATCTGGGGAATTGTGGGAGTGCAAGGGGTTGAGGCGTGGGCGGGGAAGTTCGAAGAGGGGCGAAGGGAGTGAAGGAGGGGGGAAGGGGTGATGGAGTAGGAGTAATAACATGGGGCGGAGGGACGACGTGGATCCTTGCGTGGGAAAGGAAAGCGCGAGAGAAAGACCCCACCCTCCACCCCCCCGCCTGTCGCCCCCCCTCTCTCCTCCGGGGGTGGGTTTTGCGATCGGAATTATTCCTATCATTCCCCCCCAAGCACTCTCGATTGGGGGCGGCGGGGGGTGAACTTCCCTCGCTCGCCCGCCCTCCTTCCTCCCCCGTCGGCCCTCGCCATAATAATCTCCGCAGACGCCGTCACACGCTCGCGAGACAAAACAACTTTCACTCCTTCCTGCGTCGTTTTGCAGGAATTTAAGGAAGATTCCAACCGCTGCTGTTTTTGCATTCCCCCGTTGATGGGATTCCACCGTAATGAACTTGTGAAAGGAGGTTGCGCGATAACTCGGCGCTTTTTCACTGGACTTTTGTGTTTGCCGGTTGGTTTAGCACCGGAGAGCGGGGGGGGGGCGGCAGAGGTGGCGGATGAGGGGGGGGGGTGGGGAGAGGGTATGGGGGTCGGCTGATAAGGTCCCCCCCTGTCCCTTGACTTCCGCCTTCCCCCTCCCCGTCCTCCCAACACCTCCCTACTTACCTGCTTCGCTTTTCCGTCCTCAGCACTCGGGGAATGTGTCGCGTTATTCTCTTGAAAACTCTAAACAGAACGCCAGAGAGAAATGGAACTTTCTCTCAGGGAAACGTTCCCATTTTTCCTCAGAAAAAAAATTTGTTCCTTCAAAAAGGACGGAATAATAATGTTTGAGAGGTGAAGAAACAAAGTAGGATGAGAATGGCTATCTTTCATAGAAGAGCCTACTTAGGAATGTTTGGAAAAAAAGAATGTAGTACCTATTCAGGATGCCAAGGAAAAGAACTGGAAAGCGCCGACGAAAATTTTTAATTCTTTGACGTGGGTGATTAATTTACTTAAAGAATGATTTTTAGGCGGTCATATATGCCTACTTTATTTCATCAAAATTTTCAGATTCCTTAATAGGTTTAATTTAATGATTTTTGATTGATACCGGATTTTTATTAGATATGTATTTTAGTTATTTAAATTCACGCAAATAATGACTTATTGTACAATAATAATGTGGAAGAAAAATCATTTATTTCCAGGAGGACGAATAAGTATACGAAAAATAAATGGCCATTAATTGGAATATTCTTCATCTCTTACCTTCTCTAAAACGTCTAGCAACGTGTAACAATCATTTCAACGTTTTTTTTAGCAATCAGATGACCATTGTCAATGGGCTCCTTGGCAATTATTCCTATATAAAGCTTAGCAAACGACTTTTGCCTTGCAGGTGGAGGTTTTCGCTTAACTTCATTTTCTAAAAACATAGCGTTTTATTGTAAATTTCCATATTATTTTAAGTTTTAAAATATTACTGAGAACATGAGCGACAACTACACTGAATGTGGCGTCCCATTGAATACTCTTTGCTTGATCAATGAGATCACGTTCATAAGGTTGATCTGCAAAAGATCATGCCAAAATGGTAATGGATCGATTGACGGATTGCAGCAAGTGATCTCTATGATTAAGATTTTCATATAATTTTACCGCTTTGGTTTACTGTAGAAATGTTAGTCTCCCATTCATCCCAACTGACGTCAAACGTCCAGAAGTTCTCTACCGAGAATCTGTCCTAAAGTGCTCCGATGACCCGATGAAGCTGGCAGGAACGCCTGGTCGACTTTCACCAGTAATTGATATCTTCAACCATTGAAAAACTGTGAGTGGCAATTGCCATGGCAAAAATGTATTGCTGATATGAAATACTCTTTTTCCATATAGAACAGTTGGTTTCAATCATAACGCCTCCTCGGGAAAATTTTGAAATCACTCTTTGAGTTCTTCTAATTCGTTTCGATTGAAGTTCATCACACTATTGGATTCCGAAAGGCCCTTAAGGGTACGAGTGCAAGCTTCTTCGACGGCTTGGCTTAGGGTCCCTAACATTTAAGGTGGTGTCCTTTCAGACAGAATTTCACTTTTGGGAATAGAAAATAGTCTGCTGGTGCCAAGTCGTTACTGTAAGGGGTTTGGGGAATCGTCGCGATGTCGTTGGAGAATGGTTTTCGCGAGCAGACACTCGACTCTGCTCTTGATCGTCCGTCCAAAGACCTTCACCAGGACGAGTTTGGCGCAGATCTTTCGTATTGCCAAATTTTCAGTGACAATGGTGTGTGCATTGTTATCTCATCAATGACAATGCAATCTGTGATCTTGCGCACACTTGGCTCACCGTCTGAATTCAGCACTTCTGGCAAAGGTCAGGAAAACATTGTTACCTATATTTTTTAAACATACCTTGTAGTTTATGGGTTGATCTCAGCCAGCGTCAGATTAAACCATTTCGAGTTTGATGGAGGTCTTTGGAGGCGCACTTATTGCATTCTGAACTGAATCAGAATTTTCTCGACTGTTAAAATTGGGTGGAGTCCCATTACAGCTTACCGCGACATCACCGCCTGTGCGGTGGTAATCCTGATTTTCAAGGCTCAGTGGCAAGGGTGGAATTATTCCTCAAGCATTCAAAGGTTCGGTCACAAGTGTCATGCACGTGATTGGTGCAATGATTCCCACACACAATCCATGCTCGAACCAACTCGTGATTTTCCTCCAAGGGTTATGAAGTCGTGCTTTCCCAGCTGGAATAAACGTTTCCAAGTCATGAGTGCTTCTCTTCGCGAAGAAATGCTCACATATTCGCGGTCGAAATGGGATCGAGGGCGGAGTGGTTGGTGTTCCAGAGTGATGACTGCGGGGGATGAACGAAAGGGAACGAAAGAGGGGGGACACTCTCCATCCAAGCGTTTATAACTTACTCTTTTTTGTCGTGGGCGAAATTAGGATTTCGTCAAAGCGGTTTTGAAAGAGATTTTCGGTTCTGAACCAGTTGTTAAAACCCAATTATAGGATATTTTCAGCGGATTGTATCAGTATGGTAGAAATGCAGTAATTATTTATCGCGAAATTCCTCGGAAATTAAAAAACTACAAGAAATTTATTTATTTAACGCCAAAAACAGCACTAAGGCCTTTACATTGGGTTATATAAAAATAATAAACAATAAACTAGGCATACATGATAACAACAAATATTAAAATAATCTCATAAATAACAATGGTGATTAATAAAAAAACAAAAAACAACATATTAGAGGGGGTATCAGAAAAGGCTTGGCAGTTGGCTGTTGAAGCTTGTGCGGGAATCAAAGAGGTCAAGAGAAGAGAAGTATTAGAGAGGGAATTGAAGAGGGAAGGTAAACGGTAAAAAAGGGATCTTTGCGAAAGTGAGAGTCGGAATTCGGGCTGGTGTAAAGTTTGTGCATTGCGGGTCGTACGGGCTGGAATGTGGAGAAATGTATAACCTTAATGTGTTGAGAAATTTGTATCCGTTTCTCAAGAAAAAATATTTGTTAAGTGTCGACAGGAAAAATTTCTTGATGTATATGTCAGCATACACCGATCTATTGAGTCGAAACGGATGCCTCCCACAACATTATTCAATCAGTATTAAATTTATTCGTGGAATTGAGCAACATTTCAATTAATTTACGAGTAGGAGTGCACCATAATTCCAATATATTGTAAAAGTAAATTGATTTTAACGAATGGAGCTAGGCAAAAAAGGAATGGTGAAGATATTTGCGGGAAGTTTGAGGTTAATTGGGATTGGTGAAGAAAGGATTAGGGTATATAGGTAAGGACATAAACCGTGGCAACATAAAAGGACAAAGGTTTTCGTCCGAAAACGTCATAATTTATACCTATATGATAATTTACACAAATGTATGCACACATTTCACTTTGATTCTAAACTTAACTGGAGACAGAAACACAGGGAAAGGACTTACACGAATATTTAGTATGATGTGTATTCAACCCCTGCCACACTCACTTGGTGGCTTGCGGCGCACTAAAATATCTAAAATATTAAATATTCGACGTTTAAACGGGCATTATAAAGATAACGGCCAGCCCATCAAAAAGTCAAACATATTCATGATTTTCCTTTCTTCGTGTTTCTGTATTTATTTTAGTTTTGAATCAAAGTTTAAGCATGCTTTTGAGTCGTCGCCGAAGGGCGTTCCTTTTTTAAAGATTCCTTCCTTAATCATCTCAATCAGACCGCCTCCACCCACTTGCACGAGTCCTGAATCGCTTCCACCTTCCTGCGGGCACCCCTTCCCACCCTGTCCCCCCTCGCGCCCCCGGTCGGCGTGGGAAGCTCCCGCGGCCCCTGTTCTCTCCAAGACAGACGGCCGGATGGGGCTTTCCCCCTCCCACGCTCGCCGGCCGGCGCGACGCCACCAAATGGGATGATTGGTGCCCCCGCAGAGGGAGCTAGACAAATGCGGCCTTCCTTCCCCGCCCCTGGCCTCCCGACGAAAGGGGTGTGGGGATAAGGTCGAAGCAGGGCCCTGCCCCATCGTTCGACTCGACCGCGGTGGGCAGGGAGGGGGTCGGAGAAAGTGGTCCATTCCGTCGAACAACCGTCCCATGGCTAATTCTTTGACGAGATGTCAGATGGCTGCGCATGGACAATGCAGTGGTTTATCGTGATGCCCGTAATCCTGAGGACACAGGAGCTTTATCAGAGGACCTAAATGCTATACAATACTGGTGAGACACTTCGTAATGAGGATTTAACTTAAAAAAATGCGTAGTCATACATTTTTGAAAAAGGAGTAATTCCCTCCCGAACGCCTACTAGAAGAAGTACAAAATCTACGCATTTTTTCTAATTCCTTAAAACATCAAAGTAATATTCAATTTCACTTTTCAATACTTTCTTATGTAGAGTTATCTAAGGAAAAAAAGAGGTTTATTTTGTGAGTACATTGAAATAAATGAAATGGTATTAAAACAATTGACGAAGTATCAAAAAAGTTAAAATTTGTGGGTAAATCATGGCAGAACTGGAATATTATAATATGGCGACTGAGTCACCTAAGCAATGGATGACTTTTCATTGCAGTGAATTCATATTTTCACAATGTATTCAGCGGGACGATTCTTCGTTTATTTTGCACATCTTTTTCGTTTCTATTCATTCTTTGACTACATCCTAATTTTATTCGAATTTTATTCTAATGTTCACTTAAATGGGATTCACCGGATATTTTGATTTGCCGGACCACCCACAACCAAACCTAAAACCTATAACCTATAACCAACCACATGAGCTATCAATAAAACGTAATTGGCACTGAAATCTGTGGGGGGTTTATGCAACCAAGTGCCCCGATTCAATGGTCAATAGATGGCGTTAGGGGGCTGTTTCACCCACCAAAGGATAAATAGACGACACACGGAAATTATGGTAGGAAAACAATCATACCACGTCATAAAGGATAAGAACAGTACGTTTCATGGCGCGCATAGCCAGAAGAAAGGGACGAGCCACATTGGCCAAATACACATTCAAACAGGAAATCCCGCCATATGGCGAACAAATATCCATTCACATAGAAATAGATATTGGGGCGGACAGACGGTTGCTAGGAGAAATCCAAAGGAGGCAAGAATATTGGATGCATAACGTTGGGTGATGGAATGTTAAAGAATGTAATAGAAGGGAGAACGAAAAGTAGGCGAGAATGGGGATGAAAACTATTAATATAAGTTGAGTAGTTTCTGGTGTAATGTGGTGGAAAGAGGAAATAATTAAGAAAAGATAGTAAGTATCAATTGTCCCCTTCATGAGTTAAATAGTGCGACCCGGTTTCGATGTATCACATCGTCTTCAGGTAGCAAAGTGAATTCAAGAGCCGTCTCTCATACATTTTTGCATCCCGGGAAGGGAAAAGGGGAGGATGTGGAAGGAGAGGAGGGACGGAGGAGAGGAAATCTTTTATTTATTAACTATTAGAATGTTGGATAGCGTGAAGGGCGGCAGTAACTATGCGGAGTTGAATAAGGGCTTAACATTATGTATGGTGTGTCGCGTTATACCGTGTTCCGTGTGGCAAAGCAATGGAGCAGTGTTTAGTGTGTCTGGTCACAACCTACCATAACTGGTATACTATTTTTAATACTAAGAGCAATAGTATGAATTTATTTTGTAGGTACATGTATTTATTAATATTTGAAAAAATTATGTGTTTTAATACCCTTATTTATTAAAATTTCCCCATTAAATACGAGATGGAAAAACATAACCATTATGTCCCTTTCGTTCAAAGAGTTGTTCGATTTTATCCCTGAATGACCTGAGTAAATATTCTTGGTTGGCACTCTGAATAAAAAACTTTAGAGAGGAGGAATGAAAAGGGGGCACTGCCGTCCATTCCGCTGCGAGCCATGTCCAGTGCGAGGCAGGGTAATAGTTTTCACAAAATATAGGAAGATTTTCCAAGACGCTAGCCAGTCTTTGGATTATTCCATTGAAAATATCCGTCCCGTTCCATCTCAGCCCACTTCACTGTCTTGTCGAGGCTGCTAGCAATCATCTGTGCGGGTTGGAACTAGATACTCTGGGATTGGTGGAACGTTTGCAGTAGACTGAGGAATGGAAATAGAAATGTGTGTAAGTTGGAGAAATGGATTACGAGATTTGGGAGAGAGTGGCGCGGTGAAAGTACGTTGGAGTGGGCGAATGGAGACCTAGGGAAACAAGTGCCCGGCACAAGAAACCTTCAAGTGTGTGTATGTGTGTATATATGAGTATTTATTCGCCGTTTGGCGGGATTTCGTGTTTGAATGTGTATATATATATATATATATATATATATATATATATATATATATATATATATATATATATATATATATATATATATATGCGCACATTCATGTATTGACTCAGATGTATATTTTTTTTAAACATAGAAACACAAAGTAAGGACACTCACATATGTAGTTATGACGTTTAAGTCAAAATATTTTGTGACTCCTAACAAAACACAAAATCCAGCATCCTACGCTACATCAGGTCCCTCTTCATCTCTGAGTACTTCATTCCTCTCTTCTCCCGTCCCGTATATATGTATATATATATATATACACACACACGAGGGTCATCCGGAAAGTAGTACCCGTTCGTGAAATAAAGAGACAAAAGTAAATATTAACAAACATAAAACATTTTATTTGAAAGAGGATACTTTAAACTACTTCTCAACATAATCTCCAAGCAAATTAAGGCATTTGTCATAACGTGTGACAAGTTTCTGTATTCCTGCTGCATAGTCCTTCGCCGCCAGCTCATTGAGATACGCGAGGGACCCATCTTGCACAAATTTTTGCATAATGCAGATGGTGTTTAACAATTTCATGAACAATTGTTCGAGAAACATTGGGAAAATGCTCACAGATGTCATCAATTGTGACGCGCCGATCGTTCCTCACGAATTCGTCAACTGAGCTCACCAGTTGGTCTGTAATGACAGACGGTCTACCCGAACGCTCATCGTCGTGTGTGTTCCCCCTCCCCATGTTGAAGTTGCGACACCACCGCCGAACAGACGACTCGTCCATTACATTGTCTCCATACACCTCCTTTAATTGGCGATGAATATCACATGGGCGAACGTTTCTTGCATTGAGGAATTTAATCACTGCCCTCACTTCACAACTGGCGGCGTTCTCAATTTTTTTAAACATTGTAAACAATCACAGAAACAACACAGGCAATGCTAGCGTCACGCAACTTGGCTCAGAGAAGGCAGACAAGCCACTGAAGCTATCTGACCTCGTCCAGCGGCTACTCGCGTCGTCAGCACTTCATGCGGCACGAACGGGTACTACTTTCCGGATGACCCTCGTGTGTGTGTGTATATATATATATATACATTTACATATATATATCCATGCATATATATATATATATACACACACACACACACATATATATATATATATATATATATATATATATATATATATATATATATATATATATATATATATATATATGTATGTATATACACACACACACGCATACACAAAAACAAATGTACACATTAGGCTGTCTTGGAAGGCAGTCTGTGTGCATAGAGTTGAGCGGCAAGGGAGACAAAGTGAATCGTCAGGGTGGAAAGGGACTTGGCCCTTCTACGGACCCTGCCGGAAAAGAACTCTCGCAAGTGGGTTGGGGCAGAAGGGTTGCTGGGACAAAAGGTCGGTGGTTTGAGGTGTTTGGTTGGTGTTGGTGTGTTATACGGCGGCGGCGGGGGATCCTGTGTTTGTGTTTGGGGCCGGAGGGAGGGCAGCACTATTTACATGCGGATGAAATGAATGCCCGAGTGTGGCCATCTATTTTCCACGCTGGAATTTACGCCGTATAAGATCATCCAGGAAAATATAGAGCCTGGAAATTATTACCATATGCATTATAACGGGATTAGTACTCTTACTTTGAGTTAGTTATTCAAGATAAGGTGTAACTCATTGGTCGCGAGGGAACCGGGGATTTTCCTGGCTATCTGATAGTGGCATATTGGTTGGTGAGTACGTACCTTCAATGATCAATCTTAGTATGCACGTCTCATTTGAAGAAAACGAATGGCAGAAAAATTCAGACGACACACGAAAATTGTCCTCAATGAGAATGTATTTAGTCAAGGGACACCAGGTGGAAGAGCGAGTGAACTGAGAAACTAGAGGCGTTAAATTGTCGAAATATTTCATTCTGAAGTAATAACCATTGCGTTATGTTCAAGTGATAATTACTTGTGGGTCGAAATTCAAGTGATTGAATGTATAATTCATCTAAAAATACAAAGTAGGAGGATGAATAACTAAAAGTACAAACTTGAAGGAGGATGATTTCCTTAATTTAATTATTTCCTATTAAATGTAACAGAAAACATACCGACTTATCACGCAAAATATGTCAACGTTCTTGATTAAAATTATTTTCCATTAGTAGTCTTCTCCTTTCAGAAACAAGGAACTTCGGAAAAAACATTACTTATATTTACTATTTTATTACATTTACTACATTTTTGACAATTGTAGTTTCATCACTATCTGCATGATGCTTCGCTTAATTTAACTTACTAGAATATAGGATGACAGGAACGAACCTAAGTGTTTTGCATGGGATTATCGATGTATCGTGTAAGGGAGTCCCTCCCTCCCTTCCTTTTTCGGTCCTTCGCGCAATATGGCTTCGAGACTCTTTTTGGAGCGCCCTCCGAGACTAGGCCAAGGACTCGCTCAAAGGACGAACGTGACCCACACGCAAATTGTCTTCATTTGTCGTCTCTTTCGGTGCGACCGAAAAAGGAAAATTCTTTCGCGAAAATGTCGCGTAATGTTAAATGGGACTTCTTGGTTTAACGTCCCCGAGAGGATTCAAAGTTACACGTGATCAATGTCGCAAGGGAAATGATACGTGCTCCGCGCCCTTTCCCTTCCCCCCCTTTTGACCCCCCCCCCAACGGGGACACGCCGCTGCTGATCCGCCGTGTTTTTTCCAAATGAACTCAGTGGGACGCGACCCTCGCACTCCGACGCCGCCACCTCTCCCTTCCGCTTCAACGCCTCCTCTGCACTCACACCGCGGCGCCCTCTTTCTCTCTCTCCTTACCTCTCCTGCCCACTCCCGGGGTGGGTATGGGCGATGCGGCGACGTGCATTCATATCGACGCGGGCGATGCGGGTAATTTGGCCGCAGCTGATATGTTGGAACCCAATAAATATTGTCCGTGTTTCAAAAGAACGATGCCTATTGTCGAAGGAACAATTGAGGTGATATTGTCCACTCTTCTTTTTATGCTTGGAAATCTCGTCGACCATCCCTAGCACTGAATAATAATCAGTTTAATGCACCAACCTCCCCCTCCCTCCCCCGCACCACTTCTCCCCCCCCACCCCCCCGCATTCCACGTCTCAGAGAAATGAACGTCACGGGCCTATGTCACGAGCATTCCTCCTACACTCGATAGCCATGCTTGTTATTTCAAATGAGAACTTATCAGAGATTTCAGTTATTAGTAGTAGTATTTAGGGGAGGCGACCGACTGCTGAGGTCATTTGCGCCATAGGGGATGCTCAGAAAAGGATGAAGGGTGGGGAGAAACCCGGCGTCGGGATTAGCCTGCTCTTTACGAAAGGCGCCAAGGGGTCCGCAGTTTAACGTCCCATCCGACGGACGGCGTATTCACTCAAAGTGCCCTCCACAAAGCACCTCAAGTAGGGATCGAGATATCTCTGAAAAATATTCAACACCGCCGGGGTTTGAACCCGAGCCCTCTGGGTGGGAAGCCAGTACGTTAGCCACCGCAAAAATCCCGATCCCCGATTTTAGTTATTGCAGCATCAATTTCTGAAGTACGAGGTGAAATTTAAATGCAAGAGAAGGAAAAGACAATCATGTAGTAGGATAGATAGATATGGTGTACTGATAGATAGATATAGATAGACTGAGGCTCAAATAGGATGGAATACACTGAGCCAAGCGGAGGATTTCACATCTCTCTCGGTCGTATTTGGGATGAATATGGGTGCAGTTGTGGAGGCATTAGATTGAGTTACTGAAATATTGTTTGGTAATAAAAGGTTGGGTTGGGTAAGATGAGGCAAGAGAAAGAGGGATGAAGATGATAGTGGATATCAGATGCACTAGTAAAGATGTGGGCAAAACATTACTCAAAGCTAATCATGGAGTGAAGGGATTTATGGTCTTTTATCCTGATATTTGTGTCGCAGAGATGGGTGTAGATCAGAAGAATTAGAGATGTGGATTTGTAAAAAAATCGAGGAGATGATTTGGACAAAAAGAAAGACCCGCTGCAAATTTTAAGCACTGTAGGAAATTAAGGTGAAACTAAAGAAGGACATAAAGATGGAAAAAATAGACCCGGTCTCATAACAGTTAATATATAGTATTTTTGAGATTCTTTGACTGCTGAGGCTGTATTGCACAGTAAATTTATTCAAGGCAAAATAGTTGTGAGAGGTGGTGGAGGTACAACGCTTCAGTTTAGCGAAACTAGTCGGCATCAATAAATTCTCTCCTGTGGAGACGTCAATTCTGTCTTCGGGATTTACAAGGTAAAATACTTGGCATTAGAGAAAACATTGATTCTCGATGCGAGGCAGGAACTCCCGTTCCAAATGGAATATGCTAATGCCAATTTCTTAGAACTAAGGATTTTCGTGGTGTCTACCATGGTACTTTTTCTCATTAGGCATACTACAAATTTAATTCCTCGGAATAGTAAAACGTGTACACTGGGCAATCACACGGCAACAAATGTTGTCAAATTATAGAATAAGTTATAGAAATGCTGTCTTACTTATTATTGCCAAATTTTCCTCAAATAGAATTGGCGGTGGTGAATGAAAGATAATAAATAGTAATGAAAACAGAACAGCAGATGGAAAAACGTAATATGGCGTACAGAATTATTCGGGTCTCCCACCGGGTCCACGTTCGTAGGTTTGCCGACGTTTCGATGGCCGAGTCGTCCATCGTCTTCAGGGCATGTCGGTACTCAGGTATTTGGCCGCCTTATATAGTTTGGTCGGGAGTTCAGGTCACGTCTGATTGGTCGGACGCTTTCCGCCTCTTTTTTTCCTTGATGTTCCTCAAAATGGGTTTCCACGCGTTACTGAGGGAGTATCCGCTGTCTCGGTTAATGGACCTACGAACCTACGAACGTGGACCCGGTGGGAGACCCGAATAATCTTGGAAAACATTATTCGCCGGGAAAGTACCAGATCATTCTTGGCGTACAGAAGTCTCCGAAAATATTCGTTCGTTCATCAATGAATGAGTGTCGATATGTATAACGCCCTCAAGGTGTAGCCTTAATCCATATATTTTATGAAATATGTTATACTTTCATGATATAATAAAATTATGAAATACTGATGACTAATAGTAAAATTCTTCTTTCTGATTATTTTTTCATTAAGCTTGTGAGACTTTTTTAAATATCTTAAGCGATATGCTCTGTCTAAACTGAGAAAGCATAGATATGAATCATTTGATTTTAAACTTTGATATTGATCAAAAATTTGACTTCAATATTACTGGGAAGCGAGTCATCGTCTGAAATGTGAATGGGGCAAACCGCAGAAATTGAAAAAAAACCGCGGACAAAATTTTACCAAAAAAATCTTCACTGGGAGTCGAATTGTTAGTCAGATGATTTAGCCGTTTAAATTATTTGCGATTAAACGAGAATCCATCCTTTAAGATTAATCATTATTTTGGAAAATAATGGAATCGGATAAACTTCCACGACATAAACTTCCTACTTTTTTTAATCGAGTCTTTTAACGGATAAGGTATTGCTTCGAAGTTATATGGAGGGTTTGACTTCGCAAGAGGGTTTCGCAATCATCCCATCACTCACTGCGGTGCACGCCTTCGCTACATACATCACGAGATCCACGTTCCCATTTCTCTTGCGAGGCAGTCTCAAACGCCGGAATTTTGGAAATTTAGGGGACGGTATCTGAAGTCTTTACATCAACGTGCTCATTTAGGGACACGTCGTGGTCCACGAACGAAGTTTCATTTTCTCTCTCTCCCGCCTGCCGCCCTCCCCTGTCCTCTCTCCCGTCCCCAAAAAACCAACCCTAAATCTCTCCCTCCCCCTCACCCTCAGCCACCCCCATCCCTCCACTCTCCTCCGTCCTTCCCTCACTCGCTCTCCTTTCCCCCCTTCTATTTCTCCCCCTTCCTCCCTCTCTCTCTCTTCTTCCATCTGGACTTCCGCGGAAAACTTTCGGCCCCGTCGGCCTCAACCTAGCGACAA
Organism: Hetaerina americana; assembly: GCF_022747635.1. Lineage (NCBI taxonomy): Eukaryota > Metazoa > Arthropoda > Insecta > Odonata > Calopterygidae > Hetaerina > Hetaerina americana. The sequence continues at coordinate 116,495,419 of NW_027286069.1, forward strand.
GTGATCCACCCCCTTTTAATCTGTCTCTCTCCCCCTCCCCCTTCCCCCTCCTTCACTTTCTTTGTTTCGAGTTTGTGTTTCTTGCGGTCGTGCAACTCGAGCCCAGCTTGAGCCTTCACTCGTTCTCAAGCCGTTCGCTCCTCTTTTCACGAATTAACTGGAACTCTGTTTGCTTTCACAAGTTTCCCTCTATCCAATTATATCGGATCGAAACTAAAAATAGATATCGAATCGATGGTTCCACTCTTCCGGAAACTTTTCATAAAATTAAAAAAAATATACTTTTACATGTTTGCCAAAAAAAATTGAAGGGAAATAAATAAAACAAAAACGTGTTTCGACAATTGCGCGATGTGGTGTCATTTGTTTAGTTCATGTGGTTTTCTTTTGCACCATTTTTTTATAATTTTTTAATCCGACTCAGATACATCGAGATCCGATGAAATTCATTTTAGGGATCGTATCCGGTTGCTGTGGTCGTGAATTCGATTTCCCGAGAAGTTCAGCTGATTTCGAGACAGCAGTTTTGTTTTCGGAAGTCTGCAGGGTATGACGAGATGCCTTAATGAAGGCCCTGTTGATGCCTTACAGGAAACGTACCACAACTAGCGGAGGCAGTAGTATTGATGTGTCGATACAAGAAGGTGCTCTCATGAATATTTTTTTGTCAGTTACACTTTGATCTGCTATTAATTTTCCCCCAGATGAATTTTATTTGTTTTTAGGACGGATCTTGTATTCTGGCGGATGGGAGTGGCACCTGTGAAGTGCCCATTAGTCGAGAGTGCTCCCGAATCGCGGAGCCGCTTCGGTAGATGGACATGAAACGCACGATGCGGATTTCTCACCTCGGTCCACCGTTGATCTTCATTCGTCAGTTCCTCCAACGTTCTCCAGTGTTTTTAAATGTTCATGGTGTGTGAAATTATTCAAATGATAACTCAAACAAAATTAAAATCACGTTGTAAACAAATGACATGTTCATGGAAGTATATATGAACTTTTTTGGAATAATTTTTACGAATTTGAAGTGCTTTTAACTCGTAACTCGCTCCGGAGGGTTTATAAGAATACAGAGTATCTGTGATCTCAACATATTCCCACCTGCATTCACTCCCATATACCTGCTCTGATTATTCACGGACTAAGCGTCTAAGTGTGTAAATGACCTTGCTTTCCAAGGGTATTTGAAAATGTAGCCGCGGGCACCTCTTTTAAAAATAAAAGATTCCGAGTAAGGTTGAAGTTGCAGACCTCGAGTTCGTCCCAATCAAGAGCCCTCCGTCTCCCACACCCCCTCCCGCCCCCCCCCCTTCCACCCCCTCCTCCGGCACTCTTCTCTTCATTCCCTTCCCAGGAACCCCCTCCCATCATCCCTTTCCTCAACGCCATTTCTCCATCTCATCATCCTCTCCCTCCAATTCTCTTCATGTTCCAATTTTCCGTCTTTTTATGAAAACTTCTTTCATCAAATCTCGCATTCTCGGCGCTAACTTTTTCGCGGATGCTATAACTTACGCACGTATTTTCTCCGTCTCGAGTGAAAAACTTTCCTCGGAATTTGTTTTCTGAGTCTTTTTCCTTCATTATTTCCCCCCATGGCGACAAGATCAACCCCCCCCTCGCAATCCCTCCGTTCAGTCTACCTTTACGTATTTTCCCCCGGTAAGCCATCCTTCGCTCTCCGAGCCAAGGTAGACTTTCCTGAGGACAAGGTGTCATGTAAGTTCGTGTGCAATCTACAGCCCTTTCTTTTCTCGCATTGCTGTCACGGTCAAAGCACTGTTCCATTTCTGCAAGATAAAGTCTTGCTTATTCGAAACTAAACTTTATTTCAATCAATAAATTTTAAACATCTGTGTCATCTTCGTGAACGTGTCATGTTTGCATTTTTTTATATTTCACATTTACATTACGATAAGCAGACAATTTGCTGAAATCTATCGAATCCTTAAGTCATGCATTACTTATTATTATTATATTTATATGAATCGCGGTGCAATCAGGCGAATTTCCAGGTGCCAACGGTCAAGTCTGGTCAATGGTCACTCTTACAATGGACATACATAATTACACAAGAGTAACAGATATGAGACAAAATGCATTTATATACAATGACATTTTAAGAATACCAACAGCACCTTTACCATCACACAAGCCCTAGGTTCACACCATACGTGCAACGCTCCGTCCATAATCACGCACTCTTCTATTTCATGTATCGCTCAAAATCACGCTAAGTTAACACATCATTAATTCTTGCATTACAACTACCCTATGCCGTCCACATACCATTTGAGGGTGGTCCCAAAAGTACTCGGCCTGACCTAGCGATGGCGGTAGTTGTTGGTAAAATATCACTGTATTAGAATGTACACAGTCTATAAAGCCCACCCCGGACTACAACCTTGGCGTGGTGGAAAAGCTTGTGCGTTCCGATGACCCCTATTACTCCCCCCCGCTGTGCTGGCGGGAGTAATAATAATTCTCCTGGTAGAGTCTCCCATGCCAGATAGGTCGAACGTTAGGAGCCGGACGAAAGGTAGTCCACGCAGCGTCTGTTCCTCAGTGAGGCGGCTGCAATGGCGTCTGACCCCAGTGGAGCGGCCAGTAAGTGATGGTGTCACGTTAAAAACACTATTGAGGAAGGCAACGGGAAACCACCTCAATTGACATTCCCAAGATTTAAATGATGGACAATAGAGAGATTTTGAGTCCTGGAAACCACGGGGCTCGGCCCAATCGGCCGTGTGTCATGCTAGGCAGCGGGGGAGGCAAGGCTTCCGCGGTCGCCATCCCACGAAACCCTTGAAAGGGAAAACCGGCAGCAGCAGGACAGAAGACAAAAAAGAAGAAGACCACATGAGTAAGAATAGGATGTGGAATGTTAAGACAATGATTAGGACAGGGAAACTGGAAATATTAAGCGAAAGGTGGAATTGGAAAAATAGATATTTTAGGTCTTTGCGAGGTGAGATGGAAGGATAGCGGGGATTACTGGAGTGATAATTGTAGAATAATATACAGCGGTGGGGACGAGAGCCAACGAAGGGTTGCCATAGTATTAAATGAAGTGGTAGGAAGAAGCGTAGACAAAATAGAACAGGTAACGGATAGTTTATTACTAGTAGAGATAAGAGCAGAACCGACGAACTTGGATATTATTCAGGCATACATGCCACCAAGAAACCATACGGAGGAAGAGTTCGATAGGATGTACGATCAATTAGAGGACATAATCGCGTGTTCCTACAGCGAAACATTTGATAGTGATGGGGGATTGGACTGCGATGCTAGGCGAAGGAAGAGATGGTGATGAGGTGGGGGACTACGGATTAGGCACGAGGAATGACAGCGGGGAGGAAGCTTTGAGTTCTGCAGGAGACGGGGGTTAGTCATCACCAACACTTGGTTTAGGCACCACAAAAGACGCAGGGATACATGGAAAGTGTCAGGTGACTCAGAGAGGTATCAGATAGGTTATATTCTGGTTAGACACAGGTTTAGAAAAAGTGTGAAAAATTCGCACGGCTTACCGGGAGCGGATGCGGACTCTGACACAATTTAGTTGTTATGAAATTTAGCGTCCGTTTCAAAAAGATAAGGCAACGGCAGCGGGTTAGAAAATGGAATGTAGAAGCGTTAAAATGTTTGAAAAGGAAGGAATATGAACAGGTGGTAAACGAAATCATGGAGGATGATAAAGAGCTAAGTGCTATCGCAGACAAATGGGAAAGTATCAAGAAACGGTTATCGAAAGCTGCAAAATAAACTATTGCACCCGTTAACGCTAGAAAGACTAGGAAATCATCGATCATGGATGAAATGATGGCAAAGATGGTTGAGCGGCGAAAATGGAAGAATGTAAATACAGAGTTAGTAAAAATGAAGCACAAAGATTTAAACAATAAATTGAGGTGGAAAACAAATAAAGCAAAGAAGAATGGTGGAAGACGCAGTGCGAGGATATGGAAAGTCTGCAGAGGAAGGGTGAAATTGGTGCGCTGTACAGCAAAGTTAAATCTTTATCGGGAAGTAAGAAAGGGAGATCAACGATTGCAGTTAGATATAAGCCGGGTAAGGTAATATTTGACGCAGGAAAGATCCAAGAGAGATGGAAGGAGTATATAGAAGAACTGTATAGTAAAGAACTTCGACCAACAAAATTAGACACAGAAAAGGAACATGACGTAGAGGAAGATCCAGGCATAATCGACGATAAGATAGAAAGGGCATTAGGGGAGAAAAAATAACTAAGGCCGTGGGGGTGGATCAAATTGCTGCGGAAACTGAAATATTTACGAAAATGTGGGAGGAAGAGGCTACATGGGCGTATCTATGAGGAAGGAATCTGGCGGGAAGACTTTGTTAGATCAGTTTTAGTTCTTATTCCGAAAACTGGGAAGGCTACATCTTTTGAGGACCGTAAGTTTGATATCCCACGCAGTTAACGTTGTTCTCAGGATTGCAAACAAAAGGGTAGAGAGTAGGGCAAATGATTACTTAGGGGATGATAAATTTGGGTTTAGGAAGGGGAGAGGTACGCGTGATGCCATTTCAGTAATAGAATGCCATGTAGTAATACGCGTGATGCCATTGCAGGAATATGTCGCAGACTGCAAAGGTCCCAGTGGGGAACGGGGAGTCCGGTTGGGTTGTGTTAGGAAGAGGTGTAAGGCAGGGTTGCCCATTATCACCGTTGCTGTTCAACATGTATGAAGAGGAAAAGATTAAAGAGGCATGGGAAGAACTGGAGGTAGGAATGAAAGTGGGCGGGGAATGCGTAAAATCAGTTAGGTTTGCTGATGACCAAGCTTTAGTTTGTCAGTCAGCCAAGGGTTTGCAAGCATTGTTTAGTGAATTGGAAATTCAGTGCGACAGGTATAGGATGAGAATCAATATTAATCTAACAAAGGTTATGCGATTTTCTAGAAAGAAAAAGGCTAAGCTAAACATTAAAATAGGAGGGTAAAAACTAGAGTAGTTTACGTATCTCGGAAACATTTTGAACCAACTCGGTCAAAATAGTAGGGACGTAGGGAGAAGAATTGCGCTAGGCAAAGAGGCTTCCACAAGGAGGAGGGAGTGGATGACAGGGACTTTGAGTAAAGACAGGGATGTTAAGAAAAGACTCGTAAAAACTTTGATATGGAGCGTAGCTATGCACGGCGCGGAAACGTGGTCTTGAAGCAGGAGGATAAACTATAGACACACAAACACATATATGTATGTGTGTGTATATACATATATATATATATATATATATATATATATATATATATATATGTATGTGTGTGTGTGTGTGTGTGAACTTTGATATGGAGCGTAGCTATGCACGGCGCGGAAACGGTCTTGAAGCAGGAGGATAAACTATAGACATACACACACACACATGTATGTATATATATATATATATATATATATATATACATATATATATATATATATATATATATATATATATATATATATATATACATATATATATATATATATATATTTATTTATTTATTTATTTATTTATGTATGTGTGTGTGTGTGTGTTTGTGTGTGTAGAGTAGTCTTGTGCGAAAACATTAGAAATTTTCCTAGCCCATTTTAAAATTCTAATAGTAACTATAAACCATTTTTTTATGATTTATGTTTAATATAGTATATTCTTTAAATGTATGGAGAATAATGCTTTACATGCTACATCTTTCAATTTGGTATAAATTATAATATATCAGAGACTTATTTGGCATATGATTTCAAAGCCAATTGAATTCAATAGAAATTCGGCACGTTGGAGTAAGTAATAAATTATTTGAAAATTGTGAATGGCAGAATTGATTTTTCATCCAATGGTCTGCGTATGAATTTTACTCGATTTGGTATTTCTCTTGCCCTTCTTGTGCCGAGGGCAGGTTGACTCTCTAGCCTGAAAAGACACTTGACTCATCTCCCGCCATTTCCATCAAGCCGTATACCCTTTTTGGCATTTACTGCCCGCATCTTTTGAAGAAATGATTTTGTGCTGAATTCTATCCCATTTCAGTTCTTCGTCACCAAACCCTAAGTTAAAGCCCTAAAGTTAAGCAAGCCCTAAACGGACTTAATGAAGGAATGCATAATATTAGAATTCTGCTGCAACGATGAATGCGACGAAAGATCAAGTGGAAAAGAATGCTGAGGATTTTAAGATTTTTCTGTCAGAGAATGACTTTTACGGGACGTAGATATTCTACTTCATTTGACTACAAGAAAATGCATGCAGTTTTCTGCACTTAAATATACACCCAGAGGGAAATCGGTTTTATTTGTATGATTTCCGAGTCTCATACCTAAATAGGGTATATTTTATTTCACTCTCGCAATATTTGTTTTGGATAGTTTATTTTGGCATGGTCGGGCATCCATCCCCATGAGCATCCATCGAAATGACTGATGTGGATTCTCATTCTTTTATTTCAACTCTCAGCTAAAACTTCTCCTCATTGCCCTTCCAATATAAATAGATATTCCCATTTATTGTTATTCTCCATTTTATAATACATGAGATACCTAAATTAATAACGGAACACGTGTGAAATAAGGAGAAACCCGCGTCTCCTAGCTCCAGAACTCAAGTACCAGATCAAAGCCCTCACAAATCTCTTTAGGCGGACTTTTGAAAGATTTTTCCATCTGCTCGTTTTCATTTTTTCCACTCCAATGCGTTTTTTCCCTTCTCTCCCGGTTTTCGGTTCCTTTTCCCAAAGGATGATTAGGGAGAGGGGGGGGGCGAGGGGGGGTTATGAATGGCGGGGGGGTGGGAGGTGAAGGGAAGAGGAAGGACGAGATGCTCCATACAGACACACAAGGGGCGTGTGTCTGTGTGTGTGTGTGTGGGGGGGGGGTTAGAGTGCTAGAGAAGTGGACCGAGAAACAAAGGACTCAATTACTAGGACGGGGGGGGGTTGGGGAACTATGATTTCCTTTTTACCCAATGTGACCCGGTGTCGACCAAACAAAAAAACACGGTTTTTCCGATTATAAAGAGCAGTAATATATTATAACGAGATAACCACTGGAGATGCGGTAGTTGTGGGAGGGGACGGGAATGGGGCGAAGGGCGCTGGTTATGAGGGAATAGGGAAGGGTGGGTTGGGGAGGGGGGGACAAAGGACTGAGGTAAGGGAGGGCCCCAGGGGGCGGGTAGACGGCGGAGGGGGAACGGCTCACGCACGTTAATATTCAACGAAGCCTGGACCTTTCTCCTCGTCGTCCGCCTACCCCTTAGCCTCCCTCTCCGAAGGACCCCTCGGCCCCCTTTCCTCTCCCCTCCCCCCATCAGATCCCGCTTTTATAAAAAGTTTTGGGGCCAGCCTCGTTCCCCTCTCGTTGTAATGAAGCCGAATACCTTTGAGAGAGTCTCCTCATCTATATATATGTATATATGTGTATCCATCCGCGCCCTCACTCTTCCCTCTATCCCTAAGCGGCCACTCCATTCCGCCCCCTTTTGATCGATTTCCCTCCTCCCCCCATTCATTAATGTGCCCCTCGGAATCTAAGTGTTGACTTATACATTTGTTCCTCCCTCTGCCCAAGTCATTCCCGTTTCATACCTTTGTAACGTTTCGACTATTGACCTCAGATTTTTGACGAACGCATGCTCCCACAAACGTTGCCCTTACCTCCTTCATCACATAATAGATTTATATATTATATTTAATTTTCGTTCGTTTCTTGGACCGAGAAGAAGGTGTACATATTTTTTGTTCTCTGAAAACTCCTCAAAAATCTAGCCCTCGTCCCCGTGACCCTCACCTTTTCTTTCTCTTTCTTTCTCTCTTTCTCTCCAGTCTTCTATCCTTCCTCCCCTCCCACCCATTTCACTCTGAAGATATCTTTGCCCTCTTGAGGACATCGCCGCAGTGGATCTGAATGGTAATCAAATTACATTTTCATGGGATACTACATCCCCTTTCTTTGCGTTGGAAATATTTTGAAAAATTTTTTTAGTTTGGAATTTCGGAGTGTTTAATTTGATGAAGGTATTTCAGTTTCAAAAAATTGGGTTAGTCGAATTTAAATGGAATTACCAATTTTTGTACAAAAGAATGACTTTTGTAATATACATGTTTTACACACACATATATATATGTATATATATATATATATATATATATATATATATATATATATATATATATATATATATATATATAATTGGCTGACACAACATAACGCAAATAGAAAAGAATAGACACATATAAAAGAACACTTACACGGTAAATTGTTCGAGCTTTCGGCCCTCTCAGGGGCCTTCTTCAAGAGAGACATAGAATAGCAATATTTAAAAGGACACTCACACGGTAAATTGTTCCTATATATATATCTATATAGGTCGCGGTAGTCCAGTGGGTAGAGCGTTGGACTGCTGACCGGAGGGTTCCCGGGTTCGATTCTCGGGCGAGGCATTCTGGGCACCTGCAGCTCCACCAAAACTAAGTGATTTTTCGGGTACCAGGTCTTCCCCTGGGAAACCATAACCGGGAAAGGAACTGGCCCCCCTACCCTGATGTGTGAATTTCACACTCCGCCGGGCTTAGTACTGGGTGAACTCTACCATCACCTACCAAACCGACCTTCGGGTTTATTACTGTGTTTATGGTTTATATATAAAAAGATAGAAAAAGTGAAACGAAAGGTAGTGAGATACGTATTCGGAAGGTACTAAAGGTAAGATAGCGTAGCGGAAATGTTGGGTATCCTGAAATGGAAGAGTTTGGATAATAGTAGAAAAATGAATAGATTAGGGGCGATGAATTTAATGGCTAAAAATGACGAAGCGTGGGAAGAATTATAGAAAGAGAGAGGAAAACCAATTTTTAAGGGAAAAAAACGACCACGAAGCAAATAAGCAAATGAAATAGGTATTGTTGAATGGAACACCTGAAGGGATATTTGGGCCCTTTCCATAAAATATAAGGAGTGCCTCCCGACAAAGGACAGCGTGATAACTTTACCGGTCGGTGACTTTTATACTATTTTATTTATAAAAAATAATGTTTCGTACTTGATGTGGAAGGCTTGAGAATTTGGATTGTAAAAGTTTGTGGTGCCACCACGGTGCGTGATTTTGGAAGGGGTTTGATGTTGGCGTTGCTTTGTAATTTCAAAATAATCACATTAATTCATTATTACATTTTTAATTTATTATTAATAACATATATGTTATTAATAATAATATATATATATATAATATATATATATATATATATATATATATATATATATAATATATATATATATATATATATAATATATATATATATATATATATATATATATATATATATATCACCAGTTTGGTCTTCTACATTCAACTCTGGGTTATTTAGTTTAAAACATAAATGCTGTAAAACATGCATACCACGTAGCATTATGCACGTTAACGCGTAAATGACTCCGTTAATGATGTAAATCAATAATCAATGGCAATAATGATATTGCTGTTAGGAATTATAGGAAATACTTATCCTATGAATGAATGCAGTAGTACCTATATGATGTGAGTTGTTCACAGTAATGTAGTGAAAACCTTTTTTGCTTGAATTTGTACCTGGAGCGGAAAACAAGTACGTTTTCCTCCGAAATGTGGCACATTTTTCCAAGACGTCTGGAAAAAGTCTGAAAAATAATCAATTGACGCAAATAAATATTCCATTTCAGTAGACGAGACAAAGGGAATGCCCTTAAAATCCAACACGGACGCATAAAAGAGGAACGGGAAGCCTCCTCCCGAGTTTGATATCTTTTAAAGGTAATCCATATTTGCGGAATCAATAATGGCTCGCTCGGTTGAATCCGGAAGGAACAAACATGGGGGCCTAGGTGTTCCCTCGCCCCCACGAATCACTCTCCTTCCCACCCCCTCGCGAACACCCGCGACGCGCCTCCACCCCCTCCCCCCCCCTCATTCCTCTCCCCTCCACCCCGGTGGCCGCGCTGATGGACCGAGGGAGGGCTTTACTTCAATCCCACCCCGCACCCCCCCCTCCCCCCTAGGGTCTGTCATTCGAACAGAAGAAGAACATCCTCGCCGCCCACCCCCTCCCACACTCTTGGGGGAAGAAAGGGAGAGAAAGAGACACTGGTGCTGCTCTGCGAGAATAACCGTCTCCATCCTGCGGGTGACGTGTCCCTCAATCGTAACACACACACCACCCCCCACACCCCCCGCCCGCCCCCGGAGGCAACCTCCATCCACCCCCGCCCGCTTCTCGCTTGCCCGGCGCAGTGCCGCCTCGCTTCCTTCAAACCGTCGCCTTTGTCAACTCTCCCCCCAACCCCCCCCCAACCCCCCTCCCACCCTGCGCCGCCACCGACATTTCTCGCCTCGCAGCCGCCAGCCATCGGGCTGCCCTCGGGCTGCACTCGTGGTGTCCGGCCCACCCCCTCATCGACCCAAATTCCTCCCCACGGTCCTCCCTCTCGTTTCCGTCCTGCCCATTGACCACCCCGCCCCCGCCCTCTCCATCCCCTCGCGTCCTGCTCCTTCTAATACCTTTTCCCATTCATTTCCCTCGATCTCCTTTTACTTTCTCTCCCGCCATCTCCCGTCTCTCTCCGCCTCCGTTCCCTCCGGCTTCAGGGGAAAATGCTCTTCGCTTCCAGACCTTGTTTTGTTTCACCACTTTCCCACCACACCCTCCCTCCCACGCGCGCACTACCCTTCATCTCACCTCCCAATCTCCTGCAACTTTCCTTGTGTCTCCTTTCACTCCATTTTTCCTTCCATCGTCTCATCTTTTTCCTTTCTTTTCTATTACTCGGTTCACTGATAAAACACACTTTTTGAAGGTCACATTCACCAGCCATGCCGGGCTCCTTCAGTATTTTTGAAAGCTGTGGAGGTAAAGGGCGAGCCATAGAACGCAGTATATAGTACGGACTAGATGATTCTCCCAAAAGGAACTTCATTTTTTTAGGCCCGTTTTCCTTGAATTGTATCAATTTTTTTGCGGTGAACGGTGTACCTTAAATTAACTTCTTTTCCAATTTTCACATTAATACGTAAAAAACCATCGTTAAAAAATTTGAATTTTTGAGATTTCCAAATATCTCAATAATTGTGAAGTTCCTATTTTTAACTCATTGACACTTATTGTCTGACTTCAGTCGACCATTATCAGGCTAGTAAAGCGAATGGTAGGATAATCAGTTGTCATTATTCAAAAATTCTATTATCCACATTCTGTCTCGGATCATTATTCTATTTGAGAGTTTATATTAATTGTTATTGTCATCATCCAAATCAGCAATTCTAGAAAAAATGAATTTACTCCGTTGTTATAGTGTATTTTTTAAAATTAAGTCCATCAATAAGGCTGAAGTAGCAATGACTTAGTTTGTGTCGAGCACTTTCGTGTTTGAGAGTGGAGAACAAATTAAAGTTATTTTATTTTACCTCAAAAGAGAAAGAACAAGACAAAAGGTAAAAAATAACCAGCCGGATATTTTTATCCAGTTTAAACATTCCAAAAAATATGCAGGGAAACTTTATTCTTAAGGACCATTTTTTTTAAGGAGTCCACTGAATGCTGTTTCACTACAATATACGACTTATCTACCCAGTAGTGGGAATAATGATTTCGACAGTTTAAGTTTTTGAACAGTCAACCGTGAAAATAAGAAAAATCTTCGATTTGAAATCCTTCTGAAAAATTATGCTTAAATAAATCGTGTTTTATTACTTATCACCTTGCTTCCTTTTTATTTGCCCAAATGAAACTATTGGCTGTGCGAGTGGATGCGGCATGCGGTGTGGAATTCCCTCTCTTTATTTTGATTTAACTTGCTTCGTTGATTATTTGTGAAACAATTTATTCGCTCTCGATGTTTTAAAATGACGCTGTCAGGGTGTGAACCTGGTGTGTTATTTATTAAGTGACTCCTACTCGCAATATCCGCATCCCTGAAAATCCGTAAACTGAGGGAGTATCCGTAAGGGTGGTGTTGGCATTTCTTAGAAAGGGACTATGATTGGCATGGCATTCAATTTAATCTGAAAATCATTTCGTATGATGTCCGAATCCAGGAACTTGATTTGTTTGATACGTGAAAGTTTTCGTGACGCGAGAACGTTTAGCTCGACGCCCAATGATTAAAAATTGACGTGGTATTTTAGCTTGCTTAAAAAGTGCACAAAGATTGTAGACCAATGTCAACAATAAAATGTTTAACTATTTATCTCTTTTCACATGATTTGATTCTACAATGCCTTTAACCCCATTTTGAACCAAAAATTTATTATTTATGAAAGCTTTACTGAAGTATGTTTAGACCGTATATCTATGTCATTGAAAAGTATTCCGAAATATTGTGAATATGGTCTGTGGTTTGCGTTAAAAACGCATGTAAGTCGTATTCAAGTATGGGAAAGGATGTATTTTTCTTGTGCATAAACTTTTATTTGAATAAACTACCCTCTTCACATTCGTCTTTTTAGAGTACGATGCCTCAGCGTAAAAGATAATGGATTTAAGGGCCAATTTACTTTAACCTATGATTCCAATTAATACATTATCATCATTATTGAATATTTTTTTATGTTTAATACGGGTTGGTTATAAAATTAATCCGAAAATTGTTTATGGTAATTCAGTTTTGGTTAAAATTTTTACGCATGACTCTTGGCATGAAAAACTCTTAAGTCCATGAGCCAAATTGAACTGCGCATAAAAATCAATTCATAAAATAACTTCTTTTTTTTACTTGAACCTGATTTTTGCGACCTCACCAATATCTGGGAAATATGATTGTCCATCGACCAAAACTTCCTTCTCTTCCAGTGACTTGATATTTAATTTTTTTTAAATATGTCTTTATTTCCCCGCTGTGGTGCGCATAAGTGCGCCATTTAATTTGCTCTGGGAGGGAGAAAGAGAGAGAGAGAGGAAGAAAGCATGCACAGCAGGACGGCCGTTTACTCGGGCATAACCGAGTGGTGGACATCGTCGTGGGCGGAGACGACCGCCGCAACCCCCGCGTGTGTCTCCGCCCATTCCGGAGGCGCAGTGCGCCACGTTCACCCATGTAGAGGCGCCAATTGAACACAATACCCCCCCCCCCATCACACCCCACTCTCGCTTTCTCCACTCCCCCACTGCGTGGAAATGTGCACGAGGAATCCTCTTTTCTTTCCAAATGGAGCGGCGGCGACATGCAAAGTTGAAATGGAAATGAGAAAAAGGAAAGCCTTAGGAGCAATGGAAAATATTTAAATGTTATTGATTTCGCTTTGAATTGTGTTAGCTTATTTAAATGAAAGCTCCATTTCTGTTTCTGCTAAACTCCCTCTCCACTCTCATTTTCCCAACCGAATGCTGTACATTCTTGACCAAGGTTTCAACTTCACCCTTCAACATCTGTGCATTTGTAATGAAACAAATGAAAAAAATGGCATAATGCAATTTACCTTGCAGCGTCATCTTTCATATGATCAGCACTTTGCACGGTTTGACGAGTTATACATTATATAATTAATAGCATGGAAAAGGATTGATTGCCTGTCTGTAATGCTTTTGGTAACCTTGTTAAATCTCTTCGTTTTATCCGTAAAATCGATCACCTGCTACACACTGCTTTTTCGTTTTGAACGCTCTTCTAATGTGTTGTGATGTCATTTGAAAGTCTGAGGTCCAAGCGTCCTTCCACACCCATAGAATCTCATTTTGATCCCTTTTCACATATTTTCGCCACAGAACTTAAAACTTGCATTGAGTTTTGGTTCAAAACTGATGCACAGTTTCCCACAATTTGCCAAGTGTATATTGCCACCTGGAATGTTTTAACCCGATATAGATTTGTATTGGAATGAAACCTGCGTTTATTTAGTCCTGATATCTTGCTCATAAAAAGTAAACAAATGAATTGCGCAGTCATGTGACCTGGAAAACCACAAACAGGATTCTTTGCAATTTTAATAATCCAAATTCAAATAATGGCACGCGTGCCTCCTTTTTCTATTACTAGTTCAGGCTTTTACGCTAGCAAGGTTTTACATCTGGTAGATGTTTCTGCTCTGATGAGCGTATTAATAATACTATATTTTTAGAAACGTGAGGACTGGAATTTAATATAAGCATCTCCGTGTGGCTTCTTTTGCCTTGTGAAGCGCCCGTTCAGCTCCTCTGAAAACATTCAGACCCCCTCATATTTTTCTCTTAATTTTTGTCATTTATTTGTTTGCTCCGGGGTGTTCTAGAATTAATTTTTTTAATTACCTCTTACGAGTAGTATGATTGCTTTCTAGAATAGACGGCCTCTCTCTCTCTCTCTCTTCTACATCCGTTATTTTTACGTATTAATATTCGCTACTTGTTGACAAGGTTAGAATATTCCTCCTTCCAACACCCACGAGGAATGAGATCTTCTCTTTCAGCTGAAAATTGTATTTTCATTTCGTTTATTTCTTCCTTGGTCACGCTATTTATCTTTCCTTAGACTACCGCCATAAAAACATTGGACGGCGTTTTTCTTTGAATAGCTATGGAAAATCTTATGGTAATCACTTCGAATTCCTCCCAAAGGCGCTTTTTGTAAAATGTTCGTAGCTCAACACTGAGATTCAAATGGTATGTAGACCTTAACATTGTCTGCCGTTTATTATATATGTTTGAAGAATAATCTAATATTTAGATTTGCCGTTGAAATATATTTCAGCATTTAAAAAAAATTGTATCAAAATGATTTTCGAATTAGAAAATCATTTTCGTACTTATTCTAACAATTTTCACATTTGAGGTAACGGCTGATGGTTTGAAAGTTGAGGTTAATTTAACGAGGCATTTTTTAAAAACATTATATTGCTTTTGAGGGAGTTCTTCAGTGCTTCTGCGAGTGCGACGTTTCTTTCGCAGTTTGTAAGTTGTTAAGGTAGTTGTGAAAGTTAAGCAAGAATGTGTGGATCTAAGTGATTCTGGTGTGAGATTTTCACATTAACTTCTATAAATATTGAAGTTCATTATATATTGCTTTTCGACAGTGTGATCAAGTAGGAAACACTGATGACTATGTTACTTCAGAATGCTAATAAATATTTGTGTGCATATATATATATATATATATATATATATATATATATATATATATATATATATATATATATATATTATATATATATATATATATATATAGAATGGCCGCATAGTTCGCAGTAACTAATGGCTTGAAAAACGATTGAAATAAAATAATACTCCTTGCTTTAACTACGGTTATATTCCTGATGCCGCAAGTTTTTTCCGCCACCGTTACTCTAATGATCCCTATTGAAATCTTAGGCTAATTAGGTTACTAATCAAATATCTTCCAAATTCCGTTTGCTTCGACTTTAATATCCTTCGGAACTGCGTTTTTGTACCACGATTCTTTGCATTCTCCCGGTATAACCCGTTTTCGTAACTTCCCATTGCGACCGCCTCTAGTTTCTCTGTCAGCAGCCTACCCCCCCCCCCCCGCCCACTCGCGTTCTCCCTTTTATCCCCAACAAGCTACGTTCCATCAATTTGCAAATGCGTTCTCCTAGTAGACATCCAAGGAGCGCGGTCCCCCCCCCCCCGCCCCCTTGGGGAAAGGGCAGACAGAAATGGCCACCGCCATCTCTCTCCCGGGACCCGTTGCTTACCTTTACGCATGAAGTCGCACACGACATCAGCTCCGTCCTAACTCCCAGCGCTGATGAAGAAAATTCACTATCATTTCGGTTGAGTTTAGACTGTGGCGCACATCGCCAGTCCACCGTTGCAGGTGTGAGGAGACACTCGGCCAGAAACCCTGTAGCACGCAAGGAAGCGTGTATACTATGGACGGGTTGACGTTTTCTAAAAAATTCTCAAAAGTACTGATGGCGTTGAAAAAATGATGCCCTGATGAATAAATAATTTTCTATCCTTTTCTCCATAATTAAATGATTTATGGCCAATCGATCATTGGGAATAAATTTTACCATAACAAATAAAAGCCAAGTAAAATGACGTCCTTAGCTGATACATAACCGGTAGAACACTTTTTGTTTTGCAAAACGGCCTTAATTGCTGCCAAATTTTGCACTAAACAGTTTTTGCTCAAGGAATGGATTCGGATTTACTGAGAAACGCAGCAAAAATCGTTACCATTTCAATGAAAACCTATCAAATAGGATTGATAACACACGAACATGTGAGTAGGGCTTATTGTCGGCTGACCCTCCTTTGCTTCCCGCCTTTTGTATCGTGGTGTTTCTGCTTAATGTCGGGTGTCATGTCAACTTCCGAGCGGCTCATTGGGATACGAATACACGCAAGAACCACGAGAACCATCCCTAATTGAGTGCACTAATATGAGAAGCAATAAAATATCAAACAAAGTGATTAACAAAGGGACAAGTTGATTTATTTCATCGGTAGTTTTGGAGTTGAGTGGGGTGAGGCAGAACAAAGGGGAGGAGGCGAAGAAAATACTGCTATTTAACGATTGGCGTTCCATGAGGCTGGCTGACAATAAGCGTTAATAGTAATGTTTCAGGAAAGCATGTGAATGTGTTGATGCAGAATGGAAATGCCTAATTTTTCAATTGCTTATCACCAACATGTATTTTTCCCTTTCACAGGTGCCAGTTTTCATTGTTCACTCATTAATAATTGCATTCAGATTAAAGCCCAGTACTTTCGTAGAATAATTGGTCTTTTTAATTAGTAATGCCCTATTCATGTGAGTCAAATCGTATTATATTTTATTGTATGTGTATTTAGGCATTTTACCACGTAATCCATTAGCTTGTGGAATAAATGTGGTGAAAAATGAAACATTCTTTGTCATCTTCCATTACCAACGTTGTGGTTCTTCTTATCACAGTAATCAAACTTCCTCAAACGACGAAATAGTCAGTTAATTGCTATTTCCCACGATTATGGAAAGCATTTCACTTGATTTCTCACATTTAACTTTGATGCCACTTGCATAAACCTTTATTTTGGCAAGGACAATGTTCTTTTAATGCTGCCTTTATCGCGTAGCACCAATCACCAATGTTATTTGTTATCACGTCACTATATATTGCTGGACGTTCTCAATGAATCAGCCAATGAAAAGGGTAGTTCTCCATCCTATCTCCATCCCATCTCCATCATAGCGTTTAGAATATTAATAATTATTAATACCAAGTTTCACCTGGATCCCATTGAGATAGTGCTATTGTCCTTGTATGGGCTATGATGTACGTTACTTTTGATGAAATCAATTTTTTTCCAAACGGAAAAAAATTCGTAGAGTAAAAATACGCATTTCCAAAAAAAAATAACATTTTTAAAATTTTACATCGGACCTACAATTGAGGCGTTATCTTTATACACGTGAAATATAATTTTATGCTGAAATCGATGGTGGTAAAATATACATACCTTGGTTTGAATGAAGCGCTCTCAAAAACTTGGCGAGTCTTTTCCGAACGTTATAAACTTGCGGGTAAGAATGAAGTTGTTCAGAAGTAAACGGGAAACAAAAAAGGGTCCCTGAGAAATAGTACATTTGATTTATTGCGTGTCAAATTGTGAGCATTGTACAGCTGTGAATGGGACATTCTGGGAATGCGGATCTATTTTTGTCGACGTTTTTTGTTGCTCTTATGGTGGATTGCTTTATTGAGACCAATCATGGAGATTGTTTGGCTTTATTTATTCTTCTCTTTTTTGTTCATTTTAATTTTTCATTATTAATAACTTCCGCATTTTCTAGTCACAGAATCAGAAAACTTGACATTCTATTTTTTTAGGGATAATTATTCTTATCACATCATTGTGTTTCAATTGATTGCCATCAATGAAAGTAATATGTTTTTATTTAGTGATGTATACTTTCATTGTATTAAAGAATTGAAGTAACCTTCGAGAGTTTTCTATTTTCATGTTTGTATGACGTTTTAATGTGAATCCATCTACAATCTTCCAAATATAAGGTTTGTCATCTAAGACCCTTTTCTGTCTAGCTCTGATGCTAAAACTTTTCACTAAGTCTTCTTTTGAATGTCCCCAATTGAATTTATTATTTCTTTATCCTTATTTTCCTTCAACCTCTTCACGTATCATGCTTTTAAAAAAATAGTTAGGGTTTATGCTTGTTCCCGTCCAGTCACTTATTTTTTCCCTTATAGTGTATGTATTTTATTGTGTTTTCAACATTCAACTTTATTAAGATCCTCTCATTTCTCATATGTCTCCATTCGATGCCCCAAGATCAACTAATCTTCGGACTTCTCTTCTAGAAGACCCGAAGTTGTGTCCCTCTTAGTTTTGGTCCATGGTGTGTACTCACGTACTCCTAGGTATTAGCGTTCATCCCGATCCAGATCCCAGGGGACACGAGCACCGCATTAAACTGCAATCGTGGCCTCCATTGCTCGCCATAGACGACGTTAGGTTTGGGTAGTTTTGTGGACAAAGTGGCCGGCGCTGGATGTTACGGAGATGGAAATTGTTGTTGCCACTTGTAGAAACTGGACTGTGCGGTTTAAGGGATCGCGTCATGAATGCCGTGCCTCGATTAGCCATTGCACGCGCGCACTCCCAACTGCGGCTCAAACCTCCAGACTTTGGGTTGCGGTGACTCCATTACTCAGGGCTATGGAGCGACTATGAGGCTGACGAGAGAACTGGGATTCGGGTCGCGTTCACACTATGTTGCGCGCGAATGATTCAGTGATTTCGATCTGCTATTTGGTGTCTGGAGAGAAAAGAGACTAGGTATTTAACTAGGGTACCAGTCGGATAGGTTCGAAAATATATGGGAGAGAATTGCCTGTTGAAAAGCCAGAATTTAAAGATATTTTTTACTTTGAGATATCAGGCAGTCAGTAGAGAAATTCCTGGTGCAATAAATGTGGTGGGATGGGATAAAATATTTTACACAACGCTTTGGAAATTCGAGTCCAAACACCAATCTGATCAACGGAGAAATGAATCGAAGATCTCTGATTCCTCTCAGGTTTCTTCGTCCTCCGAATCATTTAATAATTGTGGATATATTATCAGTGAATGAGGCATGGATTATTATTATTAAGTAATCTACCGGTGAAGGTAGGTTTTGGATGGACACAGCTACCAAATAAATATGTTGTGACTCCCAACAAACACAATCCAGCAACCTACTCTAAATCAAGTCCTCCTTCATCTCTGAGTACTTCCTTCTTCCCTCCATTCCGCCCAACATCCCTATCCTCTTTCTGCCTTTTTCTCGTTTGCCTAACATTTACCTTACAATTTAATGGAAAAGAAAAAAAACTTGATCGCCTCTTCCTAATGAAGGCTCTTCTCCTGATTCCAAGGAGAACGAATTTTTTAACGACATAATTCCACAACCACACATCTACATGGGCAAGGCAGGGTATGGTGGGAGACATAAACCACCGCGCCCACGCGGTGGTTCATGTCTCCCACCTTTTTTACCTTTTTTAGTTTCTGAAAAGTCGGATGTACACATTTGTACAGTACAGGGTTCGTCCGGAAAATAAGTGTACTGAGCTCAGGAAAAAAAATTTGTACACTTTTACATATCTTACGCTAATATTCCTCAAAATAGGACCCTTGTGAGTCGATACACTTGTTTCAGCGGCGTTCCCATTCCTGGAACGCTCCCGCGAAGGCATCATTGGGAACCTCTCGAAGACACGTCGTCACGGCCTCTTTGACGGCGTCCAAAGTCCCGTATCGCGTTCCTTTCAAACTCCTCTTTATCTTCGGGAACAGAAAGAAGTCCGGTGGTGCCAAGTCCGGGCTGTAGGGCGGGTGCGGCAGCGTTGCCACGCTGTGCTTGGCCAAGAAGTCCGACACGACAAGCGCGGTGTGAGACGGCGCATTGTCGTGATGCAGCCGCCAGATGTTTTTGATCGCTGGCCGGACGCGGGCGACTCGTTTTCGAAGCCTGTCGACCACTTGGACGTAAAATGCAGCATTAACAGTTTGTCGTTCAGGCACAAATTCGTAGTGGACGACTCCCCTTTTGTCAAAAAAGACAATGAGCATCGCCTTGATCCGAGATTTGCTCATGCGAGCTTTCTTTTGACGGGGTGATGATGGGGTGTGCCACTCCGCACTTTGTCTCTTCGACTCCGGGTCGTACTCAAATATCCACGTCTCGTCACCCGAAACAACGTTCTCTAAAAAATGTGGATCATTTTTGCAGTGATCCGCAAGTTGTGTCGCGATTTCCAAACGATTGAGTCTTTGATCATCACTGAGCACTTTCGGCAACAACTTTGCACAAATTTTTCGCATCTGTAATTGCTCCCTAATAATCTCGTGCACTATTGTTTTTGGCACATTACACTGCTCTGCTATCATCCGAACACTAAGATGACGATCAGAGTTCAGTACATCGTGAACTTTTCGCACATTTTCGTCGGTGAGTGTTGTTGATGGGCGTCCAGGCCGTGGTTCGTCGTCGACCTCTTCTCTGCCCTCCACGAACATCTTGTGCCACCGAAAGATCATGTTTCTGGACATGGCTGACTCCCCGTAAGCCTGGTTAATCATACCGACAGTTTCGGTAGACGATTTCCCAAGCTTTACCGCAAATTTGATGGAATAACGCTGCTCCAAAAGCTTCGGCATCGCGTTCCGTGACGTGGGTCGAGCGTGGAGGTTCGCGTTAACAAAGCTCCTCACTACACCACAGCTCAGGGCCGACTGCCTTTTTCAGCGTCGCTTGCCAACATACCCCCCTCCAATCGTAGTCCGTCAGAGCGGTGCTGGGCGCGCCTGGAGCGGCGGGAAAAAATCAGTACACTTATTTTCCGGACGAACCCTGTATTCAATGGAAGCCGGAGGTGTTCGTGAGCCAACTTGCAAGTTTCTCATTGGGGTCCTTAGGTAGAGATTTTTGAGGTATTCTCATAAAGCAATAGGTCTAAGTTAATTTGAATGGTATAATACCTTAAATCTGGAGAGAGCGTTTGTACTTTGACTGGAAAACCTATGATTGAGTAATGGGAATATATCATATTTTTGGAAGAGTTATTGGATTTAAGTTATATTATGTTAAATGGAATATTTAATAGCGGACTTTGCTGTTGCCGATTGTTGCTTCGTTAAGATATTTTCTGTGCCTAACTTCAAATATCAATCATCCCAATTAAAAGAGCACTCATCTCATTTAATACGAATCCTATTAAATCAAATTATGCAACCGTTTTACAACAAAGTAGACCATTAGGCATTGAATCAAATGAAAGTTCAAAGAATGGATGATTATACTAATTGCTGGGTTATTTTGAATTAGTAATTATTTTCTTATGATATTAATCGCTCTTTCGGAAAAGGAACAAGGCCATCGTTGAAAACTGAAGCAAAACACTTGAAAAATGCTATTCGGCATGAGTGATGCGTATGGGTGCCCAGCAAGTTGTGGATTCACACCCTTTCCTTTCAAGGGCGGAAGAGCTCTCGGGGCGACCTCTTGGAGGACACAAGGTTTGGTTTATGGGTTGAGGCGGCGAGCGGTGGGGCGGGGCGGGGGTGTTCGCGGGGGAGAGGAGGGAGGGTTGAGGTAGGGTAAGCCGGGATATTAATAATGGAAGGTGGAGGCGAAAGAGGGGAGGAAGGGACGTTAGAAAAGTGTCAAGAATGCGGAATTAAAACTTCGCAAGAATCCCAGATTGAAGCTTTTCATTCGGAATAAATTTTGCATGGAGGCAGAGGAGGGAGCTTTTGTGATAGCTGGAGTAGTATTCGTGGAGGAGGAGGAAGACGGCGACGTTCTGGGATTCGCCCGACTCGTGGAGGAGGGGGGAGAATTTGCCCAAGGGAGGCGATGGGGGGGGGTAAAGAGGTGGGCGTGAGATGGTGCGACAGAGTGGGGAATTGGATGTCGAGGAAGTGGGGATTTTAGAGGGTTCGCTTTTTTGGTTGGCAGCGCGAGGCGTGAGGTTCCAGATTAGCGGAATGAAGGTGGCCGGGGTTGGTGGAAGGAGGGAGGAGAGGGAGTTGAATGGGGGGTTTAAGAGTGGGAGGGATGGTACGGGTGAGAGGTGCGAGGACTCTCCTCACCGCGGTGGGAATGAGACGATTAATATTGCATCTCGAACGGGGGGCAGGGACGCGTGATCTTTTGGGGAAAAGGCGCCGAAATAAAGCTGCATGCATATTGCAGAGCGGGGATGAAGAAATGAGCGAGCGGGAATTTGAGCAACCGAAACACGCATTTTTAGATTATTGCCCTTTGTATTTTTTCGAAGCTATTCCCGTGGCGGCGCTAAGGTGAGGGGAAGCGCCAGGCTGGTCTAATAAGGTAACCTTCCGGATGAGCGCCCTTTTCCTCCAAAGCACGTTTGAACGCGAGCGCATTGAAAACCTAAAGCACCAAAAATTTCATTTAAATACGTCTTACTCATTACAGATTCGTTTCCTATTATTGACATATTCGCGCGGTGATTTATTGTTCCGTGGCTTAATACGATAAAAACTTGAATTTTACGATTATGCGAACATTTGAATTGTTTTCATATCTAAACTTTTGAGTGAAGTGAATTTCATAGTCAAATATAATTTTTCCAAGTGTCATAATTTATGAATGGCAATAGGAAGCATACTAATAGATACACTGTGTCATTTTTTAGCTAGGTACTTGCAATAGTTCTTGTTCGATAGTAAACCTGGAATTGCGTGCTGTTAAATTCAAAACCGGTGACCATAAAGGCGCAATGAAGTATAGAAATAGCTTTTTAGGAAATAAATTTCTTAGCTTAATAAATACGAGCTACAATTGCAATATTAATGAAAACTATTAAGAAATAAAATTTGATATTTAGTGTATATTTTGTGGTTTCCAAAGAAATATTGATTTTAGAACGTGATATATATATATATATATATATATATATATATATATATATATCACACAAGCTTATACATATGAAGGACGAACACAGTAGAGGTTGGGAATCAGGCAAATCTAAAGTGCAAAAATATTTCCCAGACCAGGACTTGAACTCCGGATCTTTCCACTTGCCGGGTGGATACTCTGACCGCTTGAGCTATCCAGGAAACGTAATTTACACTGAGGTGTTATATTTCGTGGAATAAATGATATCTTAAATCTATCTGTTCTACACTCAATCCCTCTAATTTTATTGGCATGATCTATCCGGCGGTAGAACGATAGGGGTAATAATACATTTGCAGCATCACTGCTCAAAAGACACCCTTCCAATTTATACAAAAGATTTAATCTGTAATTTAGCCTTCGCTCCGTGAGTGATTTTTAGCCTAGCTGCTCTTATATTTTGGACACACGACTACGTTTATCATGACAAAGTTTTACAAATCTAGCTCCTCTACGCTTCACGCGATCCAATTAAGCAATCAAGCCAATTTAATGGGAATTCCACACACTAGCGGCATTTTCTAAATGAGGCCTAACCAGCGAAAGATAACATTTATCTTTTACCTTCATCACATTTACGCTGTACTTTTTTAAAACAGCCTAATTTGTTGTTAGCTTGGCCACAACTTAAGTGCATTTTTTCGCCAGGAAAGGTCGTGAGTTAAGGTTAACGCCAAGATACTTAATCGAGGCTACTTATTCCATGTCAGTATGCCGAGGATTTCTCGAGAGAATTGATCTTTTTCCAAAAATTACGCACTTTTTTACGTTTCATTCTAGTTTTCAAGTGTTTCCCCAGTGTTGTATGGCATTAAGGTCATCTGATAAAGCTATTTGATCCTCTGGATTCATAATTTCGTAATCGTAGTGGGTTCTAATTGTAATGGTACCCTCTCCCTTCGACAAAATTTTTATTCTACTGTTAAAATATTTTTTGTGTTAATTTGTGTTGGCGTTTAAATTCTTGGTACCTTTTTCAAAGCTTTCAAACTTTTTGTAAGTATAATATCTACATCACTGTAGTTATTTGATAGGCATTTAAAAATATGATTAAATCTCTTTTCCATAAAATTTTATTTCGACTGTTTGAATATTTTCTTTGTAAATTTGTTTCGGCGTTTAAATTCTTAGTAATTTTTTGATGCTTTCAAACTCTTTAGTAATAATATCTACACCACTGTAGTTGTTTGATACGCATTTAAAAATATCATTAAATGTTGATATTGTTTATTTCACATGAAAATTTTCATATACTAGCTTATAAGATACATATCCATTTTTTATCCTCAAATATTCATACATATTTTTACTCAATCGCTATTTTAAAAGTTTTAATCCATTGTGAACGCATGCGCAAAAATCAATATCCACCTAATGACGATTTTTGAGATTTGTTTAGTTTAATTTAGTTTTGCTTGATTTGAATTCGAGTTTGACGTATCTTATGGCCATACCGTGTTGGCTCGATATGCTTTTTAACCCGAGCCAATATATCTGTGGTTCTGTAAGACCATGCCATAGGGAGACAAGGATATAAGTGGTCAAAGCGGTGGTATTTTTTGTAGTTAGGGACTACACGGAAGGGAATGCGTCCCCATATCCTAAATCTCTGAACTTAGCACGCCTTAAACCAGTTCAGGGAGATCTCTACTCTATCATGAAGAGTATGCCAAAAATATAAAATTTAGTCAGCCTTAGCAATGCTTTTGTCAACAGAAATATATGACTTTGAAGTTAGCGATGGCTCCTTTCTAAAAGTGAAGTCTGATTATACATTTGTCTAACCAAATATTTCATGAGAGAAGCGGTATTCATTTTCAAAGTACTCACTTCGCCCAGTATTATTTTCTTGGATGACTCGTGGAGACTTTAATAAACGTTAAAAACACGGAGTTTGAAAAAATATTGGTCATCGTGGGCTATCTTTTGTTTTTAATGAGTTACATCTTCTTGAATTTCCCTCGATCTCGTCTTGCGAGCATGAAAAAAATCACTGCCTCTCTCGCATTTCATAAGTTTTTCTTGGATGTGATAAATGCTCTATTTTTTCCGTGAAAAATCTTCGAACGGCGAAAGAGTAAGTTCGGGAGCGATGCATGAGTTGTGGCACGGGGTGAGTGGGCGTGGGGGGTGGGTCGACGTTGGATGGCCGACGTCAGAATGTGTGGAGCGGGAGAATTTTTTCGCCTCTTTATTTGTGTATGTGTGCGTCTGCCGATGTCTTTCTTCGGAAGTATGAATGGAAGAAAAAGCACCGGCTTCAGAATAATTGGTCAGTTACTTCTTACTTCGCTCGGGCGAAGGATATAAGACACTACCAATCAAAAGTTTTCCCCTTGGCAACCTCTTAGCAGGGCTCGGCCATCTTCCAGCCTCTCCACGAACTGTGCCAACCACTCCGCCCACCGAATTGTACCTATCCACTCGGTCCAAGTAAGGGCGAAAGCATCCTCTCCGGAGATCACCCTCCCGCAAAAGGATCATTGCTCTCGGAGTCCTTGCTTTTGAACAGCGCGGAGGTGAAGGAAAAAAAGCAAACCTCGCCAAAGACAGGGTGCGGCAACTTTATCTCTTTCGCACACACGCTCCCTAGTCTTCGTGCTTCGCCCACTCTTATTTTTTGATCTCAGGGGAATCGTGAACTTTGTACCTAAGAAAATCACCGAAACTCTTTTTATGGAACTGTATCCGAACTCATTGTCGAAGGATAAAATCCGTGCAAGGGTCTTTCATAATTTGTTTGTTCTTCGGGTTTTTTTAAATATGAAAGTTTTATATAAAAAATATCGAAAACATTTTTTTCCCAATATAACTGAGCCTCGCACTGCGCAATTACATGCAAAACGGTCCAAGCGCCAATCGCCTGCGAGTATTTGTTCAGGCTGGATCGTGTTTTTATTGAATCCCTGAAGGACTCCGTGCAAGCGAAAAATGCAGCGAACGATTTTGAACAGCGGTACGCCATCAAATTTTGTGTTGGACTGGAGAAATCTGGTACGAAGTCGTTAGGCGTCGTTTTACGAGTGTTAAAAGATGAAAACATGTCACAAGCTGCAGTTTTTAATTGGTAAAATATCTTCAAAGATGACCGAGGGAGTGTGGAGGACAAACCCCATGCCTGTCCTCCACACTCTCCCGGCCACACCCGGGACGACCACTAGCGTCAAAATAGATGACAACGGGCAACGTGCGCGTGAAGTGCTGAATTCAAACCGTTGGTTAAGTGTGATCGCATGGTCGTACATCGTATTGGTATTGATAAGATGACAGTGCACATCTTTATCCAAGAAAATTTGGCGATTTGAAAAACCTGCGGTAAGCTCGTCCTCCCCAAAGTCTTGAAGGACGACCAAGAGTAGAGTCGAGTGTATGCTTGCATGGACCTTCTGCCACAGCATCGCGACGACTCCCCAACCTTCTAGTAGTCCCGATTTTTCACCAGTACACTATTTTCAATTCATAAAAGTGAAACCTCCCCTCGGGCACCACCATGGGACCCGAAGTGCTATCAATGAAGCTTGCACGCAAATCCACCGCTAGAGTGTGTGGCAGGGGCTGATTATACGCCCGACTACTTCTAACCAAAAATACTTTGCCTCCCAGCGCTTTCAGACAACTTTATTATGATTCCTTATTGTCTTAGGGAAAAATAACAACTTAAATCAATGTTATACCTTTAAAAACTCTAATTTTATTTAAATGATATCTCGTACCGTAGAAACATCGGACTAGGAGCACATTTTCAACATCATTGCTAAAGAGACATTATTCCAATTATTATAAACGGTCTCACCTAAACGTGGTTAAATGAATTCTCTGGAAGATGCCACGACAGTAACTTTTAATGGAGTCATACACTGTATTTGAGTTACAATGCAACAATTTCAGACTGTAAAAAAATTCACCCTGATTAATATTCGTAACTGGATCCCTTCTATGTGCGTACACTTCTTATGAAAGTTAATGTGGCTGATCTAGAGTCGAACCAGAAACTAAAGGTGTGTAAAATTAAGTCCATTATCTAAGTAGTGGCGACATTTAACAATTGGTGGAGTTGAATAGTTTTCGACCTCTGGTACTGAATAAACTAAGTGTGGAAGAAACACGTTGCGTGATGCCGCTGCAATTTTGGGCTTATATTTTTTATAGGAAAAAATGTATGGGCATTTGTAAAATTATTAAAACATTGACGCAAACAAAAAATATATTGACGGAAATATATGTTACGTTTTGGTGAGCAGGCCACCGTCTTCCGTCGCAGGAGGATGACGCTCCTCGGGGGAAGGTGAGAGGGGAAGATGTTGCAAGGGAAGCGGTGGAGAGGTGTTTCCCTGGAGGCGGGAAGGGATTAGTGGGCATTTTTAATTAGTATGCTGAACTTGCGGTTGAATAGCCCTTTACATCCAGATATGTGTCAACTCCTAGGTTCTTACCTCCATTCTGGCAGCAGACCCAGAGAAAACTTTAAACATACACAGAGCGAATGGCCATAATAGTAGTCTTTTTCGTCATCGTTCATAATATTTTGAGTTTACCTAACGCATTATGCATCGTTTAACTTATATGCATGATCTAGGTTGTGTGTTCAAAATAAAAAAAATACAACGTATTTTATTTTCTCCGTCAATGTTTTTCAAATACATCAAAATAGCGAGAGCCAAGTCAGTCGTTGATTAATAACATACGAATGTCATATTGCCTTTAGGACAGAAGCCGTCATAGAAATCTTGAATGAATATTGATAATGTGTAGGTATGTGTATGCATATAGGTATGTATGTGTGTGTATGTGTATGTATGTGTGTGTGTATATATATATATATATATATATATATATATATATATATATATATATATATATACTTTTTTCTTTTCGATGTGCAAATCTGTGCTAAATGAATTGATGTCTGTCTATATGTATTTATGTGTACATATGAATGTAACTATAAGTTTAATGCCTAATATAATATGTATACGACGATGGGTTAAATGGAAGAAGGGACCATTTGGTCTCAATTTCGCCCAAATAAAGACCACTATCTATCTATCTATCTATAATGAGAGGGTAAGTTTTGCCCTAGCTGCAAAATTTGTCTCATATATGCCTCATATAATATTTCCTTTACGTTTTTTATCTGCGTACTACCTGAATTTTTGCTCATAGGCCATCATTTATGCATGTAGTTAATCTTAAGTGACATTCTTACCCATAATCAGTGGATATGTTAATCAGTGGCGTTGGCTGGAATAGTACGCCGCCTACTAACTTCGCGTAGTCAATGAATTATTCAATTACTTCATTTTTGACTGAAACCGGTCACTGAATACAACTTTTGATTCTCTATTCAGCATTTTCACTCAAGAAGGTTTGAATTGATTTGAATACAAGGGAATACTGTACCTCAGGCGTAAAAAGCATACCAGGTACTAGCTGTAGCCGTGTTCTGCCCCAAATAAAACAAACTTCTAAGTTTCCATGGTATCTACCCGGTTGCTTCGTAGAGACGGAGCTTGTAAGATAGAGTACGGAAATGCATTTGGCGATGTGTGGGAATGGATGCTCGGAAGGGGATGGGGGTGTCTCCCCTCCTTTCTCGCCCCTCCCCACCCCCTACGTCGCCCCTGGCCTCCACTTCAAGTGCAGTGGAGGTCCCTTATCGCAGCAGCCATGACTTTTGACCCTCAGTGGTATTCAATCTTCGGAAATAGGCCCCCGTTCGGCACTTGCCGCTGCTAACTTTTCCATTTCGTCCTCCCCCTCCTCCTCACTTCCATCGTCCACCCTCCTGCTGCCTTGTTACCTCTCCCTCCCCTCCCCTCCCCCACACCTGCTCTCCTTCGCTTCCTCCTCCTCCGAAGCCGCGACTGCAGATGCATTCATTCTCGTGCCTGCGAGCCGCGTTGCATACCATTGCATTTCCACTCTCTTACCTCCATCCTAATCCCTCCCTCCCCCTCTCCACCCTCCCTCCCCCTGCACGACCAACCTACTTCCCACACTTCATCCCCTCGGGTCGGAAACCATTTTGAATAGTTAAAGTTTTTTTATGCTACATTTTTTTTAACTTTTCCCCCAAACTCATTTCCTTTCACAGGATAGCGTTACTTTTTTTCTCTCCGGTAAAGGCTGACGTTGCAACTTCTTGAAAGACGGAAGCACAAAGGCATCTTCTGGATGCTTTCTTTTCACTTGCTAACTTTTTGGTCAAGAGGGATTTTTGAAAGAAGGAGGCCGAGAAGTTCCTTTCAGTCCACGGAGACTATTTCTCTCAAAAGGTGAGAATTTTATCGTTGGGATATATGTGTACATATATATATATATATATATATATATATATATATATATATATATATATATATATATATATATCCATACGTGCGCTATAGTACTTTCTTGATGTTTACGGCAAGACGTAGTCCTGTGCTCGACAGAGCGTGTAGATAGTATCAAGGTCCCAGAAGAAAAAAATGCCATCCAGTTTCTTCGTGTTTTCTTTGGGTTTACTAGTTTTTCTTCAGTTTAGTGTGTACCTTCCTGCATAGTGTACATCAGTTTTTTCATATAACTACCATTTACCTGATAGCATATTAAAGCTGTCTCAATTATGTCAATTTAATTGTTATAATAACAAATAAGATATGTTCTTTTAAACACTCTTATTACACCGTTTAAAAACGAACGAGCAATACAAAAGCAGGAAGATTTTAGTAAATTTTTGAGGCCTAAGAGTTGTGAAAGTCCACTTTGAAATTATAATTTCACCCTTAGTGTTCCAATAAATTGAGGAATTAATGACGCCTAGTTTCTTTTCTTTTAGTATAATACATGAAGATGCCTCGATGTAGCAAACTAGTCATCATTCTTTCATTTTATCTGCTAGTCTAAATGTATTGCTATTTTCCATGCACTGAAAAATAAATAATGCTATACTATGAGTGTGAGATAGTAATGTTATACTATGACAACTTATATATTTTGGAATGCATGCATTCACATTGAAACTCGTGGAAATTTGTGCTATTTTGGTAGTCCTCTCTTTCCTTTAATTTAAATGTCACGAATTCATGTGAGCAAAACTATTTTGATAAATGTTATATATTTTTCAGAATATTCCGATTGATTCGATACATCATTAAACGTTCTCTTCTAAATTCAAATTTATTTCATTTTTCCAGTTAATGTGCGTCATAAAAATTATTTTTTTCTGAGCATGAAGAATTTTTTAAATTGTTGATTTTCTAGTGGATTTATGTCATATCTCTTAAGGATCCTAGTACATGATTATTTTTCAAAATGATTATGGGGAAAATTGTATCTTATAATTGACAGCAATATTAATAAAAACTATGACAATGGAATCATGTGGAAATGTACGTTTTTAGTTCAATGCAATGGGCTGTACTTAGGGAAGTAATATTTAGAGCATCACATTTTTTACATCATTGGTACTAATTAGCAAGGTGTTATTACTTGTTCACAACAAAGGAAAATTTGCGAAATAACCTCAAAGAGTATGTAAACGCAGAGAATAATTTGATGCCTTATTGACACTTAAGGATTAATCTCTTGATTATTTATGAATGTTTGTCAAAATTACGCTAAGCTACGTAATCGCGTTCGATAACTTATGAAGTATCGATTACATCCGAATGAAATTTATTCGTCTGAATCCTTAGTATACTCCGTGGCGGGCCTTAATATATTCAATATATTAATACAGATTACACATTTCATTAATCATGGACTCATGGGCGGAAATGGATGTAGTCATTGTCATCGCCACTTTTGTGAATGCATGAAATTAAAACTCCTTTTTTATTTCTCTCCCATTTCCGCTGTTGTGATTGTCGCCCAATTACAATGGTTATGGTTCCGTTTTTAGCGCGAACAATAAATTTGGTTGGAAGCAACTAAGCGGTTGTGTTCATAGACGTCCCGGGAAAGGACTGCTTGCGAGAAGGGCGAGAGCTAATGAAGCGAGAGAGTGCGGCCCGCAGATCCCCTTGCCACTTCTTACCCTCCCCTCTTCCTCCTCTCTGTCTCTCTCTCCCTCCTTCCTTCCTTTCGCGATCCCTCCCCAGCAGTTCCAGGCCCCCATTACAGACTCGAAGAGGGGAGGGGGGGGATTGGAAGCGCGGTGACAATATTTCCGTCCACACGCCACCCCCGCACCGTCCGGCCGCCTCCCGCTCGCCCGGCCTTGCGCTCAGTGCGGCCAACCTAACTATTCCTCCACGGTTATGTGCTCCAGCATGTTGTGTGAATACACGGTCGATTAGTTGTGGATCGATAAAAATCATTCTCGACCCAAAGATTGCCGGGTGCGGGTGAATATCAATCAGTTAGCCTACATGGGGCGCAAAATTATTAGGTTATTTTGGTAGAGGTGAATGAAATGTTGCAGCTGCAGCGCAAC
Organism: Hetaerina americana; assembly: GCF_022747635.1. NCBI lineage: Eukaryota > Metazoa > Arthropoda > Insecta > Odonata > Calopterygidae > Hetaerina > Hetaerina americana. The sequence continues at coordinate 116,526,716 of NW_027286069.1, forward strand.
GGAGGATCATCGAGGTTACGGGTGCTCTTTCGTGACAATGATTTGACAATCTTTTAAAAAGTTGGATGTACCTCGATTAATGTGTTTAATGGGATTTGTTTTGATGCGTGTGTGTGTGTGTGTGTGTGCAGTACCTAGATTCATGGATTTATCAAGGATTCCATAGAGACATGATTAGTTGAAAGAAAAAAAGATGCACCGACGCGGGTAGTTGGTAGTCAGGTGGGACAAATATACATAGAAATGCTTTTCGTAATTTATAAAAAAGTGGATTCCTAAATTTAATTTTGGAATTTGAGTTATTATTACTGAATAAGTGTAATTAGGTTAATTAATTATTATTTCTGAGGTCAACGTGGCTTACACTTTGGTGGATTATTCATTAATGCAATGCCAAGAAAATGTCCGAGTTGAAATGCTGAAAAGGTTTTCATTTTCAAATATTTGATTTTTATATTAAATAAGGGCCTATTTTGGTACTTGAATTTGTATTTGTATTTGAATGCGGACGATTCGCCAAAATAAATGGCATTCCCAATCTAATAAAACCCATTTCTTTGGTAGTTATTCAGCAAGTACCACTTTGCGTTAACCTTGCGCTAACTCCCTCCATTTTGAGCCGTAGCGGTAAAGTAAAACACATATTTCTTGCCTATAACGTAGAGTGATCCGCGTATGCATTGGTTTGAGTGATATTATTCAATAGAAGATTTGATTTAATTGTTTTAAGACTCTTTTACATTTATTCATTCCTAGCAACTTTCAACCCTCGGTTTCACCACGATAACATGAGCGGAATGATAGCTCACAAAAAATGAATTTCTAATGCTCTCACATCGACGTGGTCTTAAAAAAAGTCCATTCCTTGCAGTTGGCGGTCTTGATTCCCTCCCGGCCACCCACCCCCCCTATCCTCTCCCCACCCTCTTCAGCCCCTCATCTCGATCTGACGCGGCAACTCCCGAGGAGTATAACTTGCTGAAAACGATTCCTTTTATTGCTCCCCGACTTGCGCGCTCGTATTTGAAAACCTTTCGCTTATAACTTTCTAGACTGCGTACTTGAGGAACCACCCCGCACCCTCCCGCCCCCTTCCTCACTCTCTCTCTCTCCCTCCCCCCCGCCCCCCCGGGTGTCGTATCAGCCGCCTTCCCAGGCCACACATCCCTCCTCTCCCTTTCCCCTCCCTCTCCCTCGAAAGTCGTCGATGCCAACCAACTTCGAAAAGGAGCCGTTCCCTTCGTCGGATCCCCCCTCTGCGCCCGGCGATCCGTTCCCCCGCGACCCCCCGCACCCACTCTTCCGATTTGTAGCTTTATTTGGACGTCTCCCGACGAAAGCAAGGATGAAATCCTTGTACGTGGAGGCGTCTTCCGATGAGTTCTCCATTTTTTGCCTGGTTATATGTTTCCGTTTAGGAACGGAGAAAGGAACGCAAACTTCTATTCGCGCTGTCAGGATAGTCACACACTTCTAAAGTCAAGTTACATTTTTTAATAATAAATTCAAGGAAGAATCCCATGGTCGTAATAAGTTAGCACCACTCGTCCCGCAACGAGGAGTATGTATATTTGCTGTGATGGTTTGACTTACTTCACTTACCCCCTTCTGTTGTTTCAATTGCCTATTTCCCTTCAGTTTGCTGAGTAGGGCCACATTGTATCCGAAATACGCGCATCCGACGCACACCCTCTACTTTCCCCGTTTGTTGCTTAGCCCTTGAATATTCTCAATATGAGTAATATTTTCCCAGTAGTGAGGCCCTTTTTTGAATATGTGAGTGAGTGATTGTTTTCCTGAGTGATTGTGAGGGTATCAGCTCTTTTTTTTGTCCCTGGAGTGGAACCTATCCCCGTAAACAGTCACTTTTAAGGTCAATTTTAAGACACTTTGCGTGGAAAAGTAATCATGAAGGTTTTCCACCATGTTAAATTATTTTTTTTCAATCCTCTTAATTATATGAAGTTTCAAAATTGTTTGATGAAATTCATTATTTTTCTTAATTCGATGAAGTTCATTATTCATACCATGGATAACCAGATACATATACGTATAATACCCTGAGCATTGTTTTAAAGGAACAGGTGAAAGTGTCCACTGTCTACGCTGAAAATGCAGCACATTCGAGTTATTCTAAGTCCCCAATCAGCAGAAAGGGCCGCATTGTGGTGTGCACAGCTTTGCACCGCGTTTAATTTCGAGTCCTTTCTACCCTTATCTTCGATTAGAGCGATGCCGCATTCTTCGCCGCCGCGAAAATCCATCAGGCCCCATCGGCCTCCCAGGGGCTGCCCGGCGGTGGCTAACGGAATTGCGGTTCCGTCACCTCGCAACGCCGCGCCCGAGCAACCGAGGCAGGCGGCGGAAGGGTGGACGGGAAGGGGGGGGTGAGAAGAGGGGGAGAGAGATATTCCCTTTCCGCAATGTGACCTCCTTATCCTATCCCAAAACTCCACCGCATTATCTCCATTTTTTTCCTTTGCCTTTTCCGTATTCCTCTCGCGTTGGGAATGGTAATTTATTCGGGAGGATGAGGTGGAGGGGTGTGGTTTAAGGGGTGGGCACGTGTGGGAAAGAAGGATAGGCGAGACGAGCATACTCGCGACTGAGTGCCGGGGAGGGGAAGGGCTCGCTGGGAGAGCAGGAGGTATCAAAATATATTTAGAGATTTGATGTTATGATGGAATGGATGAGAAGGGTGTTTCTTTGGTGAGTGGGGAGGTGGTGGGGTTTGGGGGGATGGAGGAGTGCGAGTGAGGCGGGCCGCGTTCAGCGGGGAAGAACGAAACAAATGAGCGAAGGCACTTGACGCCTCGACAACGCGTCGCTAGGTATGAAAAAAACGATGGAAAATAGAAGGGAAATAAAAAACGAAAAAAATTTCCGCCTTGTAATTTCGAATCGTCAGTTCTGCGGCGTTTGAGGGAAACAAAATGAGTTGAGAGTGTTTTCGCGAATGGACTGGGAACGGGAATTTATACGACTTTTCAAAATGGACAGCGAGGGAGGGGGAGCGGAAGAAAGGGCTCGCTGGAGCGCCACTCCGACACTCAGGCGCACCCAAGAGCGACGCGAGCTAAGGGGTGGGAGGGGGGATGTGCGGGGGAAGGATAGGGTTGGAGTATGGGGGGATGGGTGGGGTGTTAAAAGTAAACCCAATTACCGTCTCGCCCGTTTCGTTAATTAAAAAAGGCATCATAAATGAGACCTTCCACCTTACCGCATTTCATTTGCGAGGCGGTCATGATTTATTCATTCCATTTTGCGTGCGCTGCGGCTGGGAAGAGCGCGGACCTCCCAAGACGGCGACAATAGGCTTCTTGCATCGGCTTTTTTTAAGGAGAGTGAGGAAGAACAATTGCTGCGTTTTGCGGCGGGGCGGGGGAGGGAGGCATCCACGGCCCACCGTTGCGTCCCGCCATCCCGGTGGATGTTGGCGGGAATGGCTGGCCCTGGGAAAGGGGAATTGGGAGAGGGCGACAATACATCTTCCAAGGAATAAGCACGCATTCAAAAATCATTGTGCGAAATGTACTCATTAGCCCTGAGAGGATGCTGCATCTCCAGGTTGGTTGGGATGGGGCAGGAGATGAATTTGCATTTCGTGCGCATCATCGACAATAAGTTAGAAAAGAAAAGAGAGATTTTTTGCATTACTGTACATAGTACACTGCAACCTATCGCTAGGGTGTGTGGCAGGGGTGCATTACATATTAAATGGCGAAATGAGCCCTCTACGAGTGAATTACAGAACGAGATACAGAAAAACGTCAAGAGATTTAACCGAATTGAATTAAAAATTTAATTTCCACCCCCGAGGGAAGCAAAACTTGTCAATTAATCATTGAACTCTAGAAACTATACTTTGATCATCCTCCAGCACTCGTTTCCTTGTTTAATAAAAGTTTTACCCATAGTTTTCGTTTCCAGTGACGAATGTTTTGAGTTGGCATTGATCCAAAAACAAAGCAAAAAAAGATAACGTTCACTTACAATTGATTTCGTGAGAATTGCACCTTTTGATTTTAATTAATTCGAAAATGTCTTAAGTTTTTTATGTATTTCTATTCGGTATGTACTTTGATAACTGTAGGCAGATACGGTTGATAACTCTCTCCCTTCTCGCGAAGTAATTCGCTTGAGTGGTCAGAATTTCGTGCAGTTTACTGAGTGCATGAGGTAACGTCGAATTGAATTCAACATTACAGGGGAAAATGGCGTTATATTATGCACTTATCCGTTGGGGTGAATAGGCTTGTTGAGATTCGCCGAAATTTGCAGCGTATAATGATGTTTTCTGCCCTTAATTACTCACATCAGCGGAGGCCGTTACTGGAAAATATTCCTCACATTGCGGTCCTCATTTGGCTTCTTCCCTTTTTAACGCTCTTTATATGCTTGTGTGCGATATTGTTGTCCATTGGTCCACTTGGAGGGTTCACTGAGGGTAAGGGTACTACAAAGGATGAAGAGGAGTTAATTAAAAAGATTTCCTCTCCCTCCAGTGAGTAAATATCACCTTTGTCACAAAATTGGCGCCATCTCCGTCAGTGAAGTTGGCTGCTAATTGCCAATATGAACACGAACATGGTAAAGCAGCAAGAGAAATTCAGAAAGCTAAAGCTAGTTAAAATCATCTCTGTGCAATATTAAACACGCATCTATGATGCTAAATATTAAATTTTTCCATGGCTTTTACGGTCATTTACAGGGGTTTTTATAGGCTTCGTCGCACCTAAAGAAAGATGAGATGAAAATATTAATATATCTCGCCAACGTTAAAATTTATATTCGGTCATAACCTACTAATTATTCCTTTCCCTATTTATTGAAAGAGTCCAAATGTATGTGATCAGAACTATATTATTATTATTATTATGATTATTATATTATTAGGTAATATACCGGTTAAGGTAGGTTTTTAGATGGACATAATTACTAATTAAACAATTTGTGACCCCTAGCAATACAAAACATCCTACTTTACATCAGGTCCCTCTTCAGCTCTGAGTACCTTCTTCCTCCCTTCATCCCGTCCAACATCCCTATCCTGTTCCTTCCCTTTCCTCGTTTGCCAAACATTCTACCCTCTATCACAGTCTTCAACATCCCACTGCCGGTCAACACCACCTTCATCCACTTTTCCTGCCTCCATAGGATTTCTCCCAACAAACCCCTCTCTTCGCCCACCATACCAAGTACTTCCTCATTTGTTTTCTTCTCTGTCCATTTCACCTTCTCCATTCTTCTCCAAACCAGAACTATATATTTTTTGGAAATGGAAGAAGAGGTACAGTGATTGCAATAGAAATAATAAATGTTCACCTTAATGATGACATACAATATCCTCGTTATTTCGATAGTTTCCTTATTTTCCTATAAAAATAAATATTACCTTAATGTAAAACGAATCATGGAAAAATTTTTTTCAATCTTATCTATTTTCCTTCGTTCTTCTCCTTGAGAAAGGTGGGTGGCTTGTACCACCGAAAATACGAAAATTTGTAAGTTTCTTTTCTCTTTCTGTGTTTTTTCTTTTTTGACTACTGCTAACGTCATCTACACACACACACGCACGCACGCACACACACATATATATACATATGTATATTTATATACATATATATATATAAATTATATATATGCACACACATATGTAGAATATATGAATATATATATATATATATATATATATATATATATATATATATATATATATATATATATATATATATATATATATATATACATTCAAACACGAAATCCCGCCAAACGGCGAATAAATACTCATATATACACAGAAACATATATAAGGAAAAGGGATAGGAACACGTATAAAGGACGAACACAATAGAGGTGGGGAAGGCGGAATCGAACGGATCACAAGAGTAAAAATATTTCCTCAACCGGGACTCGAACACCGGATCTTTCCACTTGCCGGGCGGATGCTCTTAACCACTTGAGCTATCGAGGATAGTCAATTTACCCTGAGATCCGTGGGTCTAATATGTCGCCAAGCGCCCCGATTCTTTCAGCCAAGAGATGGCGTCAGGGGGCATATATATATATATATATATATATATATATATATATACGCTTGAATGTGTCCTATAAATACATAAACTACCAGCAGGTATCTGGTATAAGAAGGTGCTTAATAGTACGTAAATAAGATGTGGATACGCACAGCGTGCGATGTGCTCTCAGAGATTAAAAGAGGGGAAGTGGACAGAATGAGGCGGAGGGATGGGGGTTTGGAGCAGAGGAAAGGGGGCAGGGGGGTCGAGCAGGGGAGAAAGGGCAGGGGGGACGGGGGCGAGGACCCCTTGGTGCCCTTCGTACTCGCCGTGTGGGCCACGCCCTCTGTCCTAGGCGTTCACCCCTCCCTCTAGCTTGGTCTCCTTGGCGCAGAGGTGTGTGGGAAATTATTCCAAACACCGCGTTCTTAATGAATGGGTATGCTAATAGTTGAGAGCAGAATATGTTATTGCGGCTTTTTATTTTAATTCCACGCTTCATTTCGTGAACGTCAATCCATTGTTATTTATTGGCTATTATTATTATTACTCGTGTAGCCCTCTCCATGGAATGTTTCGCATTGACTGGGGTCGATCGTGGAATTTTTGCACTGTCCCGGGCTTCGCCTTTCCAGTCGTTTGAATAATTTACGCGGGCCAGGACGGGAAATTTATCCTCATCCCATTTGGGCCTGAGAGTTTTGTAAATCTGTGCTTACGAAAATGAAAAAAGTGGGAGTGTGGCAAAGAATTGAAAATTAAAATGCCAGTCATTGCTTTAAAGTTCGTGTTACTCCTTTTCTTACGGAAATAGTTGTCGGAATTCTGGCTTGACTCCGATTAAAGCGAAGGTAGGAATGGAAAAAAGTCGGAGAATAGCTCACTTAAATTTTCCTGGGTTAAAATGTGGACGAAAATAATTTTGTAATTAGTTGTATAAATCAGATTATTAATAACAAAAGATTTATCTATTTTAGGCTGATTACTATTTTCTGATGAAGTTATCGATGTAAAAAGTCATCTCAGTAAAAGCCATAGTAGGAAAGAAAACAAATATGAAATCTAAAATACCATACAATATTAATAATTTTGTTTCACAAATAATGTCAGGAGAGAAAAAGGGCATAAGTACACCATATGTCTCTAATTTTTTTAAATAATACATTTGTATTGCCCTGCGTTGATAAACCCTTACCTTTGTTAGAATAGTGCCTCCGGATTGCATTAAATTTCATTCCCAAAGTGCGAGGGCTCTATAAATATGCTCACCGTTTCATTATGTTTCATATTTGCAATCCAGTCGCAAAGTCCCTCAAGGTATTGAAAAAGTAAATAGGAAATGAAAATTTCAATTATACGAGTTAGTAATTGAGCATCAGCGTTGAGCGTGTGTCGCTTTTATGCACGTCGGCAGTTTATTGGTCCGGTGCCGTCTGTGAGCACGTTATTTTAGATGCTTCCGACAAATGGGATTTGACGGCGGAGAGCTCTGAATCCATCTTTCCTGCCTCCTTGGGATTTTTCCCAGCAATCGAACCTCTCATGCCGAGCACTTCCTCGTATGTTTTTCTTCATGACTAATTCATCTTTTCTATCCTTCTCCATGCTTACATTTTAAAAGCTTCCACAAGTCAAACACCCATTAACTTGCTTCAATGACCATGTTTCGGCGCCGTACAAAACGAAGCCAGAATTTTTACAGATATATTATGGTGCTAAAAATTAAGAAATACTTAATTTTTGATTTTTCCTACTCAGAAAGTAATCACCCCTGCCACACATCCTAGTGAAGCCGGGCAGTTGCCGCGTAGATAGGTAGAAACTGAGAATGCCCAGCGGCGTCACACGGAACCGATCCCAGGGTCTTCGGTCGATAGCTCAGGTGTCTATCCACAGATTACGCTATTACGCCCCCGAATTCAGGCTATTACGCCCTCGAATATAGAAATATTTTTCGGGAGTGATTTTTGCATGTGTGTTTAACAATACTGAAAATTTTATCCAGCTGTTTTCTCTCCAGGCCATGCAATCGTAGCAACTAACATAAAACATTTGAACTAAATGGATTGATGATGTCAATAAATTGTTGTAGGATCTTCTGAAAGCAAAGGATCTTCACCGACGGGACCAATTTGAGTACTACATGTGGGTAAATGCTTACATTTACATATAAACACAAAGAAATGGCACTGTCGAACATGATTGACGTTTCTGCAGTGAAGCTGACATCCTCAGAATGCCGTTCTCCGGGAAAAGGCGGAGAGGAAATGTGGAGGGAGCGATAGGGGCTGCTGGGTGGAAGGATGAGGGGATGGGGGCCTTTGGATAGTTTCAATTGGAAATATTAAGCCTGGGAGGTATGAAAACATTAAGCTTACGTATGTGAGAGATATCGCCTGTCCTCACTTTTATGTTCCTTACGAATTCGTGGAGGGTTTCTATCACCGAAACAAATAACCAGTTTTCAAATATTGGTCATGAGAAGCGGCGTTGAGTAGGGATGGGATGATTAATGATTGCGGGAGGTTTAGTTGAGGAGCGGCGGTTGTCCATGCCTAGGAAAGGGGTTGTAGGGCATTCAATCACGTAGTAGGCAGGACAAAAGTCACACGACAGGCGTTAGGTAGCTGTTATTGCCGTGCAAGCGACAAAAGAATGACATCTGGTTTGGGATTCTAAATGAAGGAGATGTAGGTAGTAGATCTACCTGGGTAACCATAGTTGGTACAGGGAAAGGAACTGTCCCCTCCACCCTGATGTGTGAGGTTCACACGATTTTTGGCTGTGTACTTTTGTTTTGCTTATTCTTGCCTTTATTGCGCTTGGGGGACTGGTCAGTGTGCCACTCAGAGCTTTGGCGTTTTGTTTATGGGTCGTATTCGCAAACCCAGGTTTCATCACAAGTGATGACGTTGTCCAAATAATCAAGTTCATTTTCAATACGTTGCAAAAGTTCACTTGAAATTTCCGCTCGGTTGGTCTTTCGTGACACGGTCGGCGCGCAGAGGTTTACAATAACTGACGTCCTGCCGCTTCCACAGCTTGGAGAGCACTGAGAACGATTTTGTGGCTAAGTTTAGCGTCCTCCCCACGTACTTCAAGTGATTTAATTCCCCTATGACCGTAGGAACGGCGGAGTAAATTTAATGCCATTACTTTTGCAACGTATTCTATATTGGATGAGAGCTACCCACAACTTTAAAATCGATCTTCCGGTTTATAGCTCTGATGAATGGTGACGTATGGATTCATGAATGAAAGAAATTGACGGAATATTAAGAAAAAGCAATAGAAATTCTTTCTCGAAGAAGGGTGGCTTGCATTGACGCACCGCGACTCGCCAATCCTTGGAGGGGTCCCGCTTGGAGTCGCGTCGAAAAGAGGCTCAAATGATTACTGTTGATTCCGTGGTCCAGAGGGAGGTTAGGGTGATGGATTAGGCCCCTGGGGGCCGCACGACTTGGGTGCCCTTCTCAAGGGCATCAGCTGTTTGGAGGAGGTTGATGGCTAACGTAGAGCGCAGGGGAAAACGTGATTGGGTTAACAAAGACATGGTTACTGTTCACCCTTAATAGGGAAATAGCAAGCGTTTCCATCCCCCGAAAATTTCCTGCACGGTGCGTGGGCGTGCATATCTCACTCGGGCAGTCACTCTGAAGCGAGAGAATCTGGGGGATTGGGTGGAGAAGCGTGCGCACATTTTCGCTGTCGCCGAAGAGGAATTTTGCCATTGGTTCACTCAATTCATGATTTATTTGACCCAGCTCTCCATTCCTTTCCTCTCTCGGATAACACTATTATTTTATCACATTTCTTCAATTTAACGGCTAAATTACATGTGTTTTTTCCGGCGTTTTCCTTAGTAGAACCCCCATTTACCATTTTCCTCACGTTTCTTTAAAATCTAACTTGTTATTCGCCTATGAGATCATTTTTTATTCCAGTTTTGTCGTTGTATTATATTATTGCTTGGTGTAGTATAGTAATGTTTTTAATAGTATTGCTCCTCGAAGTTTTCCTGAAACTTTTTTTGATTATTTTTTATTGGGCATTATTTTAATCATCATATCACCTCATACTCCTTGTCTCAAATCATTTTTTCGTTATTACATTGTTGAATAATGTGACCCAAACTTACCAGTAGAAAAATATGAGAATCCGTAGTAATCTTTCTTTTCTTCAAAACATTTATTTTCCGATTGCCATTGTTTTTTGCTCATAGTTTTACTAACATTAACCAGCAATATCAAAAATTCCGAATTGTCGTCTGACCTGAAGACGTTGCAATAACTTGAAAACTGTTATCACAAAAAAAAATAATTTTAACTTAGAAAAAAATACTTGGGAGTTTTATTGAAATTAAAGATTTAATGATTACTGTAGGCCCTTGCCAAGTGAGTCAGGATCAAAAGCTTGTCCAATTGGTATCGAGGTGGAGGGGGGAGAGAGGAATTCGGTTGTGGTGTGAGGGAGAGGGTAGTGAAAGGAGGGCGAATCCGAATCGAATTCGAATCAAAAGGTTATTTATTGAATGCTACCTGGCCCTTTGTCACATTTGTCTGTGCGCCTGAAATTATTAAAGCAATCAAAGCCCGTTTTAGGCCGAAGCCTCTTCAGATTAGTGATGAGAATTTAAAGTTAAGGCAAAGTGCATTCAACTATTACATGTCAAACTGTAATTCTTCATCGTCAGCTGACGGGGCCTATCAGGGTCTGACATTTGCCTAGGGAGTGCGCAAATCCGACAAAAACCACACTCTGGCCGTAGTAAACAGTAATTATCAGTGGGACTACTTCCCGTGATCCTGATCTCCTTGAATATGATGTTATAATATTTTATTATTGACTATTGAATGGTTGGCTTGGTTTAATCTTACCTCGAGTATTATTTCCGTCTTGAGATAATATTTCTACTTCTTCTGTTTTCGATCGTACGTCAAGAATTAGTAGTCGATGATAACCCGGAGAGAAAGGGAGCATCCGTTGTCATGGAAATGAGAAGATAATTGGTGATTTGTGGATTGATGATTTTTCTCCTCGTTGCTACATGGAAAGAAGGAAAGGAGACAAAAAATACAATGGTAAGAACAAGATTAGCTGGGATGCTGAGTAGATAGGGCAAATCTGGAGCGGCGGAAGACTTGTAAATATTGGAGTGAAATGATATTCCATTAGTCATGAATATACACGAGGGTAGGCTGAAAAGTGATGCACACATGCTTGTAGACCACGAACAAAAGCAAATGGCAAGATCGGGCACACAGTACATTAAAGTGCAGTTCTTGAATTTCAGAATCATATAGTATTTAGTTTTCAACATAGTTACCATTTAGGCTAACCGATGAATCTCAGTAGGAGTCACTTTTTTCAGCGGTTAATAATTCGATAACAGCACGCTGTTTAACTCACGTAGACTTAGCACTAGAACACGTCACCATACTTCCGCTTCTCCAAATATACTGGATGGATGAATTGACCTCAAAGCTGCGCATGCATGTTGAGAGGAATGTTACTTCCATGTACCACCAGGAGTGCTTCTGAAATTCATTTTGTTTTTGGTCCACAAGCATGTGTGCAGTTTTCTGCCTACCCACGTATTAGCAACATTAGCATTAATTTGCTTATCATAACTCGTATATCGCCGGAACGATGTGTGGTCAGACTCAGTCATGATAGACTAAGTGTATAAAATGTGTAGGTAGTTATAATCGGGCTTCACTACACGCCTACTCCTGCGGGGTCACGTTAACAGTGATTATTTATAGAGATAGATAAAGCTGGTGTGCCCATAAATGATCATTATATTCTAATCCCACGGTGCCACTGAAGGTAGCACCTAGTAGTTGGGAAAGAGGCATTTTACAGATAAAATTAAGAAATTCCTTGATGGCGGAGTCAATAAGCTTCACCACCGTCGTCCTTGTCCCCGGGATTTGGGTTCAAAAGAGCCACTGTCAGGAGCAGGGGGAATCCCATCCCATCTGGCTGATTGGTTGGCGAGGCGACCTTGGAAGGAGCCGATTGGCCGGCGTCGGCGATGGCGGGAGAGCGGGTTGCGAAGGAAGGCGGCCGAGCTATGAAGGAGGGCAATGAGGGTGGCTGGAAAGTGGTTGTGTCTCTTGGTTTCCTTCGGCTCCCAATCCCTCCTGGCCGTCTTGTTTCCATATCTTCGGTTTTTTGTCGGGAAAATCCTAATTGTTTAAAGTCTAGCATGTAATTGAAAATGGTATACTTAGTGACTTGTTAATTTTGATTTATGGTGAAATTAAATTTGTCAGTCTTAAGTATTAGTTCATTGTGACAGTGTGTGCCTAATGATGACATTGTAGTCACCAGCAGATTATCAATAGGCGTCCTGGTCACGGCATAAATAATTACGTATTTCATTAGCACTTACAGATATACATAGAAGAACATTTGAAAATTTAACATTTTCATTAGGATTTGTGTGTAAATATAAATTTCTGCATAAATATAAATTACATCGTACTTTGGCTTTCATATTATATAACCCATCAACATTAATTTTCAGATTTATTGATTTGAGAGAGTATGTAATATCATCAAAATAAATATCCATATTACTTCCTTTACATGTATTATAAAAATAATCCCCTGATATAACTTTGATTTGCTATCTATAACGCATTATATATGCAATTGGGAAGGGTAGTGAAAGGTTTTCTGTCGGAAGTTGTCAATACTGCTTAATTGTCTGGACAAAAGAAAGCGATCCATAAAAACCTGCGCATGAAGCCTATTACCGCTCCAAGGCGTGGATGAAAGTGACGACTAGGAAAATAATATATTATAGTATGAAATTACGGAAGATTTTTCATGATGGTATGGAAAACGCTCTTTGAATCTTGATGAAGGATTAAGAAGTGCGATGAAGAGAGAGTTGTTATGCGGAAGACACCGATGAAAAGAGAAGGTAAACCATTCGGGCGATTCCCACGGCAGCGTTTACCGAAGGCTATAATAAATAGAAGCAGCAGAACGGAACTAATTAGGAAATTCAATGATAAATATCAAATAGTAGGCAGTTCCTAGCGAAAGGAAATGTTAGATCGAAGAGATTGGTTGAGAATATGAGTCTCGGGAGATCACGATGTTTATACGTCACGTAATGTGCGAGCAGGGCACTTTCTCAGGCTTAACTGCGTGGACTGTCTCCGTATTACAATTAAAGGTAAAAAACCCTGAAATGTGTACATAAATGGTGAAATGTGGAACTGCAGTGTTTTTTTTACCATTCCTTGCAGCGTTTTATAATACTTTCCCAATATTCTGAGGTATTTGGTAGTCACCGATAGTGCAACATTTTCCCCTCGCGTCCCCTTTACCTCCCCCTCGCCCAATCTCTGTCCATGGAGCTATCGCCCACCCCTCCCCCGCCTCAAGGGCCATCATCCTCACCGGTCTTTCTTCACACGCGGCCTTCCCACACCCTCATCTCCTAACCCCCCCCGCCTCCTTCCCCCCTCTCATTCCCCAAACCATTCGGAAGAGGACGTCGAGCCCCTCCGCGCCCCCACGCCCCACCCCGCCCCTCTTGGACCACTTCCTTGTGAAAGGCAAGGATCGTAATTGCAGTGATTCCAGTAATCCCATCTTGTTTGAATAGCGGTAATGGGTTGCGAGTGTGGCAGCGGGGACGATGGGATTTAGCCGAAGAGATGAAGTGGGAGAGAGGGGAGGGGAGGGGAAGGGGGGAGGGTTCTTGGGAGAGGAAGACGTGAGGCGTGCGCCCCCGCAAAGATTTTCCGCTTCACGGGAATTATTAGATGCGGGAGGGGCGGAGTGGGAGCCACAGGGGGGATGGGGGAATAATGGGGGGGTTGCGGCGGAGGGATGCTGGATGGCTTGGGAGATGGAGTGGGGAAAGGGGCGTCCGCTCCTTTCGAGGGGACTGCCTCTGGAGCATCGAGTTACGTCGAATACGCTAAGCCATCGCGGCACCAAAGCACGAAGGAGTTTGCATGGCGAATGGCAATCATGAGCGTCATCAATATTGGAGTGAGTTGCTGCAATTTGCGCATAGTATTCCGCGCATTTATTTCGTCATATTCTACCGTTCTCAATTTTTACACTTGCAAAGGAGATATAAATTTTCCCATGGAATGGGCGAAGGTTTTGGATACCAGAAAATTTTTAATCGGAAATAATTTAGCGTACAAATTATCAATTTTCAGAGTTATGGTGGCTTTTTCTTTTAGTTGGATGGGAAGAGCTCTCCAATAATATGCGTTTTTACTTTTTTCCCCATCTTATGAGTTAGATGAATAGCCGCATTGCATCCTCCGTTTCGTTTTTTGAAAAAATATGCCTAGACGTCTCGTATTTTATATTAGTTTACAAAAAATGTCACATTAGTGGGTCCAAAATATATAGTCCAATTGAAACTATCAACTATTGGCCGAGAGTATTGTGGATGTATAGGTGAAAAACACGATAAGGATCACGGTAGAAAAAGAGAAGGTGATATGTACTTTTGGATAAAATTTTGTAGCTCACAGTAGTCACTTTCATGTCCGCTCTCAATAAAAAGCTTTTGAACCAAAATGGACGCAGTGCGAGAATGCGGGCATAGTTTTATCGGTAAAATCAATTATTATTATTTTTTCTAGAAACATTTTTGACACCTGAAATACAATTTATAGAATGGGAAAATAATTGCGTCCTTTTAGACAATGAGCAATTAATATTAGGAAGAATTTGGGTTTTATTGATGACACTTTTCTAGACTTAATATCCGGAGTAGTCCGGATATTTCGCGCTCATTTATAGGGTTGATCTCCGCTCTGTCTTCCATCGTCTTTTCGACTGGCCATTTTGCTTCAAATTCCATCGCTCTCACAACTCTCGCTGTCATTCTTTGCCGTTCATCCTCGGAATTCCTATGCAATGCTTCTACTTCCTTCGTACTTCCTAAACCCGTCTACAGTGACTGGTTGAACAAAACTTTATGCGAGAGATTTAGAAAACCATAGACGGTTAAAAAAATAAATTGTTGAAATTCACAAAATGATTTTAATCCACCATGATAATGGTGAATCATTTCCATAAAATATCCGATACTATTTCGAAAATAAGGTGATTGGCACCAATGAAACGCAAGGACGACGCTTTGTGCTAGCCTCAGAAGAAAAACAAAGAGAGAAGGGCAATAAACAGGATTATAATGCGTCACTCCATTTTACAACTTCATTGCCGTGAAAACCACCTCGGGAAGGATTCGCCACCCATTTTAACTGAGCTGAAATTTAAATAAGATACTGCATGCTTCGAAGAAAGTTGTAACGTAACCCCATAAAAGGCACCTCGCGAAAGGTATTTGATGAATTTATAAGTCCTTTTTTGAACCATATATTTCAGTAATGCGAATATAACTATATGTTTTCACTTCCCCGAACTACAGGATGAGCCAACATAACTTCCTTTTCTATAAAGGAAAACCTCTTTTAGAAAGAAAGTTATGTTGCCTCACCCTAATTTTTATCCATCTCTATAAAATTATTCTCTAATTATGTTACTTTATACGCATATATCAAATATATTCGGTGCGGTAACATAGCTTCCTTTTTTAGAAAGCAGAACCCCTTCAAAAAAGAAGAAAAAATTATGGTACTATATATGTATCGTTCACCGAACCGTTAACGCTAAAAGGACTAGAAAACCATGGGTCACGAATGAATTGATTACAAAGATGGATGAGCGGAGAAAATGGAAGAATGTAAATACAGATTTAAGCAAAATGAAGTACAAACAATTAAGCAATAAATTGAGGCGGGTGACAAATAAAACAAAAGAAGCATGGTGGAACACGTAGGGCGAGGATATGGAAAGTCTTCAGGGGAAGGGTGAAATCGGTGCGCTGTTCAGCAAAGTTAAATCTTTATCGGGAAGTAAGTAAGGAAGATCTATGCTAGCAGTTAGAGATCAGGCGGGTAAGGTAATAGTTGACACAGGAAAGATCCAAGAGAGATGGAAGGAATATATAGAAGAACTGTATAGTAAAGAACATAGACCAACAAAGGTAGACATAGAAAAGGAACATGACGTAGAGGGAGATAGCTTAGGTCCAGGCATACTCGACGATGAGGTAGAAAGGGCATTAAGGGAGATGAAACAAAATAAGGCCGTGGGGGTGGATAACATTCCCGCGGAACTTTTAAAAGGCTTAGGAAAATGTGGGAGGAAGAGGCTATATGAGCTAATCCGTAGTATTTATAAGGAAGGAATCTGGCCGGAAGACTTTGTGAGATCAGTTTCAGTTCCTATTCCGAAAAAGGCAAAGGCTACATCATGTGAGGACTACAGTACAATAAGTTTGATATCCCACGCAGCTAAGGTTGTCCTCAGGATCATGAATGAAAGGATAGAGAGTAGGGCAAATGATAACTTAGGGGATGATCAGTTTGGGTTTCGGAAGGGGAGAGGTGCGCGTGATGCCATTGCAGTAATGAGATTATTAATCGAGAGGAATATAGAATACAACCAGGAGGTATTTGCCTGTTTCGTAGATTTCGAAAAAGCGTTTGATAGAGTGAATTGGGAAAAACTAATGAGTATATTGCAGGAAATAGGAATAGATTGGAGGGAAAGGAGGCTAATCCGCAACCTGTACATGTCTCAGACTGCTCAGGTACGAGTGGGAAACGGGGAGTCAGGATGGGCAGTGTTAGGAAGGGGTGTAAGGCAGGGATGCCCATTATCACCGTTGCTGTTCAACCTGTATGCAGAGGAAATGATCAAAGAGGCATGGGAAGAACTGGAGGTAGGAATGAAGGTGGACGGGGAATTCGTAAAATCAATTAGGTTTGCTGATGAACAAGCGTTAATTTGTCAGTCAGCCAAGGGGCTGCAAGCATTGCTTAGTGAATTGGAAATTCAGTGCGACAGGTATGGGATGAGAATCAATATTAATAAAACAAAGGCTATGCGATTTTCTAGAGAGAAAAAGGCTAAGCTAAACGTTAAAATAGGAGGGCAAAAACTAGAGCAGGTAGAACAGTTTACGTATCTCGGAAGTGTTTTAGATTAACACGGTCAAAGTAGTAAGGACTTAGGAGAAGAATATCGCCAGGCAAAGAGGCTTTTACAAGGAGGAGGGAGTTGATGACAGGGACGTTGAGTAAGGATGTTAAGAAGAGAATCGTAAAAACTTTGATTTGGAGCGTAGTTCTGTGCGGCGCGGAAACGTGGTCATTGAAGCAGGAGGATAGACGTAGATTGGAGGCTTTTGAAATGTGGGTGTGGAGAAGAATGGAGAAGGTGAAATGGACAGAGAAGAAAACAAATGAGGAAGTACTTGGTATGGTGGGCAAAGAGAGGGGTTTGTTGAGAGAAATCCAATGCAGGCAGGAAAAGTGGATGAAGGGGGTATTGACCGACAGTGTGATGTTGAAGACTGTGATAGTGGGTGAATGTTAGGCAAACGAGGAAAGGGAAGGAGCAGGATATAGATGTTGGACGGGATGAAGGGAGAAAGAAAGTACTCAGAGATGCCCCTAGCAAAACACAACATCCTACTCTATATCAGGTCCCTCTTCATCTCTTAGTACTTTCTTCCTCCCTTCATCCCGTCCAACATCCCTATCCTGTTCCTTCCCTTTCCTCGTATGCCTAACATTCTACCCTCTATCACTGTCTTCAACATCCCACTGCCGGTCAACATCCCCTTCATCCACTTTTCCTGCCTCCATAGGATTTCTCCCAACAAACCCCTCTCTTCGCCCACCATACCAAGTACTTCCTCATTTGTTTTCTTCTCTGTCCATTTCACCTTCTCCATTCTTCTTCACACCCACATTTCAAAAGCCTCCAATCTACGTCTATCCTCCTGCTTCAATGACCACGTTTCCGCGCTGTACATAGCTACGCTACATATCAAAGTTTTTACGAGTCTTTTCTTAACATCCTTACTCAACGTCCCTGTCATCAATTCCCTCCTCCTTGTGAAAGCCTCTTTGCCCAGCGCAATTCTTCTCCTTATGTCCCTACTACTTTGACCATGTTGGTCCAAAACACTACCGAGATACGTAAACTGTTCTACCTGCTGTAGTTTTTGCCCTCCTATTTTAATGTTAAGCTTGTCCTTTTTCTTTCTCGAAAATCGCATAACCTTTGTTTTATTAATATTGATTCTCATCCCATACCTGTCGCACTGAATTTCCAATTCACTCAGCAATGCTTGCGGCCCCTTGGCTGACTGACAAACTAAAGCTTGGTCATCAACAAATCTAACTGATTTTACGAATTCCCCGCCCACTTTCATTCCTACCTACAGTTCTTCCCATGCCTCTTTGATCATTTCCTCTGCATACAGGTTGAACAGAAACGGTGATAATGGGCAACCCTGCCTTACACCCCTTCCTAACACTGCCCATCCTGACTCCCCGTTTCCCACTCGTACCTGAGCAGTCTGAGACATGTACAGGTTGCGGATTAGCCTCCTTTCCCTCCAATCTATTCCTATTTCCTGCAATATACTCATTAGTTTTTCCCAATTCACTCTATCAAACGCTTTTTCGAAATCTACGAAACAGGCAAATACCTCCTGGTTGTATTCTATATTCCTCTCGATTAATAATCTCATTACTGCAATGGCATCACGCGCACCTCTCCCCTTCCGAAACCCAAACTGATCATCCCCTAAGTTATCATTTGCCCTACTCTCTATCCTTTCATTCATGATCCTGAGGACAACCTTAGCTGCGTGGGATATCAAACTTATTGTACTGTAGTCCTCACATGATGTAGCCTTTGCCTTTTTCGGAATAGGAACTGAAACTGATCTCACAAAGTCTTCCGGCCAGATTCCTTCCTTATAAATACTACGGATTAGCTCATATAGCCTCTTCCTCCCACATTTTCCTAAGCCTTTTAAAAGTTCCGCGGGAATGTTATCCACCCCCACGGCCTTATTTTGTTTCATCTCCCTTAATGCCCTTTCTACCTCATCGTCGAGTATGCCTGGACCTAAGCTATCTCCCTCTACGTCATGTTCCTTTTCTATGTCTACCTTTGTTGGTCTATGTTCTTTACTATACAGTTCTTCTATATACTCCTTCCATCTCTCTTGGATCTTTCCTGCGTCAACTATTACCTTACCCGCCTTATCTCTAACTGTTAGCATAGCTCTTCCTTCTTACTTCCCGATAACGATTTAAGTTTGCTGTACAGCGCACCGATTTCACCCTTTCTCTGCAGACTTTCCATATCCTCGCACTGCGTCTTCCACCATGGTTCGTTTGCTTTATTTGTTGCCCGCCTTTTTCTTCGATAGTGCTAAGCCCTTTACCATCCTCCATGATTTTCTCTACCGCCTGTTTGTATTCCTTCCTTTTCAACCCATTTCATGCTTCTATATTCCATTTTCTAACTCGCCGCCCCTGCCTTATCTTTTTGAAACGTACGCTACATTTCATAACAACTAAATTTTGGTCTGAGTCCGCATCCGCTCCCGGGAAGCTATGGGAATTTATCACACTGTTCCTAAATCTGTGTCTAACCAGGATATAATCTAGCTGATACCTTCCTGAGTCACCTGGCATTTTCCATGTATACCTGCGTCTTTTGTGGTGTCTAAACCAAGTGTTGGTGATGACTAACCCCTGTCTCCTGCAGAACTCAACTGCTTTCTCCCCGTGGTCATTTCTCGTGCCTAAACCGTAGTCCCCTACCTCATCACCATATATATATATATATATATATATATATATATATATATATATATATATATATATATATATATATATATATATATATATATATATATATATATATATATATATATATATATATATAAAGACGATATTACGGACCATTTCAAGTGAAAGAACAACACGTAAGCCGCCAAGAGAAGAACGGCGAGCACGTGTGTACTTTGCCCAGTTGGATATGAGGGCTCCTGTAGAATGAATCTCCCTGTCATTCCCCTGCATTTGGCACGTGATGTTTAAGCGATGATGCCGTGGAAGCGGGTGTCGTGGTTGGTTTTGGAATGGAGACCTTTGGCGGTGCGGCGTGATGGGTGCGCTGTCCGACGTGGGGCGTCGTCTGCAACCGGGGAAGGGGGGACCGGGCGGTGGGAGGCAAGCCAAGCGCGCTCTCTCTCAGTTTACAGGGACCGACCGATATACACCAATATAGAAGAAGTGGTTCACAACAATGAGAGGGTGAGTCGCAAGCCCGCTTCTCTCCATGCCCTCTGAATTATTTATATTCCTTCCCCTCCTCAGAGTATGCCTACCCATTTAAGCGTGGGCAATGAAGTGGTTTATGGCTTAATAATGACGTTGAGGACCCTGTTTGATTCTTTCGCTTTCCGAGGCACACGGGAGATGGAGAGAAAGAGGCGCTTTAATGGTAGTCATTTGTTATCCTTTCCACGAGGCTGAACAGCTCTCAAGCGAAGGGCATAACCGATGATTAGGAGTTGACTCCCAGAAGTAGAAACTTATCATCCGGTTTGATGTGGTCTGTGCTGTTCAGCGTTGGATTTGGTGGCTACGAGTCGTAAAACGTGCCGGAGACCGAAATAAAAAAGGATTTTTGATCATTTGGTTTCGCCTAGATCTAATATCGCAGTGTTTAAAGAGTTCTTTTTTAACAACCCTGTAAACTATGAAGGATTTTCAAGTTTCGCGGTGAAATTACATAAGAGTTAACAATTTTGTGTATGCATTTACAATATGTACCTAATGTGACAAGCTCACCCTTATGTACAAGTATATATATATATATATATATATATATATATATATATATATATATATATATATATATATATATATGTATAACACTTTTAAGAAATTCTCACGGACGTGAAACATAATAATGTATATGAAGTTAGCACTAGTGGTCAAAGACAAAAACACAGAAACACACATAAAAATTAAAGAAACTCACTAAGTTTCGAAGTTTCGGTGGGCCACGCCACCGAAAAGTTGAAACCTAGTCAATTTCTTTTGTTTTATGTGTGTTTCTGTGTACATCTGTGTGTGCGTGTGTGGGTGTGTGTGTGTGTGTATATATATATATATATATATATATATATATATATATATTCATTCATTTATTTATATTTATAAATAAAAAATATATGTGTATAAACGTAGATATGTCTTTTTATCAGATATGCGTATGTCTGACCACCTGACTCTATGTGTCTGACCTGAAGAAGACCGAAAGCTGAAACTATCTTCAGTATTAATGTTCTTTTACTTGCTTTCTATATAAATTTTTGTGTAGGGGGGATCGAGATGGTGCGGGGGCTTCCCACCCAGAGGGCCCGGGTTCAAATCCCGGTGGTGCTGAATATTTTTCAGTGGTATCTCGATCCCTACTTGAGGTGTTTTGTGGAGGCTACTTGGGGTGAGTACGCCGTCCGTCGGATGGGACGTTAAGCTGCGGACCCCTTGGCACCTTTCGTAAAGAATAGGCTGATGCCGACGCCGAGTTCCTCTCCACCCTTCATCCTTTCCTGTCCATCCCCTATAGCGCAAATGACCTCAGCTGTCGGTCGCCTCCCCTCAAAACTACTACTATTACTACCACATTTTTGTGTTATATTGTGCCGTTATTACTCATGAAGAGACTTCACTACTCTTAACGTCATATATACGGAATCGATGGAAATATCAATGGATCCTGTTACAATGAAAATTATTGTGAAGACAATTGCAGGTATCATTGAGCAACTAGACTTTTTGTGGTTTTTTTTAAATAGTTCACTTATTGTCTAGCGATTATTGGCAAAGATGGTACAATATAATGAATTACCCTTAAATATTGCAAAAGATAACCGTTCATTTAGGTAAATATAATTTCGGATTCTAGTCTTTCCCATTGCACCTGTCGTGATATAAGAACATATGCATGTATTTGAATGCCTTTCGGTTATTTTTGATTCGAGGCACATGAAGCAGCTTTCTGTTGATGGCGTATTCAATGGAGAGAAGCGTTGGAAAGTTCACGGTAGAGAGGTTGAAGGTTAGTATTAAAGGGACCTTGGTATCGAGACGAAAGAAATGGCATTCGATGGATCACCTTTGGAACAAAAATATTTCCGACTGGTGTTTATGTCTTGGAAGCTCAGAAAACAGGACGTTTCAATGGCACATTAGGTCTAATTAAGTTTAATTCTGCGAATGCGCTCATAATTTTCCAGGGGTCTCTTTCAGTGTTTACTTAACAAAGGTGCCGCCGTAATGGGCTTGTACCGTTTGGCACTTCCGTCGAAGCTGAAACACGCTCTCCTCTCCCCAAACCCCCCTCTCTCATCCCATCTCATTAATTGACCGATTCGCCGATAGTCCCGTGTCTCCTTGTCTCATCTCCCCTTCCTCCCTGCCGACTCCCTCTCCCAACTTCCTCCTCGTCTCCTTCCCTTTCTCCTCTCTTCTCTTCACTCAGCTGCTATACAGATCACCATTTCTACTTTTTCTTTGGTCATCTCAAGCTGTAGGATTTTGAATTCTTATTTTAGCCAATGTTATGTTTCTCATTACTCTTCATGTGTTGTTGATGTGATTAATTTCTTCATTTCAATTTTAGTAGCATAATAATATGTATGCTATGTGGAAAATAATTGTTTAAATTTACATGTATCTTTCCTCTAATTAATAGGGTTTTCGCAGGTTTTTCACGCCCCCCTTCTCTTCGTGGGTTTTTCCTACCTGAGCAAAGCCACGCTCTCCCTAGCTTTTCCCACAAACCTCACTCTATGCTTAGAATTTCCCTATTTTATAGTTCTCCTTCTTCACTGTAATTTACTTAGGGTATGTGTGTATTTTTATGTGTATACTTAATTTATACAGGTATATGTATATTTTTTTCGATGTGCAAATGTGCCTAACATATGCCTTTCTGTCTTTATGTATTTATGTGTATGTATGCATGTAATTATAAATCTCATGGCTAATATAATATGTATACGACGATGGGTTGAATGGAAGAATGTACCATTAGGTCTCAATTTCGCCCAAATAAAGACCTCTATCAATCACCCTATCTATTCTATTTTCTACTTCCGCCCTATCACTCCTCTTCTTCCCACTAGTTCAGCCATCCTTTGCTCCATTGGATTCCCGGCAATCGTCTCCAGACTACCTTGCAAATCACATGTATTTCTTTATTTTCTCCTTCATTCTTCTCCGTGTTTGCGTTCTTCAACTTTTTTCCAAATTAGTGAATCGATATTCTTTGGATACGCAACTTTATTGGTGCATTGTTCTTTGTTTCCTTTTTTTGCTGTGGAAAATAATAGAATTTTGTTTTCCATAAGATCTCAAAATGTCATCGCGATTATCACCTTCACTTTGTGTCCAGTATGGAAATTTATTAGTACCAATATTTTTTTCTATCGTTATTTTGTGTCACTTTTTTCTGAACGATCGATTTTTCTAAAATTAATTGCTAGTTCATGGCAATCATCGTGGTCAAATATTATCGAATTCGATTGATTTTAAAATTATTAAATGTCCAAAGGGGCGTGGTAGTCTAGTGGTAGAGCGTGGGGCTACTGACCGGAGGTCCCGGATTCGATTCGTGGGCACGCCTCTCCTGGCACCCTCAGCTCCACCCAAGATGTTTCAGGTTCTAAATCTTCCTAGGAAACCATAGGCGGCACAGAGAAAGGAACAGCAGGCCCCCATTAGTACCCTGATGCCTGAATTTCACACGCCGAATACTGGATGAACATTACCTGCCAAACCAAGCTTTGGCTTGATTATTGTTTTTATGGTTTCTTTTTGAGATGTCAAACGAGGGTCTTTAATATTGTGGGAAACTTGGAATATTAGTATTTTTAGGTTTATGTAAAAAAATGGCCACGACCATATCTCCTATAATTTTTTCTGATTCAGGCTTTGAATGACTTGCCTATAATTTTGAATAAAATCTTCTTATTTTAAATATTTATGTTTGATTAATTCATTGTATCTTATGACAAACGGGAGACATATACAAAGGCTCCCTCTAATCAAGTGTAGGTTAGCGACCCGTGTTAATCTCAGTGAATAACCACTTTTGACTTTGCATGCATTTTTTTTAAATTTCAAATAATTAGGGTTCGAATAAATGTAAGGAATGAAGCTTGGAAGAGTCACGTGATTTGTTATAATTCGGGGGTTGTTATTTATACTTTGAGCCTTGACAATACTAAGTTTTTAAGGCGCCATTAAACATTTTCATTTGGGAGTTTGACAATTTTAATGCTAATCTTTTTCAGAACATTTTGTCGTTTGTGTTGTTTACAGTGACTCGAAATTGTTGTCTCAGTAAAAAAATGGAGTAAACTCAAGAACACATGAACTCTTGAACGTTCGGTGAATTTTTGCGACTTTCGACGTGGATTATCAAGACGATCAACCGTAGAACGATCAACTTACTTCCACTTTTGGGGATAAAGCCCCCATCCTTTGCCACTGCTAAACGCTGGTATAATGAATTCCTTGAAGGCATCCTTGATATTCTTTAGTATGACGATCATCAATAAGATAATATGATATCAATATTTAGCTTTGACAAAAATATTTTTGGGGTTGGATCCCGCGTAATTTGACAAAATCTTAAAAAGATGCTCTTATCAATAAGTGCAAAAAAATGCTCAAGAAATACAATCGCGGTGCGTCAAAAGCTGTGTATAACATCAACACAGGTGACGAATCTTGGATCTAGGCGTATGAGCCCGAAACAAAACAGTAATCCGCTGTCTGGGTCTTCCAAGACGAGCCAAATCCGACAAAAGTGATTCGTGCACGAAGCACATCGAAGCAAATGATCGCCTGTTCCATCGGAATAACTGGACATGTGGTAACCGTACCGTTTGAGCAAAGTAGAACCGTGAATTCCGAATGATACGATCAATTGTTTGCCACAAGTGCTCGGTGAAATACGGAAAAAGAAGAAGGAATAAAGGATCATTCTTCATCATGACAATTCAAGCTCTCACAGATCGGCTGAAACAACTACCTATTTGACTGGCCAAAACATAGAATTGATGGGTCATCCTCCGTACAGCCCTGATTTAGCACCAAATGACTTCTTTTAATTCCGGTTTATTAACAAAAACTTGCGTGACCAACGTTTTTCGGCGCCTGAAGAAAAGCCGTTGATGCATTCAAAAAACCATGTTTTGGAGGTACCTCAATCGGAGTGGAAAAAGTGTTACGAAAATTGGTTCGAGTGCAAGCAAAAGTGTATTGATCATCATGGAGAATACTTCGAAAAACAATACCACAATACACATCGTAATACCTCAGCATGAAATGGGAAGACTCCAAGGCGCTCCTCATCTCCACGCATATTCCAGGTGCGATATTATTGTGGGATTACATGGATCTTTCTTTGCGTCACTCGAAAACGCCAAAGTGATGGACTAGGAAGAATCAAATAACTCTACATTTCCACAGAATAGAATTTTTATTGCCAGTTTCGCCTCACTGCAGCATAATCAGTAATATTCTGTGGAAACGGAGAGTTATTTGATTCTTGCTGGTTCATTATAATGGAATTCCACGAAGTATCGCTCTCAACTCTCTCTCTCTCTCGGATACCAATGTGACAGCATGCACATGTAGGTATACTAGTCGGTAGGTACTAGACGGTAGTATTTTTATATAATCACTCTATCATTCTGCCACCTTCTCAGACCCAACCTCGTTTCGTCAGTCCGTCCATACCACCCGAACCCCCGATTCTCCCCTGTGCCACACCCCCGTCCGACGCCCCATCCTGCCGTCGTCCCGCCCGCCGGGGGCCCAGCGCGTGGGTGCGACTGGTTTCGGGTGGAGGGAGGCAATCCCTCCCCTCCCCAGCCCCCGCTGCCCGCCCACCCACGCAATCGCCCGGCAATTGTCGAGCAGCCAAGTTCGTCGGCACAATCGGGGCGAGAGGGAGGGAGTCATTTGATCGGGAGAGGGCGATCGAGGCAGGGAGGGGGGTTGGGCGGGAAAGAGGGAGTAATGTTAGAGGGGCACTTTAGTTGCTTCGTCTCCGCCCCTCAAAGATGGTAAGTGGAGGCCGCGTGAGGCGGAGGGAGGACAGTGGGTCGCGAGTCACCCGGGGTTTAAAATCATTCGGGGTTTAAAAGACTCCTGTAGGTCCCACTGTGCCAGGAATCAGAGTGTCGCTCATGTAAGGGAGGCTAGAAGTAGGGATGAGAGAAAACGGGTGTTGGATATAAATATAATTCATTTGCTTGCGAAATTCTAAGGGGATTCCTTTACGGTTTCTTATAATATTTTTCTATCACTCTATTATGGTCTGTATTATTGTATCAATTGTTATTTTCTGGCGTTCATCCCCATGGGCCATATCCATTTTTAAATTACAGAAAAACGTTGTGCGATTGATAGCTAATGTTAGATATGATGTCCCTAGTCTTCCATTATTAAGGCAGTTTAACCTTTTACCTCTTCCGTGTATTTATATTTTTATTTGCTCTAGTATTTGTACACAAGAATGAACCTAAAGACTTTCCTTACCAATGCTGAGATTCACAGAGTACCAGCCAAATATAAACAATCTACTCGTCAATTTCGATTGCACAAGATGCACCCACCGAGGGCCAAAGAACATGGGGCTTATTGTATACATTAAACTTCCTTCTTTTCTGAAATCTAATGTATGTTTAGTGACCTTTAAGAGTAAATTAAGATATTTTAATTCGAAAGAATGTTTTACAGTGCGGATGAATACCTGTCTTATAAACAATGAATGTGTCTGTATTCAGCTTGAATTGTATCCTCATCAATACAACAATTTCAGAGTGTAGAAATCATTCGCCTTGACTGGGATTCGAACCCAGATCCCTCAATATCCGGTCGAGTGCTTTAGCAACTTAAGCTACCGAGGCGTCCTCTTAAACTCTGGGTTCGAATCCCAGTCAAGGCGAATGATTTTTACACTCTGAAATTGTTGCATTGAAATGCACATCAGTGGATGACTCCGTTCAAAGTTACTGTTGCGGCATCTCCCGCAGTTTCTTTGAAGTTGTATCCTCATATTTCCATAGCTTTACATATATATATATATATATATATATATATATATATATATATATATATATATTTATGTGTATATCTATATATATATATATGTATATATATGTATATATATATGTATATATATATATGTATATATATAACACTTTTTGAAAGTCTCACGGACGTGAATAATAATGTATAACACTTAGCACTAGGGGACACAGGACACAGTGTGTTTTTGTCTGTGTCCACTAGTGCTAAGTGTTGTATATATATATATATATATTTATATATATATATATATATATATATAATAATAATGGGCTGACACAATATAACACAAATAGAATAGAATAGCAACATTTAAAAGGACACTCCCACGGATAATTGTTCGAGCTTTCGGCCCTCTCAGAGGGCCCTCAGATATATATATATATATATATATATATATATATATATATATATATATATATATATGTGTGTGTGTGTGTGTGTGTGTGTGTGTGTGTGTAGATTCTGCTTTAACTATAGCGATACCACATCGTCTGCTAGTGAATAAATGATAATATTATACGATTGTTCCTTTTTTTTCAAGGGCTAGCGTTTACATGTGAAGACATAGACCTCGCGTCTTAAAATCAGAGTTTTCTTTTGTTTATGTCATCTTCCTACAAGAATCCAATCGGGAACATCCCAGAACCGCTTTCCCGTTTATGATTTCAGTAGTTGATTAGTTTATATGCATTCATTAGTGCATTGGATTGTTCGTGTGACGAGCCGCAGTTTTTTTTAGAGGTTACCCCACCGTCACTTAGTTTTGGTTTGTTGCTTCAACTTTCTTTAAATGTCACTTCTAGAGAGTAGTGAGCTGCCTCCAAGGAAAGTTCAAACATTACGTCATTGGCGGGCCTGTATGCATATTATACGTAGTATTGCCAATATTTTCCTGAATGCCGGTGCCGATACGAACCGACTGCATAGAATTTCACATCTTGGAACCAATTCACCATCAATGTTGTCGTCCGGAATATTTTTTAGATCCTCCAGGATCTGTGAAAATATTATGGCTTGCTAATAATATTTTCACAAATCTATAATAAATAAAATAAACAACCTATTTACTCTCTCGGTAAGGAGGAATTTAAATAATCACTAGCAGATAATACGCATGTACATTTTCATTACTGACCTTTGGCTGTCCTGCGACACCTTCACTCGGGTCTAAGGCTATTATTAGTTTCCCAGGCATAGTCTGTTCACCTAGAAATCATTCCCGAAGCATAATTCAGCCCGAGGATCATTGAGTTGGCTCGGTGAAATGTTAAATATTGTAAACGTCTTCTGTTGTTGCGGATAAGGAAATAATGCCCCTATTCTGAATAGTAGACGCAAAATGGCGATAAGTGATGGCTGGTATTAGGAGGCTGGAATGAACCCTAAATTCGTCTGGAAAATGACATGACCAATTATTGTATAGTTTGTTTTCTGAAAATAGGAATTATTTGTGTCGGAAGAAACAGATACAAAAACTGGTGATCCGATGATTTTTCACGAAAGAGAAAATCGTTTGTGAATGCAATGAGATAATTGTTGGAGTAGTGGTATTTTAACTGAAATTAGATTGATTGGAATGTGCAACACAATGGAGATATACTTTAGTAGAAGAGAATAACAGGGAAAATCTTGGATCCAACGTATCCTCAACGTGCTCATCAAGGAAGGATTATTGGAAAGAAATATAAGATTACTTAAAGAAATAGTTTCATAAATATTTATTGGAAATCGATTGAGGAATATGATGAATATTACGTATTAACGGTTACCTGATCGCAAATGGAAAATCTAGCACCCATTTTTTAGTTGTGTCGGCGTGTGGCAATAAGAATAAATAGTACATGTGTATTTCAATTGAAGCATTGTACAATTGAAAATACTGACAAAAATTAGAAAGAAAAACCTAGAACCATAAGGTATTATACATTTTATGCTATTTTAAATGCCATCTTAATTGCTTCATTTGCAGCTAAGGTACATAATTACCATATCTTGCTTATTCTTGTGTCACTATTCATCCAATCATTGTTAAGCCCAAATTCCCTCCCTCCCTTCCCCCCGGGTTCAAATTTTCTGCAGTTTACTAATTTTACGAGAAAGGAATGATAAATTGCTTACAGATGACTCTTCGAATCAACAGCTCATTTAACAAAATAACCGGTAGGAGCATTAGCAACGGATAAATTTCACCGAATATCTGGCGTTGTCAATCTTCCTGTCGCTGTGAGTTACTCGCCCCGTCGTCCGCTTGACATTTATTTCTTCGAACGACATGAAGCGAGGGGCCGGGCGAGGCGGCGTTGTCGCGAGACCGAAAAGCTGCCCTCCCACGACTCGTGCGTGACACGTCAGCCGGCGTCCGCACTAATTTTCGCCAGCAAAACAGCAAACGCGAGGCGTGAAAAACGAACGGTTCGTCCCGGGGAGCGTGGGATTCGGCAGGCCAAGAGCGGAATGGAACGATTTGAGGAGGAATCCGAGGACCCTCCTCGGTCGGACCGGTGCCTCTCTTGCGTTGCGACAGCTGTTAGGCAATTAGTGCCTCTTAAATGGGGGATTTACTTCAACCTGTTCGATTCATTAGTGTCGACTCTAATTCTTTGCAAACAGCTCAGTACCCATTCATACAGTGAATACTTTTCCTAAAATCACCGTTTTAATTATATATATATATATATATATATATATATATATATATATATATATAATATAGAAACACAAAAAAAGAGAACACTCACACGTATTTTCTTGATATTTCGACGGAAACAATCCGTCTTCCTCTGAAGATATAGAAGTAATGCCTTATTAAGCATTACTTCTATATCTTCAGAGGAAGACGGATTGTTTCCGTCGAAATATCAAGAAAATACGTGTGAGTGTTCTCTTTTTTTGTGTTTCTATATTATGTGTTACTGTGTATTGTACTATTCGGCACTTCCGTGTTACGTCTATGAAAGCATATATATATATATATATATATATATATATATATATAAACACAGATGTAGATTTTTAGAATATAGAGACACAAAGAAAGGACACTCACAATTTGTTATTTTACGTTTCGACAGCACGGCTGTCGTCTTCAGAATCTGAAGACGACAGCCGTGCTGTCGAAACGTAAAATAACAAATTGTGAGTGTCCTTTCTTTGTGTCTCTATATTCTAAAAATCTACATCTGTGTTTTTATATATTTGTGTGTCGCCGAAGAGCGTTCCATTTCGAAGATATTTTATATATATATATATATATATATATATATATATATATATATATATATATATAATTAAAAATTGTAATTATTAATTATTATTATTAAGTGTCGCTATGGATAGATTTTCCCTTTTCAAGATAGTCGATGTGAATTATACCTTGCACACCCCAAAATATATTTTTCTAAATATGTCGTGGGATTGATTGAATGATTTGCTATTTAGCTGCGGATGTAATTCCCCGAATGACAGCATGCTAAGCCACGACAGGTCGTGGACTCGCAGTGCTTCGGTTCGATGTTTTTCAGGGTCAACTGTTTCCTTTTGTCGTACCTCCGACGCTATCTCTACCTGAACAACCCTTTATTTCACTGATACGAGTACTCGTAGTTAAACAATATCAGGCGTATGGGTTAAAACTTTCGAAAAGGAATACCTCTAACCTCTGTACTGATTTCGAGTTGCACATACTTATAAAACTTTATCACAGCATTAAAGCTGTGATACACTGCCAGTAGCTCGTGGGTGTTCCCATATTTAGAGTTTTTGCCATACTCCGCATACCTCACAACATATTTCATCGTCAGTCCAACTGCTGAACGAGGCTGCCCGTCCTTGATACCAAGCCGATACAAATCGGATGCATAACTTCGAGTGCTGCAGTGTCTTTTGCTAGTACTGATGAACGCGTAAATTCTAAAGTGATCTTTAGAATCCATACTAATTCAATTGCAGTAAATTTATGATAACATTCAGGATTGTATACCCGCGTCTAATAAACAGTTAAGGAATTTCCGGTGTGATGTGAAGTGGTAGAACTATTGGAAAGACCTAAACGCTAGGGAACTTTGGTGGGACCTCCATATGAAACTCATTCAACGCTCGAAGAAAACTTGCCAGTAAAATAAACATGTTAAGTGCAGCGGAAGATAATGCACATAGTTTAATGATGTTTGTAATTAGAACAGGGCTGAGTGGAGGTGGACAGAGAATTTAGCCGACGATGCTATTTTGAAAATATATATCTCTTCTGGATGAAATAAGCTAAATTGAAGATATGAATGGTTTGCCATGACGTTTTGCCGTGGACCTCCTCATCTTCTCCCCCCTCTCCCTCTTAACATGAAATCCTCGCTTCAGAACACCCCCTCCACTTTCAAAACCACCCCCTCTTCTTCTCCCCCCCCTCTGCAAACCTCCACCCCTTTGTCTCCTCGCTCGCTACCCCTTGTTTTAAAGTCGGGCTTGAATCATTAAGGTCTCCCCCGCGCGCGCCCGCCTCCCCCTGGGGCCGGAGGTACATACACAGTCCATTCCGGCGGAGTACCATCGCAGGTACTATATCTCCATTTGGGCCCATGATGAGGTACCTAGTTTCCTACGCTTTCTTCGGCGAAACAAAGAGCTCCTTTCGTGGGTTTAAGGTGTTGGCTAGAGGAAGGCGGTTTGTTCGGTTCCCCGAATCCTTCCCTCCGCCCCCCCTCCTCCCAAGCCACCCCTCCGCCCGCCTCGCACGCCCACTTTCTAAATTCACATCCACTCGGCTCGGGCGAGCGAGAGTGGGACGGACGGAAAGGGAGCAGTGTGCGGAAGAGGCCGTTTTGGAGTTGAATGTTTCTTTCCTTTGCAAGCATAATAAATAATGGTACTATAACTTATACCCTCATACTGCTAACCGAATACAAGTTAGTTAGAGTACAATAAATCAGCCTTTGTTTATATCCAGTGTTGACGGTAATGTTTTTGTAAAGGTTGAGTTACACTTTGGAATCGTCAAAATTCGGTAAGCGGTTAGGTAATGGAATGGAAAGGTCCTAGAGCGAGAATGTTTTTCACCGGACGCTGCAGTATAGAACTAAGTGCCGCCCGACCCCAGAGTTCCGCTATATGTGAAGATGCTCTTAAAAATTATGCGCATGCATTTTAAACAGGCTGCCACTTAAGTAAGGAATATTTGCGCGGCTTTTTCATTAGAGTATTATTCATAAACTAATACCAAATACTATTCATAATACTGTTTTGCAAATTTTACGCATCCATATTTTATTTTCTCGGAAATTTATGATCACTTGTGGAAGAGTTTCATATCATAATAAAATCTTTTGTTTTTTCAATCCAATATTTAATTAATTGTTTAGAAAAATTTAATTTAATTGGTATTTGCTGAATGCTCTTCTCACGACAAACGATAATTGTACTGTTCTTATGTGTACTTTTGTTTTACTGACTGATTTTATCTATTATCTTTTGTGATTACTTGGGACTTGTGTGCCACCTGATTTTGTCTATCAGCACATGTAAATTTTAATAACAATAATAATATTTTTAATCCTTGAATAAAAAATATAAACACAGTAATCAACCCGAAGGTCGATTTGGTCGGTTTAGTAGGTGATGGTAGAGTTCACCCAGTAATAAGCCCTATACGGCGTGTGTAATTCACACATCAGGGTAGGGGGGGCAATTCCTTTCCCTGTACCGGTTATGGTTTCCTGGGAAGATCTGAAAAATGGCATAGCTTGGGTGGAGCTGCTGGTGCTCAGAGAGTATCGCCCAGGAATCGAACCCGGGCCCTTCGGTCAGTAGCCCAATGCTCTAACCCTCGACTACGGCGACCTACAATCCCTATATTTGTACCAAAAAATGAGCAAAGTACTATCTGAATAAATACCACGCTTCGCCCAGATTGACATTGCTTCTTTTAACCGTATACGTAAATTCTAAACACGTGTACGTACGAGCAACATAGTATGTGACAGTTGCTATCTATTCATAATGGTAAAAAACTGGTTGAAATATGAAAAGTTCCTACCTTCCTGCTAAATTAAGACTTGATATTTTGAAAGAGTGAGAGGTCTGTTTTGATCTTAGGAGATTTTTCAATATTGATTTATGCGGGTTGATAAAATTAAAAGTTAAAGATGGGTGTATTTTAGCGAGGGCAGAGTTTCGCCAAACACGATTAGTTTATTTTCTTTAACTTCCCCGAAATGGGCATCGCCACATAGACTTGTGTGTTCCACCCATGTGATCTCACATGCGCATTCGAGGGGGTGGTTAAGCCAGGGGAGGGGGGGGTAATCGGGTGGGCGGGCGGCGCGATACATAACATAATACACGCGCTATGGAGAGGATATGTATCGGAGCCTAAGGCTTCTGCTACCCCGTTGATGAAGTCGAGAGAGGAGAGACATCTATTTAGCCTTGTATTTTTTGCCCCGGGTCGGGGTAATAGGCAGCGGATGAACCCGATGTCACGTGCTGGCCAATCCCATTCCGGGATCGGGGAGAGGGAATAGCGCGGAAGAGAGGGAGGAGGAAAAGGGGTGATGAGGGAGAGGGAAAGGAGAATGGTCGTCTCGGAGAGGGGAAGGAAAAAGATGATGGGGAATTTTTTTTGGAGTTCTCGTTCTAGGGAAAAAGTTTTGACCGTTGTAAACTACTGCTATTTCACTGTTTTTATCTTGGGGGCTGCTTTATTTATCTGCTATCTAATGCTGGCCATTGTGCACCTCATTCCGCCACTGCCAGAGTGCTGGGCCCTGGAGTCACGTCGGCTCCACTCTCGAAACAAGGGCGCCCTCGGTGCTGAAAGAACTCAGCTTCCACATCGATAACCTTTCGCCGACATCATTCGCTGTCAACTCAGACAGAGAAATACTCGGAATTGCAATTTTCCGGCTATAAAAAACTGGATTATGACCACGTTCAAAATGAAATATGTACTTTTACGTGCGTTCGAAATCCAAATAATGCCCGTAGTTCCAATAGATTTCGTTCAATAACTCCAGCTAAATGAAATCCTTTTCAGATATGAAAATGACACTAAATATTTAAGTAGACATATGGGTTTTATTATATTCATTTGTAATGTTTGCATTTGTTCAAAATGTACGAAATTAATTCTACGTAAAGTGCAAAGACTTCAGAAGTTTTGGTAATTTTGAGGTTATTATTTCGCACGCCTCTTTTCGTGCAAGTCAAAGTTTTATGATGAATTTTTGTATGATGTATTAAACGAACTGTTACAGATGGTCAGTGGCTAAATATTAACACACACTCATTTTTTAAGCTCTGTTTTTCCCAGGTACATATTTCTATGACACTTTTCTCGACCTCTTCTTATAGCTTTCTGAATCTCGTGAGGTATTACTGGTATATCGGCCTACACATAACCTACAAGGGTTGCTATTTATATTTTCAGCCTAATAATGAAAAGAGAGTAATTTAATCTTAAAAATGGCTTTATTGTTAGTCGAAGTATTCTCCATGATAATCAAAACTCATTGGCATGCGCTTGGGCCAATTTTCGTAACACTATATCCACTCCGATTGATGTACCTCCATAACATGGTTTTTGAATGCATCAACGGCTTCTTTAGGCACCGAAAAATGGGAATAAAAATAAATCATTTGGCGGTAAACCAGTGCTATACGGAAGATGACCCATTAATTCGACGTTTTGCCCAGTCAAATAGGCAGTTAGTTGTTTCAGCCGATCTGTGAGAGCTTGCATTGTCATGATGAAGAGTGATTCTTTGTTGCCGCTTCTTTTTTCCGCGTATTTAACCAAGCACTTCTGTCAAACAAAGCTTAACTAAAACTGAGTAATGTTAAATATTCAATTGTTCCCGGCTCGACCAATTTCTAATTTAACAATGATTTCTTCAAACAAGTGGATGGATTAGCCATGGGGTCCCCGTTATCACCACTACTTGCTGACTTGTACATGGACGATTTTGAAAGTAAATTATTCAGAAACCCCTCAATTTGTACCAAGAATATTCACTGTTGGTTTCGATATGTAGACGATATCTTTGCTATGTGGACAGGCACTGATAGACAGTTAGATAAGTTTATGAACAACCTGAATTCCCAATGCGAAAGTATCAAGTTCACTTGTGAGAAAGAACAGAATAATCAATTAAATTTTTTAGATATCACAGTATCGAGAAAGGGACGGGACTTTGAATTTGCAATTTTTCGGAAAAGTACCACCACAGACCACTTCATCCCGTCCAACTCCCGCCATCACATATCGCATAAGCTTTCCACTTTTCATTTCTTTTTAAACAGACTGTTAGCCATCCCCATTTCCAAAAGTAATTTTGCTAAATAACTCAAAACGATTAAAGGTCTAGCAATGAAAAATGGTTACAAAGTAAATTTAATTGACAAATTACTACAAAGAAAATGTTCCTCCAAAGCATACAATATTTTGTTCAAAACAATTAATGTAGAGGACATAGGTTACAAATGGTGCAAACTCCCATATTATGGATTAATTTCACAGAAGTTAGCCAACCTTTTTCCTAGGGAGAAATTTCGAATAGTTTTTTATTATAATAATAACTTAAAATCATTCTTGAATAACACTAAAGACAAAATATGTACGCAAAATAAAAGTGGTGTGTATAACTTGTGGGGACTGTGGTGCTATATATATATAGGTCAAACGGGGAGGTCATTAAAGACACGGGCGGAGGAACATAAACGCTGTTTTAGAACTTGTGACCTCAAACAATCACACTTCGCTAAACATCTATGGGAAGAAAACCATGGGAGTGATTTCAACCCGGAACTGTTACACAAGAGTGGAAAAGGAATGAGGATGGACAAGTGGGAAGAACTTGAAATCAGAAAGAACTTAAAAACGGGTCATGTGGTTAATGATTTATTGTTTGAATACCTCTCCCCAATCCTGGAAGTACCCCTTTCCCTCACAGATAGATCCGACAAACCCCCCCACCCCACCCCACTCTAAACCAACCAAGCACCTGTCCTAACACTTAACACCCCTCTCCCCCCTCCCTGTCAACGCCAATCGCAAATCCATTTTCTTTCGCCTACTTCTCTCCCCCCTCTCTCACCCACCCCTCCTCTCCCTCATGAATGGCATATAGTATATATGGACTGCGACTTGTTTAATTTGTACCTGATGATGACGCTTGAGCGTTGAAACCGGTTGTACGCTAATAAAGGATAGTGGAAAGTTACTTTCTACTCTTAATTTTACTGAGTAATGTTATTTAACCTTGTTAACGTTTTCTGTAATTATGGGAAATATAGATCATCTAATTGTTAGCTGTTTAAATTATTTGGATATGTGGTATATATATGTTCGTTCTTAGCGAGAAAAAATCCGAGTAAATAATTTGAAATGTCGAACATGTGTCTTAAAGGTGAAACCATTCAATAGTTTCACTCGCTCGCTAATATTTGCTCGCCAAAATGAATTTATGTAAAATCTCGAGATAGGGTAATTTTCAACCTTCTCTGATTTCAAACCGTGTCCACTCCACTATCTTTTCCGCTCCGGTTTCATTTCTTTAGCTTTTGACTATCACCCTCAATCAGTCATACTTTGTTTATTTAGGAAAAGCACTTAATTCCTTGATAGAGGACGTGGTAGCCCAGTGGTTAAAGTGCCGGGGTACCGACCTAAGGGTTCGGGTTCAATTCTCGGGAATTCCTCTAAGCATCCTCAGTCTCACCCTAGCTGTGTCCTTTTTCGAGTGCTAGATCTTCCTGAGAAACTAAAGGCGGCACAGGAGAGTGTGGGAATGGTCTTAGCCGTGGTAGGGCTAAGCATTGAATGAGTTCTATCTTATCAAACCACCTTTCAGGTTTATAAGTGTGGTGATGATTGATTGATTTTACCAAGTAAAATGAAAATTGATGCTATCCTTGATGTACGGTACCGCTTAAATGCCTACATGCGATAGCTAACAGTTCAAAAGGACATTTTGGAAATGGATATTTCGGGAGTTATTTCAAAGCCTACAATTGAATTAAATAATACAAGTAACTGTTGAAAAAGTACACGATAACGATTGAACTGCTCAATACATGCTGGATTGGTAGAATAAAGGAAATACAAAGAATGGGAAGTAAAAGAATCAAGGTTGATCATGGGTTGAAAAAACATGACCCTCTTTGAAGATGGTTACCATTTTATGCTGAGTTGAATCGAGAAACCTTTCATGCCACCCATGAATTTACATCTACACCTACATAATGCCCCGCAAGCTACCGTAAGGGCGTATGGCGGGGTGTGTTAGGTCACCACCCGTAAGAGGGAACAAAACCACATTCAAAACCAACACATACATACAAACCCATACCCACAGTGGCGCATACATTCATGCCGAAATCCATTCATTCTACACGCATGCAAATACACGTACTATCGTCTAACAAATAATTGCACCTTAGGTTGTAGTAATTTATCCAGTAACGTGCAAGCTAGAATTTGAAAAGTAAGAAGGCGGAATTCCACTACCACATGAACATTCAACATACAACGGTCTCCACCCCCAGGGTCACATATAAGGAATGAAAAAATTACTGGACAAAATGTGAAGCTTAAGATGGAATACGGAAATATTACGGAAGAATCGGAGAGAGAGAAGCTGTAGATACGTTCTTCAGGAAGTGAAAGGAAGTCGGAACACATTCGATTCTTTCCCCTGCCAAGGAAGACGTCACGCCGTAACATTGAACGGAAGAATTCTTCGTTCGACGGACTTGCACAGGAAACATTGCGCGGTACAGCAAGACGATATGCCAGCCTAAAAAAGTGATTCTTCAGAAGAGGAAGCTACCTCACACACACACAGGACACGGTTTGCAAGCAGGGAGACATGTACGCTAAATAACTTTCGTGCGTGGCACTCAATCGATCAAAAGACCTGGGCAGTAAGACAGAGTAGATACAACGAGACACTTTTGAAAACTTGGTGCTGATGTCGTGCTGCAAAAATTAAAGGAAAAACGAGAAAGTAAGTGAATCATTAGAGCAGAATTAGGTATAGAGAGGCCTATGTAGCACTGAGAAGATTAGCATTCATTGAGCACACTAGCACAATGGAAATCTTAAGAAGTTTACGGAAAGAGTTAAAGACGACTTTGGGAACTGATGGAGGTTCGCTGCCCCGACCAATTTCACACAAGAATGAATAGCCGCGCTAATTCGAGCACCGCCTCCCACAAAACGGTCCCGGCTGCTCTCAACGTCAGCTCACCAACTTCGCAGAATCCGCAACGCATGAATATGACTGCTTGTATAGCAAAGACTGCGATCCACCTCTCTCTCTCGCTCTGCGGAGTGCCATTACGTCAGTTTTCGGCATCGCGGGCCTCACTCCGCCGCCTGCCCTGGGCGGGAGGGAACAGTCACGCACTCCGTGAATCACGTCGTTGTTCTGGAGTGGAGCATATCTGTCCCCCCCCCTTTCCTCCCCTACGACACTCATCACTTCCACCCCCCCCCCCGCCCCCTGGTCTCCGCGCCCGCGCGCCATAATCCATGCCTCACTCTCGTACCACGCCTCCCTCACAACTGCCGCACGCCCCCCCTCCCTCTCTCCATTCTCCCCCCCTCCACCGCACCCCCTCTCGTGGGGCCATACCCTGTGACGGAGAGAATGAGGCGATGGGGAAGAGAGGGAAGGGGAAAAGGTTTGGAAGTATTTCGAGAGGAGGAAGTGTGACGGGGTGAAAAGACCTCTCTCCCCCCCAACCCTCCCTTAAAGTGCGCTCGGGTGACGACGGAGAGAGGAGATGAGCCGGGATTTGTTTCGTTTTAGCGTCGGCCGATCCCTCGTAGTGGTGGTGGAGGTGGCGAGAGGGGGTGGGAAGGGGGTTGCGCTCCCCTTCAATAATGATCCACTCCTACGCATTACTCTAAACCACGCCACCAAACTAGGGCGTGTGACGAAGAGTGTCGAGACAAGACTCTTTTTGACTTAAATTCGCGTGTCAAATCTCGAAATTGTGGTAGTATTTTGTTTTAGATTAAACTTAAGTCTTTGTCTTTTGTTTCGTACTGTTAAGTTCGGGTTATCTACGTGGAATTTATCATTCCTTTACTCGGTTGGTGCGTCTTCTCTAAAATTCTCGCAACCACCTCGTTAGGCGTTAGACATTATTGGGTTCAAATGATTCCAATGCATAAGTCTCGTGATGAATATTTTTTCTTTTAAGCCTTGTACCTAGTTTCGTTATTTCTCAAGTGGATCCCTGCTATCGTTTCAACGGATAGTGATGCTTTTTATTTGTCTATTTTTGTCGAATCATGTTGGTGATATCATGTTTTGTTTTTAGTTAGGGGACTCAAATTTTTATTCTCAGAGTCACCATTGTCCGTTTCACGCAATGTCTGACCAATACGATACAATACCTCTCCATATCTTTTTCACTGGAACATTACCCAGCGGCTCATATCATAAAGTCAAGTTCTGTCAATGCTAGGTAGATGGATGGGCTTTACTCTCCCCAAGAGTGCATGACAGAGCAATTTTTCCAATTCAACCGGAGGCGTCACTCATGTGGGCCCATGCATTATTTTATTGCTTAGGTCACCCGGATGATACTCCGGATGAGTCCGTTGTTTTGGGTCTCCGTAATTGACGGTATCATAAGAAAAATATTTGCCTTCCATCCATTTGAGTCCATGGGCGTATGAATGAATGAATTAGCACTAAGGTCTCAAGTGATTTGCCTTTATTTTGACCAAGAGTGTGATATTACGAGGTCTGTCCAATAAATACGCGAACTGAGGCCATAAAAACTTCATTTGCAAAATGTAGTCTACATCGATTTTGTCTCCTTCAAAGTAGGCACTCTCCATTTGTTGCGATGCACTTATTCCATTTTCTTTTCATGCACTGTTTAAAGCACCCTTGGCAGTCCTCTCGGCACATAGGCTCGTTAGTTTTCTTGTCGTTTCTTGCTTTATTGTGTCCACAGGGTTTGAATGAGCCGTCATGTGTTTAGAAATGAATTCTGATAGAGGAAAAATCTAATTTCTTTGTATATATGTTTGTGCTTCCAAACTCGTATTCATAACATTTTTAATAGTTAATAATTAAAAAACTGGTTCTAAAAATTTTACCCCTATATCACTTCTTGTGGTAAGTAATTTATTCGTTAAAATGAACGGATTAAGTTCAATTTCTCTTCACTGTAAAGCAGAGGGAGCTGTTGGGTCAGTAGATGCCGATTCGAAGCCTATGCGATGTGAATCTTAGCGCTGATACTATAAGGAATAATATATTGCTTTGAAATCTTTGAGGTTTAAGATTCAGCAGAGTTTTAAATATTCCTTTCTGGCCAAATCCTACACTCTCATTGAGATGTTCATTCCCTTTCCCCTGTTGAATGAGCTGAAAGTAGTGGATGATGGACGGATTGAAAAACGAAGGCCCCGAAAAACACCCAAAGGTCAAGCACTCCCTCTCTCGGCCGGGGGAGCCTGCATTTCGTCGCGGCAGATGTGAGTTGTCGAGGCGGAGGCCCGGGGGGGGGGGTGAGTGGTAGGGGGAGGAGAAGGAGGGGACCTCCTCCTCCTCCTCTCTTTTGCGTGGCTGTCACTTTTTTAAGATTGCACTTTTTTCCTCGCTTTCCAGCGGCGCTTCACTGCAACGAGTTTTTTCCTAGATGAATAAGCGTGAGCATGACGCTTCAAGCGCCGCTTTGACTCGGGGTCGGGTCGAGGCGCGGCTGGGGGTGCGGCATTTTTCATGTCGCCAATCGAAGCGGAATCGACGCGGCGTGCGGCGAGAAGCGGCGCGGAAGGAGTGCTTAAAATTTCTCCCTCGAGTGAGAGTGAGTCTGGTGGCGCCACCCCATTCCCCCTCCCCCTCCATCCCCCCCCCGGCGCCCCTGCCACTCGCGACCTGCACGGGAAGTAAGGGATAATACGTGCCATAGTGGGGGGGGGGGGTTGTTCCTTGCTCGCCTACCTGTGACCTGTGATGAAGCTTTTGCCGTGACGTCATGCGACGTGACGTCATACACCTGCTCCCTGAGGACGGCCAGAAAACGCGTGTGGCAAGGAATGGTAGAGCTGCATTTTCTTTAGGATAA
The DNA here is from genome assembly GCF_022747635.1 of Hetaerina americana. Taxonomy (NCBI): domain Eukaryota; kingdom Metazoa; phylum Arthropoda; class Insecta; order Odonata; family Calopterygidae; genus Hetaerina; species Hetaerina americana. The sequence continues at coordinate 116,567,865 of NW_027286069.1, forward strand.
TATCAAGTGATTTTGATGATATCTCAATGAGAACTTAGGATTACAAATAGGCTCTCTGTGTATTTCTTCTGTGTTACTCAATCTTGTGCCTGTTAAAATGTAACAATTTCAAAGGGCAACAACCATTCGCCATGTTGAAAATTTGGAAATGTAATGGGACGATTTAAATTAAGAATTTAGGGCTTAACTGGCTAGGTTTTAGGGCTCGGTGGCTTAACTGGCTAAAGTGCTCTTCACTTGAATAGAGAGATCCGTGTTCGAATCCCGGTTGAGAAGAATATTTCTTACACTTTCAAATTGATGCAGTTTAATGCGCAATTAGCTGGATGACTTAGCGGAAAGTTACGGTGGCGGCATCTCACGCAGTTTCTTGGAATTTCTTCTAGACATACCAGAAAAGAATTGACGGAATAGAATTCGTAAAAGAGTCTTGTACTTGCTGAAAAAACTTATGGAGAAGGCAGAAGTTCAGCCAGTAAGAGATTTAATTCACTTTCTTCTCGCATATCAAGATAAGAATTCCGATAGTAGGAGGGAGCATTGACCGTTCTGTTAAGTTCCTGAGCCACTTTTCTTAAATCGATTTTTATAGACTATAGGAAATACTGCGGTTGATTTCCATTCTATTGCACCAGATATGTTTACATTTTAGTGATTGAATAAAATATGTAGCTAACGTAAAACTAGCAAACCAAAATAACCTTCGGCAAATATTTAAAGATGGGAACATTATTTTTAGATTTTGTCGTAGTCTATAGCAACTGTCTAATAGAAACGTTTTCCACTGCATTTTTAAAAAAATTTGATTCATTAAACAATAATTATTTTAGTGTCTTTAAGTCATTTTAAAGTAATAAAGAGTATGTACGGATATAAATGAGTAAATAATTGAATTTTTAATGTGTTTTTTTTGTTTTTTCAGGTAAGATGATTCTCCTCATCGGAATCCAATAAAGATAGAGTAAGTTATTTGCTAAATTTCCAAATCTAAGAGTCCATTTGATAATTTAAAACAAAATTGAGAAAATGCTGTTATGATTGGTTCAAAGAATTTCCCTCGTTATATTTTAACGTTCCAGGTAATATGAATATGATATCAGATTAAATTCCATAGATGCACACTATATTCCAATTGCTTGTAATTTATAGATTCGGGCGCGTACAAATTACAATTTAATAGTTAGAGCTGTATTCACTTTGATGATGGATTAATTTTCAGAATATTTTCCTTGAGCTTCATTTTTTTTCCAATTATTGATGAATGAATCAATTTCAAACATTTAATACCATATAACTGCAGAATTTACTCAGGCGTTGTAACCATGGCATGGCTATGAGATGCATGCGTATTTATGAAATTAAATTTGAATTATATATATAGCGCATTTGAAATGCAAGTTGATGACGCTGGGGTCAAAACAATTCAATAAATGTTTTCAACAGTTTTCCATTAAGATTTGGATCATTTTCATGGGCAAATAAATATCTTTCAAATGGGAAATTGTCAATTTTGCATAATATATAAATGCAGGTATGTGTTTTATTTGGTATGATTTGAACAAAAATATGAGAATTAATTGGCATTACTGTAAGTGGTGAATGGACGCAATAGTGAGGAAGATTTAATAGTTCTAATAACTCACTTACGAAAAATTTAACAGCTAGCAGTCAGTCGCATCCTTAAATTGACGCAATTTCACTCGCCATCCGTGCTGCGGCATGAGTGAGATGTGGTCGTGGCTCTTGCTGGCCCTTCGCACGCACCCGGGGCGGGAGATTGGCCGAGGCTTGGAATTCAATGCCCGGTGGAATTCATGGATGGAGTCCTCGTTCGTCCAAGGGGCGTGCATCACGGTGAGGGGGGGGGGTGGAGAAGAAGAGAGGTGTGCGACATCGAAGGCCACTCTCTGCAGGGGAGGGGAGTCATGGATTCCGCGGGCGCCTCTCCATTCCTCTCCCGCCTCCTCCTTTCCGCCCTCCCCTCCCGCTCTTCTCCTCCCGCTTTCCACCTTCTTCTTTTATTCAACTCTTCCGAGAGACACGGATAGCCTCTTTGCCTCTCGCCCCCGCCCGCCCCCCGCACACCTCAGCCTCCACAAATAATCTTCCACTACGTGACTCGGAATTTCGTTCAATTCTTCTTTTTCTACGCGGAAGGAAACCGATTTATGAAGAATCGCCTACTCTGCTATTTTCCGCCCGACCGATCGACCTCTGCACCCTCTCCTCCCCCTCCCCCCCTTCCAACCCCCAAAGGTCCCCTGGTCAGGGGTTTTCCCCCTTCACCGCGACCTCTTGTATCTCTCTCCCCCTCCCTTGCTCACCTCCACCTGAGGGTGCACCTCGTTTCTACTCCTAACTCTCACCCCCCGCTGGAAGGGGGGAGGAGGCGAGAGGGAGTCTATAAGGAGGAAGGGCTTGTTGTAATGCCACATGGGAGGTTGTGTTTATTTTTAAGAACGACGAGGGAATCATCGCTTTACTGTTTGGCTACTTGTGTCCATGTGAAAACCCACCTTAACTGGTAGATAACCTATAAAAATATATATATATATATATATATATATATATATATATTAATAAATATATATATTATATATTTATAAATATATACATATATAGCAGTAAACTATGATGCTATGCATTATGTGTATTTTAGGGACGTTAGTATTTTTAGGGACGTCAGTATTTTTAGGAAGTCAGACATTTTGGCATGGCAGTAAATTTATCATGGTCATTAACTTGCATTACCGTTGAATGAAAGGCCTACAGAGATTTTATTTTTTTTAAACGAACGATTAAGTTTAAGCATGTCAATGTAACCAAATGGAATAACATATCTTGTTAATTTCCTTCAGTATACTTTAGACATCGTTTTTTTCAAATTTTCAATTGCTATTCAACAGAGTATTTTTTCGTCTCTGAGTAGTAAATATGATTCAGTTTTTGCCATTGCTAGAATCAAGGTTTTCCCAGATAAAAAGTTTGTATGAATTGAGGAAAGTTGGGTACAGGAAACATTAAATTTAGAAGAAGGTAATATCGATAAATTAAAAGTGTAGCACGAAGCAGTCTGATATGATCTTATGTACTCCATTGTAATAAAATGTGAATTTCGTAATAATACGGAATTAGATTTATTTAGTTAATCTAGCCGTCATTTTGAATATTTAATCAGGAAGTTGTTTTCGTAGAAATTCCTGAGGACATAATAAAGCTTTTGATCAAGTCTATCAATTTATATGTGTACCTCGCATATTATATATTTGTGTGGTGTCATTGAATTTTTCGCTGGAGAACATTTATTGCGTCTCAGGAATGTCGGATTCGGCGTCCAAGTGCGTTGCCCGCACACGTCCAGGACAGTTTTAACCTTCGTTTAAATTCACCTAAATAAGCTCGAATATGGAGGTGCCTCAATGTATAAATTTTCAAAAAATTAAAAGTTGTGCTCTTTCAGCCACTGCACTTATCCTACGGGTTGACTAATCCAAAATAATATTGTGTGAAGAGTTGAATCTACAGGCTACTCTTTTTCTTCTGTTTCTCATCTCTCGACGGAAGAATTTTTTGTCCTTTTCTGTGTTCTAAGCTTAAATTTGGATTTAAAATAAATGGATTCAAATGCCCGCAAGCGTGTCATTCTGCGACTACATAAACAATGGTATGTCAATGAGATGTACACCTACATCTACAAAATACCCCCGCAAGCCACCGCAAGGGCGTGTGGGCGGAGGGCGTTAGGCCACCACCCGTAAAAGGTAACAAAACCACATTCAAAACCAACACATGCATGCAAACCCATACCGGCGCAAATATTCATGCAAAAACACTTTCATTTTACACGCATGTAAATACATATACCATCATCTTACAAACAAGTGCACCTTAGGATGCAGTAAGAAATTTATCCAATAGCGTGCAAGCTCCACTAACTGAAGTAAACTACATCATGTAAATCCCACTAACTGACTTCAGTGTTCCCCGTTTTCGTATTGACAGTAGGGATTAGCCAGGCATTTGGGTTTGCCTGGGAGTTGCGGCGCTGGCCTTCATGAGGGGCGCTTTCCCTTTCCTCGGCGCTTGGCTGCATTCCCCTCTATCGCCGCACCTCTCGACCCCCCCCCCCTTCCTCACTTGGCCAGTGGGCACCGATCCGGGTCACTGGGGCCGGCGCCGTGCCGGCCCCGCTGCTGCACGCCGCCCCTGGCGGTTTGGCGGGACCCCGGCTGCGGGGGCCGCAGCGAGTCACTCGGGAATACTCGGGAGATGGGCTCTCACGGGTAGGGCGCCTGAGAGAGCAGAGGGAACAGGGGTTTCCGATACCCACCCCTCACCCACCCACCCGTCATGTTCCCACCAACTTCCTCTCAACCATTCGCACCTTCGGGCGTCCATCGCCGGGAGGGCCAGAGGGGTCCTCTGGGATTATCCTCCGGACTGATCGCTTCGATGCGTCTGTCTAAATCGTTTGCCTTACAAAAAGACATGTGCCTACACTCTCAAGATATGCGTGCAAGAGTTTTTATTTGGAGGAGGAGATAGAGTTAAAAGTTCGTGCTTAATAGTTCGCCTCCATGCGTCACAGGGATTTTTAAAAATATTTGAATAGAAGATCTAGCCTATATTTGGCTCATTTTTTCGAATTTATGTAATTAAAAATATTATAGTGTACACTGCTATATTTAAATCAGATTTGAGGAAAAAACGTGCAACCTAAGAAACAAACTCGTGACCTGCGTCTCTGTTTACACAATGGCTAATGTTTTGGTCAGTAGTTTTAAACTAAGGTTGAATTGCCTGTTCGAGGTTATATTTTCTTTTCGGTCGAACTGAAGAAGCGCGCGACCAAAGTCAATGTGTGACAATCTAGTTCAATGGGAAACATTCCAGCATCAGTCAGAGGGCCCTTTTTTTCAATTTCGGTTTTCTCAATTGGGTTATATTTTTTTATTTAACTTTCTGCTGGTTTAGCCGACGGTGTTTCAGCTAATAATTTTAATTTGAATAAATTTTATTATATTGATAAATTACAAATGCAATAATAAATTAATTTGAAATTACAAGGCAACGCCAATCCAACATCATACCCCTTCCAAATTCAAGCACCGTGATGGCACCACAAACGTTTACAATCCAACTTCTCACGCCTTCCACATCACGTACGAAACATTATTTTTTATTAATAAAATAGTCAAAAAAAGTCACCGACCAGTAAAGTTTATCATGCAGTCCTTTTTCAGGAGGCTGCGGTACACATATCCTTAAAACTCCTTATATTTTAGGGAAAGGGCTCAAACAACCCTCCAGGCAACTGGTTCCATTCAACAATACCTATAACATCTTCTTATTTGTTTTTGTGTTCTTACTTTTTATTTTTAAATCGTGGTCGTTTTTTTCCCTTAAAAATTGGTTATCCTCTCTCCTTCCATAAATATTTCCACGCTTCGTCATTTTTAGCCATTAAAGCCATCGTCCCTAATCTATTCATTTTTCTACTATTATCCAAACTCTTCCATTTCAGGATACCCAAAATTTCCGTTACGCTATCTTACCTTTAGTACCTTCCAAATACGTATCTCACTGCCTTTCGTTTCACTTTTTCTATCTTTTTAATATGTTAATTACTCAGTACTCATGAGTTCAGTACTCATCATTTGAAATTCTTATGCATCAAATGACTACGCCGTTGAACTACTTTCTTCCATTTGAAACACGTCATCCATTCCAGCAGGGGTTCTTGATTAAAAGAATGTTTGAGTGATTGATTGCTAAATTGAATGTGAGATATTCAAAAGATGTTGGACCGTTAATTAGGATACACTTAATATGTATGCATATATATACTTAATAATAAGGATACCAACCATAAACCTTTACCCCCCTCTGCCTATTTAACCAATCCATTTCTTCCCCCCTCCTCTTCCCCTCCGCCTAGATTATATATATATATATATATATATATATATATATATATATATATATATATATATATATATATATATATACTTTCGTAGACGTAACACGGAAGTGCCGGATAGTACAATACACAGTAACACACAATATAGAAACACAAAAAAAGAACACTCACACGTATTTTCTTGATATTTCGACTGAGACAATCCGTCTTCCTCTGAAGATATAGAAGATATATCACTTCTATATCTTCAGAGGAAGACGGATTGTTTCCGTCGAAATATCAAGAAAATACGTGTGAGTGTTCTTTTTTTGTTTCTATATTGTGTGTTACTGTGCATTGTACTATATATATATATATATATATATATATATATATATATATATATATATATATATATAATCTATATATATATACACACACAGATGTAGATTTTTAGGATATAAAGACACAAAGAAAGGAGACTCACAGTTTGTTATTTGACGTTTCGACAGCTCGGCTGTCATCTTCAGAATAGCGTTCTCGGGGGAGAGCGGAGAGGACATGTGCGAGAAAGAGGTACGGGAAGGAGAGGCAAGGGACCAATAGGAAATTAACAAGGGAGTGAGGTGGGATATGTAGGTAGCCCTATGATGCATTCAGTGGGCTTGGTTCAGCCCGGGCGGTTTGAATGATTGGGCCACCCAGATATGCGTCATCTCGCGGGTTCTCACCTATATTATACTAGTAGATTTGGGAACGATTTCAATCACCGAAACGAAGAAGCAGTCGTCAAAAGATTGATTGTGGGAAGTAGTGTGAGTAGGGATGGGCTAATTAAGAAAGGTGGGAGATTTGGTGGAATATCGAAGACTGGAGGCTTTTGAAATGTAGGTGTGGAGAAGAATGGGGAAAGTGAAATGGACAAAGAAGGAAACAAAGGAGTAAGTACTGTGTATGGTGGGTAAAGAGGGGTTTGTTGGAAGGAATCCATCTCCCTTAATGCCCTTTTTATCTCATCGTCGAGTATGCCAGTCTTCGTCATACTCCTTTTCTATGTCTATCTTTGTTGGCCTAAGTTCTTTACTATACGGTTCTTCTATATATTCCTTCCTTCTCTCTTGGATCTTTCCTGTGTCAATTATTACCTTACCCGCCTTATCTCTAACTGTTAGCAGAGCTCTTCCTTTCTTACTTCCCGATAACGATTTAACTTTGCTGTACAGCGCACCAATTTCACTCTTCCTCTGCAGACTTTCCATATCCTCGCTCTCCGTCTTCCACCATGCTTCTTTTGCTTTATTTGTTGCCCGCCTCAATTTATTGTTCAATTATTTGTACTTCATTTTGCCTAATTCTGTATTTATATTCTTCCATTTTCGCTGCTCATCCATTTTTGTAATCATCTCATCCGTGATCCATGGTTTCATAGTCCTCTTAGTGTTAACGGTTCCAATAGTGTCTTTTGCGGCTTTCGATAACCCTTTCTTGATACTTTCCCATTTTTCGTTGATAGTACTTGGCTCTTTACCATCCTACATGATTTCCTCTACCGCCTGTTGGTACTTCATCCTTTTCAAACCTTTTAATGCTTCTACATTCCATTTTCTAACCCGCCACCGTTGCCTTATCTTTTTTTCAGGACTCAAAATCTCTGGATTGTCCATCATATTTTTCTTGGCAATGATAATTGAGGTGGTTTCCCAGTGCCTTCCTCAATCGTGTTTTTAACGTGACATCATCACTTGTTGGCCGCCCCACTGGGGTCAGACGCCATTGCAGCCGCCTCACTGAGGAACAGACGCTGCGTGGACTACCTTTCGTCTGGCTCCTAACCTTCGACCTATCTGACATGGGTGATCCTACCAGGAGCAATTATTATTACTCCCGCCAGCAAAGCTCTAGGGGTCATCGGAACGCACAAGCCCTTCCACCACGTCAAGGTTGTAGTCCGAGGAGGGAATCGATATATATATATATATATATATATATATATATATATATATATATATATATATATATATGTGGATCGCGGTAGTCGAGATAGAACGTTGGACTGCTGACCGGAGGGTCCCGGGTTCGATTCCCGGGTGAGACATTCTGGGCACCTGCAGCTCCACCCAAGCTTTGTGATTTTTCGGGTACCAGATCTTCCTGGAAAACCATAACCGGCACAAGGAAAAGAACTCGCCCCCCTAACCTGATGTGTGAATATTCACACGCCGTCGGGCTTAGTACTGGGTGAACTTTACCATCACCTACCAAACCGACCTTCGGGCTGATTACTGTGTTAATGGTAATTCATATATATATATATATATATATATATATATATATATATATATATATATATACACACACACAAATATACATATAAGTATGTATGTATATATACACTGTGTTTGACTTTTATTTGGATTTTTAGATTTTTATCCGTAGATGTTATATGATTGGTTGTGAATAAAATTTTCTTTGAGGAAAAGACAAGTTAGTTCTTTTTCTATTTCAAAGGATACACGTTTTAGCTGGCTACGAATTATCCCCTCTCCGGTATTCTACTAATCCCATAATCAGCAAAGGAAATTCACTCCCAAGCGTCGTTTCAAATAAGTTGTTCATCGGAGGTTCCAATGAGATTTTTTTGCTGATTTGCGGTAAAAATAAGGAACATTTTAAAAACATGCTAAGCGAGCATCTTCGGTGAACGGGCGATGAGAGGAAATTTATGTAACGGCTTTCTCATCCTCCGAATGGCAGCCTCTGCTGAGCTCTGTTCGGAGCGTGCTGTATCTTGGGCGAATCTCATTGGATGGCATAGGAGAGGGGGTGGGTGGGGGTAGGTTTAAAAAATGAAAGGGGATGAGGGGATAGAGCAAGGGAGTGCGACTGCAAGTGCTTGATCAGCTGCAGTGCGACGCTTTCGGGCATGCACACCAAACCCCCTTCCCACCCCCCCTTCCTCCTCCCCCCTCACACCAAACACTGTTCCCGCCACTCGGCGCATGCGCGCTCTCCACGTTTTAAATTGCACTAATTGGCAAAAAACGTACAATATAATTGCTAACATTCGCGTCCTTTGGATGGAACGACTAACTGAAACGGTTTGTTTTATTTGTCAAGTCTCAAGTTAGGTGGGTGCTGTTTGAATGTGCAAGCACCCGTTGAAAACTTACCTTAAAGCGGTAGACGCACTTGAATTGTTGACTCAATCCAATGAACTAGTTCTCTCCCAGGGAATTTGTTCCTGGCGTATGCCCATGAGCTGAAAGAAAAAACATTTTTTTAATCGAAAGCATGTGGAGTGTTGCTCTTATGACTGAAAAGTTATGCGGCTGTCTGGCGGTTGTGTTGCTTTTTTCTTTTTATTGCGTATTTGTACTTAATTTATGTGTTATCCACGTTCAATTTTCATTAAACGAGGGAATAGGTCAAGCTAATTTATTTCTAGAAAGTCATCTTTATGTCAGCATACTTGTAGTTAGTGGAAAAGTCTGGAATAACCATTGCAAAAATGTTCTATGCAGGGCGAAAATTTGAGGTCCGAAGTCGCTACCTCTGGGCTACGTCTGTCTACACAAACACACACACTGCTAAATATTATATATGTTTTATATATGTACATTTATAGGTTTATATATATATGAATACATATATATATATATATATATACTCATATATACACAGAAACATATATAAGGAAAAGGGATAGGAACACGTATAAAGGACGAACACAATAGAGGTGGGGAAGGCGGAATCGAACGGATCACAAGAGTAAAAATATTTCCTCAACCGGGACTCGAACACCGGATCTTTCCACTTGCCGGGCGGATGCTCTTAACCACTTGAGCTATGGTTCAATTTAGTTTTATTCGGTCTAGTATGTTACACTGCTAGTGTTTACATTGTACACATTGTCAGCTTACAGATTATGGTTACAGAGTATTTTTTTTCCTACTATGGTTACACACTTACATAGACATAAATTCATATACATTGCATTAAACAATTGTGACCATGAACAATACTGTTGAAGGAAATAATAAAGGCAGGGTTCACAAAATATAGAAGGAAATATTTGGATTAGCAACGGAACATTAGATTTGGTTGGGATTATTGATAGCTTTGAAGCACAGTATTCAGAAAAACAACTTTTTAACCACGGACGAAGTGTGTCCGGTACCGGGGGCAGCCACATCCGTTCCACCAATGCTTGCATGCCTTTAGCGGAGTGTTTATTCGCGGTTCTCATCTGTGTGAATTCCACGATTAGGGTGGTCATTATGAAGGATTTAAAGCTCGGAAAGAGCCGAAAGTTCAAGGTGATCAGATTCATGTCGGTAATGGCACCACCACCGAACACGTCCCAGGTTTTATAGATCTTTTTTAGAGCTTCCCATTCTCTGATTTTATCGTTGCATCCAAGGATGAGATGCGCGACGTTGTCTATTCGACCGCATGACGGACAAAGGGGCGAATCGGCTAGCCGAAGGTGGTGCCTCACTTCCCTCGTCATGACTGTGTTCGCGATTAGGTTAAACATTCCACTACGTGCCTCATCGTTCGTCCTGCAGGTCGCCCAGTTTTTCCAAGAAATCGTTCTTTTCGATGTATTTTGTTGCTGCTCGGTAAGCGCTCTGACATACAGGGTCTTCACTCGAATTGCTTCTCCATCTCGCAGGAGAGAAGCGACTTTTTTCGTTTCATCAAATGCCCTCCGGTGGCATACGTCGCGCGCGAGTTCCTGCCACGCGTCCTTGAGGAGTGCCTTGCGCCACGCGTCGTCACCGCCGAGGATGCGCAGGCTAAGCTTCGCATAGACAACCTTCGCCTTTAGAGCTGTATCGGTTAAATTGAGACCACCCTGCTCGAACGGGCCATAGAGCTGGTTTCGGGACACTTTCTTTACGTAGCCATTCCAGATCATTTGGTTGGACACTCTAATAAAGTATGCGTTGTATTTAGTGGGTAAGGGCCATAGATGGGCCACATACCATATCCTTGGGAAGACAATCTGGTTGAGGAGGCGGACGCGGGTCACGATCGGGAGGGAAGGGAGTGAAAGCTTTCCAACACTCCATTTTACATGATGGTCAATAATTCCCCAGTTTCGCTCAATCGTGGGAGCCAACTCCCTCTCCCACGAGAACCCCAAGATTTTGAGCGAGGGCGCTTCTGACCAACCGATGGAGGTCGAGGGCCGGTCGCCCTTCAGCAGCAAAAACCCGGATTTCCGGTTATTGAGGAAGATACCACCCTGCTCGTATGACGTTAATATGTCGTGGGCTAGGGCCATGTGGGACGGGTCGTCTACGAAGAGCGTTATGTCGTCAGCGTATGCGACGCCCAGGCAGACGGCGCCGTGACGACGTACCCCGATTCCACTGCTCTGTAGTCGTCTGAGTATGGGGTCTAAGGCAAGGGCGAACAGCAGCATTGACAGTGGGCAGCCCTGCCGAACGGAGTTACTGACGGGGATGGGCGGCGATGTGGCATTGTTTATCCTAATTATAGAGTATGTTCCGTTATACATCGTTGATACGGCACGAATGAAGTACTCGGGGAAGGCCATCTTCTTGAGCACGGTGAGAATCCATTCGATCCGGACCAGGTCAAATGCTTTCTCAAGATCGATAGCCACCAGTGATAAAAAACGATCGCCATACAAGGGGGCGGAAAAAATGATGTCGCGAATTAAAAGTGCTGCATCGAAAATGTTTCGCGTTTTCGACACGGCGTACTGGGATGGAGAGAGGACGATGTCGGCAGCAGCCGTCATTCTACATCGTAGGACGTGCGCCAATATTTTATAGTCTGCGTTTAAAAGGGCGATTGGCCTGAAGTCGTTGAACGACTTTGGCCGCGTCTTCTTTGGTATAAGCGTTATCACGGCGGTCCTCTGACTTGCAGTCAGAGAGCCGCTAGCTAAAATGCAGTTAAAAAGGTGGGTTAAAATAGGTTTTAAAACATCCCAGTACGCTAGATAAAATTCAAAGGGTAGGCCGTCCAAGCCGGGTGCTTTGCCCTTCGGGAACATGGAGGAGACGCAGTCCCGTTCGTCTGAACTTATGTCTCGACAAAAATCGTCTTTTTGATCTGTGGGAAGCGTAGGGAGAGGGGGGAGAGGGGGTGCGTCTCCCTCCTTCCATGGAGGATACCTGTTAAAGGTGTTTTGAAAGTGCCGGCCCGTTTCCTTAAGGAGGTTGGTGTCACCGGCGGCAGATTCTCTGACAGGGATTCTGTCTATATCGGAGCCAGAGTTGGATTTCATCCAGCGCCGAAGCTCAGATAGCGTTAGGGGGCCCCCTTTATCCGTGTCCAGTTCTTTTTGCCACTGTTGGGGAGCGTATTTTTGGAGCTCGTGGCCAAGGATAATTTTTTTTAGGGACGACACTTGGGCGTGGAAACCCTCCGGCGCCACATCCTTACGCAGGAGCTCTTCCAGCGCTCGGCGGTAGAAGGAGATGGTGTAGTTCTTTTCCCTACGCCACTCGAAAGTTTGCCTTTTGATGTGGGTGACAATGCGGGGTTTGAAAACCTCGTCCCACCATAGAGCGAGGTTTGCACCGGGGCGGAGTGCCGCGATCAGTGCACACACCCGGGTGCGGATAGAATCACGACGAGTCGCGTCCTCCAACACGCGGAGGTCCATGCGCCACACGGAGCCGCAGCGGTGGACGTGCGCGCCCGGGGTTATGTCCGGGCACGTAGCTCTCATGATCACTGCGCAGTGATCAGAGAAGGACACCGGGAGGGTGTCCACTGTCTGGACATCATTCTTTAGGGATGTCGAGACGAAGAGGTAGTCAATCCGCGTCCGAGAGTTAGGCCCTGATCGCGTGAAAGGGGCGGGACCGGCGCAATAAGAACGCACTGCGTCAATCGCTCCAATGGAGTCGAGCATCAGTGAGAGCGCCCGGCTTGGATAGTATGTCACGTTATCCCTGTTCGAGGCACTATCCTCTCGGCGGTAGATAGTGTTAAAATCTCCGCCCAATATGGCCTTCCCCGAGAAGGAATACAGGTAGGGGAGGAGAAGTTCATTGAAATATGTTTCGCGCTCTGCCCTCGCGCGCTCACCGGAGGGAGCGTAAAGGTTTGTGATATGGATACCATTCACGATAACGGACGTTATTCGGCCCGAGGGGTGGCGGCGAACATGAGAGAACGGAATGCCATTTCGGACTAGGGTGGTGGTGCCAGAATGACTTTCGGCGAAATTGCCGATAGCCTGAAAGATGTTCGCATCCCAGACTATGTCCTCCTTTACCTCTTGAAGGAGGATTACATCAGCCCTAAGGTCGCGGAAAAAACGTTGGAGGACTGCAATTTTTAAAGCGCTATAAACGCCAGCAATATTAAGCGAAATAATATTCATTGGTGGAATGAGAGGACAGCTATGGGCACCGGACATCACTTACCAGAGTCCTGGTCATGGCTTACGTCGCTTCGGTCGCGGCTCGAACCCGGGCGACGAGTGCTTCGCCGCTTCCCGGGACGCTTCGTCCGACGGGTCGACGATCGAGGTCTCGAGTTGTCACCGCATACCTCCCTTCCGACCTCGTCCGAAGAGGAAGACCCAGCCGTGGTCTCTACGAAGAGCTGGTTACTCGGCGGCATTCCACGGGGGGCCCTGTTCGAGCGAGCAGAGCTGTGGGCCGTCCCAGCCCAGGAGGTGGCCTCAGGGGGAGGCGGGGTGGCGGACTGGTGGTCTTCTGCCGAAGGGGCCCCATCGGGAGAAATTAGAGGAGATCGGTCGAATTGGTCCGCCTCTAGAGGAGCCCTGGGAAGATCGTCGACACCTTGGCTGTCCTCAAAGGAGAATGAGGATGGAATGTCTGGGATTGTTGACGTCGACAAGGTTTTGCTGGTACATGTGTCAACTTCCGCGGCCGGTGATACTTTCTTGATTTTCCGTGACACCGTAATCGAGGGGCCCGCCGTTGAGGAAGGGGGACAGTCGTAATCGGATACATCCTCCCCCGCTGTCACCCGTGATTCTCGGGGAGTTGGAAGCCCGTGAAGCAAGGATTGCGGGAAGAACGCATCGTTGGCGTGGCCAGAGAAAGGAAGGACGTAGGATGATCTGTCCTCTTTTGACGGGGTCACGGAGATAGGGGCTGGTGGTCGTGAGTGTGTATCCGAGCTGGTAGGGACCGCAGCTTGATCAATGCTCGAAATCAGCAGTGCAATGTCGTCCGTCCTCTTCTTCTTCGGATCCCTTTCTTCCGTTGACGACTTTCGTTCCCTCTGAAATTTCCCTCCGAGTGGAGGGGGATGCGGGGGTTCGGCGGGAACAGCTGGGGGCGCACCCTCGATAAGTATCAGGGACCGCGCCCTCTCCTCCACAGCCATCTCGGGCTCATCTATCTCTTCGGCGGTGTTCGGATTGGAGGCCAAAAACATTGCCTCCGCATAGCTCTTCCCTCCCTGGTTCCGAGGGCAGGTCTTGCGCTCGTGGCCTTCTTGGTTGCAACGGGCGCAGGTGCGGCGCTGACCCTCGTAGATGATGATGGCCCGGTTGCCGCCGATGTGGAGGTACGAGGGGATATTTCTTTCGACCGTCATCCGCACCACTCTCGTACCTGTCAACACGCGTGCCAATTTGTCGCCCTCCCACCTGTTCTCCCACGAGCGATGGATTTTTCCAAAACGTTGAAGCTCGCCTGCTATATCTTCCAATGGGGTCTCCACGGGGAGACATAGAACCCTGACATTACAAGGGCTACCGGAGGTCTCGTCAATGGTAATCGTCGTCCTCGGATCAATTTTGGATGGAAACGGTAGTTTTCGTGGGATATTATCCAGAATCCTCTTCATAGTAGCTTCAGTTGCCAACTTCAGGAATACCAAATGGCGGTTATATCCAAATTGGATCGCCACAATCTCTTCGGGTGTGAGGCCCAGCGACTCTAGTGTAAAGAGGTGGACCTCCAACGGAGTAGGGGGCTTCGCCTTTTCATCAACTTGCAAGGCGAGCGTGTTTACGCGACGTACGACCATTTTGAAAGAAATCAAATGGAGCACGCCAGCGCCAAGAAAAGAAGAAGAGCGCACTGAAAGCACTCCAAGAAGGAAAGAAAGAAAAAAAAAACACTCACGAACGCTCCCTCCCCGCCACACGCACCCGGCGGTAGCAAATAAAAAGGAGCCTAAGCTCTACACCAGGAGTCAAGGTCAGTCTTGATCCAGTAAACAAAACAAAAGTACGGCCTTTCCGGCGGAAGAAGTCGAGAGTCAAACTGCACGCTTCTTGATGAACTAGGCGGTCAACCGCCGCTCGAAACAAAACACGATCGGAACCTCGATTTCCGAGAGACTCCGGCAGTGCCGCTCTCCAAACCCCGGCGGCCGAAGCCTCGGACGCCGGCGAATTTTAGACACTCGGTGAACACAGGCACGTCCTGCTATCGAGGCAGCTATCGAGGATATGTAATTTACCCTGAGATCCGTGGGTCTTATATGTCGCCAAGCGCCCCGATTCTTTAGCCAAGAGATGGCGTCGATATATATATATATATATATATATATATATATATATATTGATAGATATATAGAGGTCTTTATTTAGACGAAATTGAGACCTAATACTCCCTTCTTCCATTTAACCCATCGTCGTATACATATTATATAGGGCATTAAACTTATATATATATATATATATATATATATATATATATATATATATGTGTGTGTGTGCATATACAAAATTAGGTCAATGATGAACCCTAAGGTCGGCTTGGTAGGTGATGATAGAGCTCACACAGTACTAAGCCTGAAGGGGTGTGAAATTCACACATCAGGGTAGAGGGGGCAGTTCCTTTCCCTGTGCCGGGTATAGTTTCCCAGGAAGATCTGTTAACCGAAAAATAACATGGCTTGGTAGAGTTGCAGGTATCCAAAGAGTCCCGAGAATCGATCCCCGGCCCTCCGGTCAGTAGTCCAACGCTCTACCTTTCTCTCTCTCTCCATATATACACATATATATATATATATATATATATATATATATATATATATATATATATATATATATATATTTAGGCGCGGAGATGTGACTTTACCTTTTATCTATTTTATTTTGTGTTGCATTGTGCCGTCCAAATGTAATATTGCTTGACTTGCCGAGCCAATACTCTAACCTCTTGGGCTGTCTAGGAAACGTAATTAACGCTAAAATCTGGGGGGGGTGCATTTAACCAAGTACCGCCATTCTTTGGTCAAGATATGGCGTTTCTAGTATTCTTATATATGCACACACAAAAATGTGCACGGGCAGAGGTAGTTTAGTAGTAGTAACTCCAAGCGACATTTTTTCGTCTTTTAAAAAATTTGTATTCCTAATTTTTCGGAATAAGCCAGCAGGAAAAGTGCCTAAACATCAATGGTGAAAGGCAGCGGTTTAACCATAAGGCACATATGAAGATGTTTATATATATATATATATATATATATATATATATATATGTATTTTTCGTGGAAATAGTACATCTCTATCTAATCCTAACGATTATTTTACTTTGAATTACCACATATCTGTCTATATCTAATCGTGAACTAAATCCGTAGGGTAACCACGCATTAATTCTAATCCAATATTTTGGGAAATTGCATATTAACTAATCACAGCTATATAGAGTTATAAGCTTTGGTTCATTCGACTGTTCTTTAAAATGGAGTTTAACCGCGGATCCTTAATGAAGGGATGCTTTATAATGTTTTGTATATTTCTTTATTCGAATAGTTCCTCAAACGGAGTATTTGTGAGAATATAAAACGATTTAGCGCATGTTCCTATTATTTATTAATTAGCTCAAATTGTTCAGGCAAAAAGAAATTATGAAACAATGTCCGATTCAGGTTCTTTTAGCTCGTATCTCATTGGAGAACTACTGCCAACCAGTCTTCAGTTTAATAACTTCTAATAATTCATTGAATTAACTTTTCCAGTCCAATAATAGGTAGATTCCTAGTTTTAAATTAAGTGAGTGTTTGAAAACAAAAGTAAATAAAGTCTAATTAATCAGAACAACCAAGTCCTAAAATATTTAGGATATCGCCCATATATTTCTTTTTAATACCCATTTGGTTTACCCTGGGCTATGTACATATCCACCTACATTGAACGAAGTAAATTACAGCTAATATTGAGCCAACATTTTACCATTCCATTTCTTCAGAAGAAATTTCACGCTGGAAAACTACAGCGAAGTTTTTACTTGACGTTGAGAGCAAAAGAGCAGCAATATCTGTAAGATTTCTATTTTTTCTAATTAAAACTTGTCATTACAATTCTTGGAGGCACAATGATTCCTAAAGCAAGTTTATAAATATTTTTTGCATAAATTTAGCCTCTGAATTTTAAGTGCTGTACTATATACTTTTGAACAAAGCTTGAGATAAGTAGCTGCACTTAATTTTATAACGTTGAAATGTCATCACCGCTTTGCCCGCTCGCGAAAGGCATTCCATGTGTTTCTGTTAAGCCTTACATTCTTGATAAACCTATTGGGTAGAATCTTAAAGGTTTAGTTTTAATGGGCATCGTTTGCATAAAAAGTAACGGGAAAAGATTAGGAAAAATAGATTTCCTTCAGATATGCCTCAAAATTCTTATAATTACATTCCAATCAGTGTCGACACACTTTTGCCAGTGGTTTTTTTACAACTCGTAGGCTCTCTGGTAGGCGAATTCCGGAAGGTCTTGAAGGGTACACGTTTAAGCTTCTTTGATGTCACTTAGGGTACCATGATGGTGTCCTATAAGGAAGGACTTCAATTTTAGGAATAGGAAAGAGTCTCCTGGTGCCAACTTGGGATTTGGGTAATCGTCTCGATACCGTTGATGTGCCTTGCACTCTCGAATTAATTCTTGGTCGTCCGTCCTAAGACCTTCGGGAGTAAGAGTTAAGCGCAGATCTTTCGAATCGCCAAATCTTGAGTGATGGTGGTAAACAGTGTCATCTTAGTAATGTTAATATGATCTGAAATCTTGCGCAAACTTAACCGAAGACGGTCTCAATTGTCGCACACGTCAGGGAAAAAATGTTACCAATACTTTTTATTCAAACCTTGTAGTAGTTATTTCAGGGGAGGCGAACGACAGCTGAGGTCATTTGCGCCATTAGGAATGGACAGGAAAGGATGAAGGGTGGAGAGAAACCCAGTGTCTGCATTAACCTACTCTTCACGAAAGACGCCAAGGGGCCCACAGTTTAACATCCCATCCGACGGACGGCGTACTCAATCAAAGTACTCTAAACAAAGCACCTCAAGTAGGGATCGGCATGCTACTGAAAAATATTTGTTGCCTCCAAGATTTGAACCCGGACAGCCTGTAAGTTAGCCACCGAACTTTCCCGATCCCCTCAAACATTATATCTTATTCTCAATCTACTTTTGATGGTATTGCGACAATAAATCCTACATCGAGCTCCTATTGCCTCTATCAGTGACAGTAGTTAATAGTTACTCACGCATTTAAACGATTGACACTCATATTATTACTAGGCTTTATTGGAACCAAGTGATGGTTGGTAATAGCGAGTTCAAATTGTTTTAGTAAAACATACGCGTCGAATACGTGCATCACAATCTCTTTCCCCCTGGGACGTTTTATGCGATTGATGACTCCTGGGACGAATGGCGAATAATCCATCTTCCTTAAAGAGCCCTTGAGTCAGTTACTGAATAAAGTTGGGCCCCTAAATCAAAATGCGAACACGTCAGGTCGTAATGGGAGCGCTCCGCCGATAAATTATTCCCGCGTTCTATTCCATTAAAGGACCTTAAGGTGTTTGCTTTTCGACTCGCATCGAATGGCATCGTTAGTTCTTTTGCGTGATAGGCAAAATCTTTGTTTGACGAGGTATTTAGAAAGGACGCCTCGAGAGAATGAGAGAGGGCTTGGTTTTGGTTTGTTGAGGGGAGGATAAAGGGACTCGTTTGAGGGAACGGATGCATCAAGAGAGAAATAGAAAGACCGTGATGGGTAACGTCACCTTTTGTTCGAACTAGGTCTGGGTATCTGGCTGGTATTCCGGTCAGATGGGTATTGATCGCTTTCTGAAGTTGATCTTTGGGCTCATGCTAAGGGAAATATGTTCATACTGAACATATGAATGCAAAAAATCTGAAAATCTATATACAGGGTTCGTCCGGAAAATAAGTGTACTGAGCTCAGGAAAAAAAATGTATTACACTTTTACATATCTTAAGCTTATATTCCTCAAAATAGGACCCTTGTGAGTCGATACACTTGTTCCAGCGGCGTTCCCATTCCTGGAACGCTCCCGCGAAGGCATCATCGGGAACCTCTCGAAGACTCGTCGTCGACCTCTTCTCTGCCCTCCACGAACATGTTGTGCCACCGAAAGATCATGTTTCTGGACATGGCTGACTCCCCGCAAGCCTGGTTAATCATACCGACAGTTTCGGTAGACGATTTCCCAAGCTTTACCGCAAATTTGATGGAATAACGCTGCTCCAAAAACTTCGGCATCGCGTACCGTGACGTGGGTCGAGCGTGGAGTTTCGCGTTAACAGAGCTCCTCACTACACCACAGCTCAGGGCCGACTGCCTTTTTCAGCGTCGCTTGCCAACATACCCCCCTCCAATCGCAGCCCGTCAGAGCGGTGCTGGGCGCGCCTGGAGCGGCGGGAAAAAATCAGTACACTTATTTTCCGGACGAACCCTGTGTATATATATGTATTTTTTAATATAATTTTATTTGAAATGTCATATTGGTAAATAGTCTTTCAGTTCGATGATGGGTTTGCCTTGCCAATTTACTCATCCTATTCAGCACACGCACCTGGTTTGCATAAAAAGTATCGGTAAAAGTTTCGGTAAAATAGATTTCTCTCAGATATTGCTACTACACCTCAAAATTCTAAGAGGTATACATCCCTTGAGTGTGGACACACTTCTGCCAGCGGCTTTTGCACTACTCGAAGACTTCCTGATAGGCGGATTCCGGAAAGTCCTTAAGGGTACGCGAGCAAGCTTCTTTAACGGCACTTAGGGTCCTATGGTATAATGTCCTTTGAGGGAGGATTTTGGGGATATGAAATAGTCTGCTGGTCCAAAGTCTGGATTGTAAGGGGGTTGGGTAATCGTCGCGATGACATTTTTCGTCCGGTAGTTGATTACTTTGCAACTTCAAGCGCTCAAGACCTTCGGGACAAGTTTAGCGCAGATCATTGCCAAAATTTCAGTTATAATGATAGTATGCACTGTCATCTTATGTCAATATCAATACGATCTGCGGGAATTCGAAAACTCAAACGACGGTCTGAATTCAGCACTTTACGTACAAGTCAGGAAAAATTTGTTGCTGATACTTTTTATACCAACTTTATAGTATTTAGTTGAGAGTATTCCTTTATGGCCCGATAGCACCTCCTTCTTAGATCACTCTTTCCTTGGCCTACCCATAAATCTACCTGGAGGAAACGTAGTCTACTTACGCGTTACAATCTTTAGTTTTAACTTTTCATTATTAAATCTCTCATCTATGCATCTCTAGGCATTCCCGATCCATCTTCCTTTTCGTGTATGGTCTTTGCCTTTTCTATTGTTGTACACTCTTCCTCATTTTCCACTTGATTGGCGCATATGGTCCACAGAGTTCGTCTCCAAAACAAGGTTTCAAAGTCCCCGAAGTACCTGATCTATTTCGTCTCCGTTCATTTTATTAATTCTCTGCGATATTTGCGAGCCTATTGGTTTTTCGCATTTCATCAGCACTAATTACTTCCGCTTCTCTGTCGCCCCAAATGAGTTTTTGAAGAATATTTCACGTGCATGCGGATGTTTGTATCCTTATCCAAATTATCCATTTAACACTTTTTATTTTAATTAAGTAATCTACCGGTTAAGGTAGGTTTTTGGATGGACACAGCTCCTAAATAAATATTTTGTGGCTCATAGCAAAACACAACATCCTACTTTACAGCAGGTCCCTCTTCATCTCTGAGTACTTTCTTCCTCCCTTCATCCCGTCCAACATCCCTATCCTGTTCCTTCCCTTTCCTCTTTTGCCCAACATTCTACCCTCTTTCACAGTCTTCAACATCCCCCTGCCGGTCAACACCCCCTTCATCCACTTTTCCTGCCTCTATAGGATTTCTCCCAACAAACCCCTCTCTTCGCTCACCATACCAAGTACTTCCTCATTTGTTTTCTTCTCTGTCCATTTCACCTTCTCCATTCTTCTCCACACTCACATTTCAAAAGCCTCCAGTCTACGTCTATCCTCCTGCTTCAATGACCACGTTTTCCCACCGTACGCTCCATATCAAAGTTTTTACGAGTCTTTTCTTAGCATCCTTACTCAAAGCCCCGTCATCAACTCCCTCCTCCTTGTGAAAGCCTCTTTGCCTAGCGCAATTCTTCTCCTTACGTCCCTACTACTTTGACCGTGTTGGTCCAAAACTAACTGATTCTACGGATTCCCCGCCTACTTTCATTCCTACCTACAGTTCTTCTCATGCCTTTTTAATCATTTCCTCTGCATACAGGTTGAACAGCAACGGTGATAATGGAAAACTCTGCCTTACACCTCTTCCTAACACGGCCCATCCCGACTCCCCGTTTCCCACTCGTACCTGAGCAGTCTGAGACATGTACAGTTTGCGGATTAGCCTCCTTTCCCTCCAATCTATTCCTATTTTCTGCATTATACTCATTAGTTTTTCCCAATTTACCCTATCAAACGCTTTTTCGAAATCTACGAAACAGGCAAATACCTCCTGGTTGTGTTCTATATTCCTCTCGATTAATAATCCCATTACTGCAATGGCATCACGCGTACCTCTCCCCTTCCTAAACCCAAACTGATCATCCCCTAAGTACTCATTTGCCCTACTCTCTATCCTTTTGTTTATGATCCTGAGAACAACTTTAGCGGCGTGGGATATCAAACTAATTGTCCTATATTCCTCACATTACGTGGCCTTTACTTTATTCGGAAAAGGAACTAAAACTGATCTCACAAAGTCTTCCGGCCAGATTCCCTCCTCATAAATACTACGGATCAGCCCATAGAGCCTCTTCCTCCCACATTTGCCTAAGTATTTTAAAAGTTCCACGGGAATGTTATCTACCCCCACGGCCTTATTTAGTTTTATCTCCCTTAATGCCCTTTCTATCTCATAGTCTAGTATGCCTGGACCTAAGCTGTCTTCCTCTACGCCATACTATATTCTTTTTCAATGTCTGACTTTATTGGTCTAAGTTTTTTACTGTACAGTTCTTCTATATACTTCTTCCATCTCTCTTGGATCTTTCCTGCGTCAACTATTACCTTACCCGCCTTATCTCTAACTGCTATCGTTGATCTTCCTTTCTTACTTCCCGATAAAGATTTAACTTTGCTGTACAGCGCACCGATTTCACCCTTCCACTGCAGACTTTCCATATCCTCGCACTGCGTCTTCCACCATGCTTCTTTTGCTTTATTTGTTTCCCGCCTCAATTTATTGTTTAATTCTTTGTACTACATTTTGCCTAATTCTGTATTTACATTCTTCCATTTTCCTCTCTCATCCATCTTTGTAATCATCTCATCCGTGATCGATGGTTTCCTAGTCGTTTTCGCGTTAACGGTACCAGTAGTGTCTTTTGCGGATTTCGATAACCCTTTCTTGATACTGTCCCATTTTTCTTCGATAGTACCTAGTTCTTTACCATCTTCCATGATTTCCACTAAAGTCTGTTGATACTACTTTCCATTTTCTGACCCGCCGCCCCTGCCTTATCGTTTTGAAACGGACGCTACATTTCATAACAATTAAATTGTGGTCAGAGGTAGCATCCGCTCCCGCGAAGCTGTGGGAATTTATCACACTGTTCCTTAATCTGTTTCTAACCAGAATATAATCTAGCTGTTACCTCTTTGAGTCGCCTGGTATTTTCCATGTATACCTGCGTCTTTTGTGGTGTCTAAAACAAGTGTTGGTGATGACTAGCCCCCGTCTGCTACAGAACTCAACTCTTTCTCCCCGCGGTCATTCCTCGTGCCTAAACCGTAGTCCCCCACCTCATCACCATCTCCTCCTTCGGCTACCGTCGCATTCCAATCCCGCATAACTATCAAATGTTTCTTTCCGGAAACACACGCGATTATGTCCTCTAATGGATCGTATATCCTATCAACCGCTACCTCTGTATGGTTGCTCTGTGTCATGTATACCTGAATAATAACCAAGTTCGTCGGTTCTGCTTTCATCTCTACTAGTAATACTCTATCCGTTACCTGTTCTATGTTGACTACGCTTCTTCCTACCTTTTTATTTAATACTTATGATGATATTTTCAAACTATACATCTCGCCTGTGAAATATTAGTATCCTCTCGATATTTTATCAAATTCCTCATGCAATCTAAAATTCATTGATGCTTTTAGATGGTAGCATGTTATAACAATAAAATTCAAAATGTCATCAAGAACACCCTTTTTTTAAAAAAAATCTTCTACTAATATTTCAGGACATCTCCAGCCGCTCTTTAAAATGCGCTAAAGTGATACAAAATAAGTTATAATTTTAATTATTATTTATGTACTCTGTAAGCCACCACTAGGGTGTTTGGTAGGTAGTGAACACACACCAGAATAATTTTTACCCGAACATGACCCTATTGCGGTCGGAATATCGTAATATACTCTGCTATCGTTCGTGGAAAAAATGACATCTTAAGTTTATCTCTTCTACACTTAATATCTCTAATTTAACTGACATGATCTCTCCTACCGTAGTACGATGGTGGTATTAATACATTTTCAACATCACTGCTAAATAGACGCCCTTCCAATTTATGCCCGTGTTTCAATCTGCAATTTAACCTTCGCTCCGTGAATGAACCCCAGCCTTGTCGCTCGAATATTTTGGATACGCTACTAAGTTTATCAGAACAACGTTTTACAATTCTCCTATTTACTCTGCTGCACGTGATCCAATTCGGCAATTAATCGGACTTCATGAGGATCCCATATATTTCCAGCGTATTTTAAACGAGACCTAACCAACGACAGCATTTCTTTCTGACCTTTTCATCACATTTACCTAGTGATCTTTCCCTAGGGTAACGCCTAGGTATTTAATCAGCCTACACATTCCATTTCGGTGTTCCCAATGCAGCAGGCGTTCGGGTGGAAATTTATCTTTTTCCAAAAATTTATGACTACGCGCTTTTTGAAGTTTAATTCTAATTGCCAAGTGTCGCACCAGCGTAGTATAGCATTAAGTTCATCTGAAAAGTTGCCGTGCGCCCAGGATTTGCGGATATAACGGTAAAACACTGCATCGTCGGCAAATAATCTATTATTAAATCCATTATGTAAGCGCGAAAGATTACTCCGGGATGTTTTTAGCTAGAAACGTAATATATGTTGGTTAAGCAATTAAAAAAATTCAGCAAAGGGCTATTTTGCTTCTTCCTAGTGCATTTAATTGCCTGATTGCGCTAGTAATTCGTGAGGTAATGGTTGGTGAGGTAAAGAAATAACATTCTATGATTGTAAGGGGAAATGCACGTAGGAACATTGCTTTATAATGACGTGACTTCGGGAAAGAAAACCTTTCTGAAGAACATTGCGTAGGAAGGTAATTGGACGGCAGGAAGTGAATTATTTTTTTGATATATTAGTACTCTTCAAGCCAACGTTAGGGTGTGTGGCAGGGAGGGGGGCTTGGTAAAAAATTTTGATTTATTGCGCTTTTCTTCATTAAGGCAAAGCGCTATTTCCATGTCCTTTACTGACTTACGATTATGTATTCTGCAACGTACGTAAGTTCTTAAAATACGGGTGCCACAACTGTGGGAAAATTGATCCGTTAAGCACATCATATTTTTTCAAGGTGCTCAGGTAATTTTATTAAATTATTTTACAAAATTAACACTTAATCTTGAAGTTTCCATAGCCGTACATTTATTTCAGTTAACGCCCCATACGCTGCTGAAGTTGCTTGAAAAGGTTTCAATTTATGTGTGGAGGGAAAATGGAAAAGTAACGAGGAAGTTCCTTAATGAACCCCATGTCAAAACTGAACGGCACGAAGACGGGGCTTTTAAAGTGAAAGAAAAGCTCTATTATACAGCGTAATTTAATCTTTCGGGGCATCTCGGCAGGTGTTCAAACACGCAAGAAACATTTAGAAGCACTCACGTAAATTTAAGCTGCAGCAGGCGAACGTAGCCATCAATCTGGGAACACTTAAGTCCTTTTTAACACATTTATGTGAAACCTTTCGTAGTAGATTACTCTAATTCGTTCGTATTTTGAGTCTGATACATGATTGGTTGCCTTAATTTGACTCATGGTTTGCCTAAATAGAAACCTAACTGTACATTCTTTAAGTAGCGCACGCTATTTCATTAAATGTATAATATGCTTGATTTTTGGGCAGAATTTCTCATAGTTTTTCGATGTGATGCATTTTCTTGGGTTTAACATGCTTGAAGTGGATGCTTAATTAAAATTAAAATTCATTCATACAAATTGATAAAATCATATTAATTGATATAATTCTTATAAAATATCATTTAAATTTATACAAACCTGTGTAATATTTTGTTTTCATATTAGTTGCTTTGATTGTTTTTCGTAGGATTTTTTCCTCATTCGACATCTTGGCCACTACGCCACATTAATGCAGTCATGAAATGAGAATTCAACTATTTAAATTTCAAAGAGAACCTCATTTTAATCATTTAATTATTTTTCATATAATTTTATTTGCATGGCGTTTCAAGTATCATTAAGCTTCATAATGGCTGGTGCCAAGGGAGGTTTGCTTATTTCGTATAGGTCACCAAGGTGATCAATCGTTTTTGTTTTCGAAGTGATTTCTTTATTTCCCGGACCCATTTTTGCTAAATTAATACAATCACTTTGGAGGGTCCATCGTATCCAGGAGCGTGGTCAGATTATTTATTCTTGACAACTGTCATTGATAAAATTTTATTTATTTACTTGAGAAAACAAAACTGGATTCCAATGAGCCTCGGGGACCTTTTCAGGGTATTATTCTTCCAGTCTTACAACCATTCATAAATTTGAGTTTTCTGTGTATTAAAATTTGAAAAAAAATGTCTTCTGATGTGTCCTATGTTTTTTCGCAAGAGTTATTTATCAAAGAATGCGTGAATACAGAATTGTTTGAGTTGAAAATATCTACTTCTAGTTTATATTTTTTACTTGTTCCCTCATGATTTAAAATCTTTGACTTATAAAAAATTTACGTTTGAAAAGATTTCATCTTTAGAAAACGTAAACTTAAGAATGTGTTTCGTTTTGTTGTTCGTTTATTTGGCAAAAACACCACGTGGCTTACTGTTTGGTGCTCAAGAATTAAGCATGAGAGGGGTTTTAATAATTTTACACTGAGTTTTTGAGATCCCTTTCATTTTTTTTCTTTTATTAATTTTGGTGATAAGAAAAGGAATTTAAATGTGCGTGTTAGCTCAAGTGAGCCCTAGTTTTTGCATCGATTTTGGTATCGCCACTCACACCCAGCTAAAAAGTCTTACTGGCCCCTTTCTTGGTGATGTGACGCAATGTTTATCACTTTTCGAAATCCTGCCTGCGTGTTTATTTTAATTCCTGTCGGGTGATTTCTAATAAACACATTAATTTGCGAATTAAAATGACGAGTTTGACTGTCGCGTTGAAAGTTTTGTTATTGATTAACTTAAATTTTGGGTCATCAGAGAGTGAGTGATTAGGTAGAAGTGACTCATCTCATCTCACCACTTTCACCTCATCACTTTCTCCTTTAAGCCTCCTTGTGGAAATTTGAGTTAGGGCAAAAAGTAAATAATCCCATTCCCCGCAGATATTGTTTAAATAACCTCGAGCATAGTATCCATTTTATCGTCTCACCTAAATAAGTAAAACTTTAATTTATTCAACCTATTAACTTTTGTCAAATCTACTCCTATGATGGTATCGATGGATTATGACACATGTGAGGAAAATAGTTTGAGGAATGCATTGAGAAAATTGGGTCTTTAGGTAGCAGTTTCAAGAGGTTTTTCTTTATGAAATTTGTTACACATATGAAATGGCATTTAGAAATATTATTTGAAAGATATCTTAGATATGCTTTCCAAGTGTGTCCATTGTATTATAGTTTATAGATTGAGAAAATTGGAAGTATCTCTTAATGTTATGCCTGTTTTATATGAGTAGACACCATC
The DNA here is from genome assembly GCF_022747635.1 of Hetaerina americana. Classification (NCBI taxonomy): domain Eukaryota; kingdom Metazoa; phylum Arthropoda; class Insecta; order Odonata; family Calopterygidae; genus Hetaerina; species Hetaerina americana. The sequence continues at coordinate 116,594,960 of NW_027286069.1, forward strand.
CAAATATCTGGAAACTGATTCCACCAATAGCGAAAATCGGGGGCCCGAGGGCAAGAGAAAGGCCCTCTTCTGAGGGACTCGTATGAGGGGTATCAGAGCCCAGCGGATGCTTTAATGAAGTTTATTTTTTGCATTATATTAGCTTTTGTATTCACATACAGTTGTATTTTTGATTGAAAATTATGTTTATCCGTGCCTAATATTTTCTAAATTTTCGATTTTGGTATTTTCCCTTTTTATTTTTAATATAAGTGCATTTAAATTATAAATTTACAATGTTTATTGCCTTTGAACGATATTGAAATACTGAAATTAATATTCATAATTTATTATTTTAAAAATGAAGATTGAAGGAACTCAATCGGGGAAATGCCCTCACAAAATTACGATAAACAAACATCACAAATGTTGAAACTTCGAACGCGAAAGAGACCCTTGAATTTTCCATTTCGAAACCCTTTCTTGGGTTAAGTGCCTGCTACAGGAGGAGGGTTTTATGTGCGTGTTATTTTGTTGAACAGGCATTGAACAAATTTGCCAATTAAGCGATGGTTTTTGAAAAATTACTGACCCTCAAATTTCAGTTGACCCCACGTGCAATCAGAGGCCACTCTTGTCTCTCATTCCCTCGTCCCAGTTCGCCTTCCTCGAGTCTCTGTCTTCCCCCCCCCCTCCTTAGCCCCTTTTTCCCTCCCCCCCTCCGTTCCCTCGGTCGTCCCTCCGCCGCTACGTAGCAATTTCCTCCTTCATCCCTTCAACCGTATCTCTCTCAGTTCCCTCCGCTCCTTACTCACTCTTGTCGCCCCGCTTTTTGTCCCTTTCCCCCAGGTTTCGCTTTTCCCCTCTACGATGTTTTTATCTTTTGCCCTTTTCTACCGAAAACTTCCACCTTCTTTATGTTACATGTCTGCCTTTAAAAAAAGGATATCTTTCCAAAACCTAGTGCAAAAAAGAATAATTGTTCATGGATTTATTTAAGTTGCACCGTTGTCGGCCGAATAGTATTTTGGGAAAAAGCGGAATTAATGCGATGTCTTGTATATTAGCCACAGGGCGAAGCGAAGGAATATGGTGACAATGCCACCCGAAATTTTGATAGTTGAAAAATAATATGGTATTATACTCCTCCATTTACTTTCTTTACAAGGGCTTAACACCATTTTTCGATTAATAAAATTTAACAACCGCTTTCGTGTCGTGTCAAAATATCCCTGTTTAAGTCGTGATTAAAATATAGGATCTTTCTCAGCAGGTTTCGTTTTGGTCGATGTTACTCGGTTTTTGACTTTTTTTTAAATTATACAAATTGAAAGAACGTTTAAAAAGCTAAAAAGGGTATTCCAGGTAGAAATGACACTTTTTGCACTTATAAACAATTATTTGCAGTCTTCGATTTTATATGACTTCGTTTCTGAATTACTCAAGCATTTTATTCGCCTATCTTTTCTCAATGGGTTGTCGATAGGGAGATAGCACTCACTGATAATTCTAGTATTAGAAAAGTGAAAAAAATATTATATCACGGAGTAAATGCACTTGTATTTGATAAATGGAAGTAAAAATTTCTTTTCGCATTACTTGAAGTAGACATTTGCGTTAAAATTATATTTATGCTTCAGGAAATCGTAGCGATTATGATGTAAAACGCATATTTTAAGTTAAAGGAATTCTCAATTTCAAACCATAAGATGATGGAAAGCATAATTCATGATCATCACAATTAATGAAATTTACCTTGAGTGGAGTAATCGATGATGCGTTGTGGTAGCACGCTACATGAATGCTTTGTGGAATGAAGAAAATTCGTAATCGGAGGGCATATATTCTCCAAAAATATTAAATTTGTTTGCCTGGAATCGGAAATTACGGTTTAAGCACTTATTAGCACAGTAAAAATACCAATCAATGGAAAAATGTGCATTTCGCCCGACTAACCGTCGGACTGCGATATACTACGTGTATATCATCTGGTTCTCATGTAATGTTTCACATGAGAGCAGTCGTTGCCTTTAAGAGATGTAGTGTACGTAAAATAACTTGAACAAATGTAATAGAAAACAATATTTGAGAAATGAAGGATCTCAGTAAGATCTAGAAAGACAGAGCACATTTAATGAAGAATACATTTCTAACTATTTTTCAGTACTTCAATTATCACCGTATTGGTTCTATTATTTATTATATTAACTAAACCTTTTGTAGAAAGTAACTTTATTCGAATTGTGGAAAGAAATTATTTTTATCCTGGCTTGATTTCAAATTTAAATGTTGAGGGGGGGAGGGGAAGTTTAAAGCCATAATTTCGCATTTCCGTTGATTAACTTCTCTCCTACCATATGAGGTCAGAATGGGTGAGAACTCTAGGACTGGTTATAGTGCAATAACCTTTCCGTTTCCGATGTATTAAGCTCACTATGCTTATTTCCTAGAGCACCCTAGTATACTCTAGTATAGTGGAGTATTACTCCATTCCACAGCAATATCCTCTCCACTTGCCCGATGGAATTTTAACGATTGGCGTTTCACTTCTTCCTGCAAATTTCTGCCATCAGTGGCCTTTGTTCCTTTTTTCCTCAATCGGTGTCCGTCCGAACGCTCGCATGCCTTGCATCTCGGAGCTCTTTCAAAATTCGCCCAATCACCGACGTACCCTTTTGCTTCCGCCCTTACAAGGACGGAGGGGGGAGCGGGGGAGGGGGGACTGAAGGGCGCGGACTCGCATGTGTGGTGCCCTCTTGGTCTTTTTAAAGTGATCAATCATTCGAGGCAGGATCGATCCGTTGCACGGGTCGAAAAAATTTATTAACTGAGCTCTCTTGCGGCCCAAATAAGAGGCGAAAAAAGAGGAAATTCTACCCTTAACGAACTACGCTCTGATGAAACCCATTGGAAGGAATTGCAGTGGAAAAGGACCCCTCGCGCCCTTTTTCCCTGAAATGGACCTTCCCCTACCCTCCTGCTCTGCCCACCCTTCGCTTCACCCACCCGCCCGCCTCCTCCTCCTTCCCACAAACCACCCTTCGCCCCCTCCCCCACCTCAACAGGGTCCCTGCCAACTCCCTCAACCGCCCACGCACTTTAAATAGACAGAAAACTTTTCGCATTCCCAGGCCATTTTTGAAGTGCTTCGATAGAGTGCTGAAATACATTTAACTACGGGGTTTTTTTTTAACCTACCTATAGTAGCTTCAATCATCTACATATCTGGATGCATTTGTTTATCATTTATCCCTTGCCGTTTATGAATCGAACTTAGTGACCATTTTTACTCTTCAAAACTATTGTCAACCATGAAGGGAGAGAGTCATCTCCCATCTCGGTCATTATATTTTAGAAGCGAGGTTTTTATCGTAATTATTGGTGCTCTAAGGTTAAAAAATTCTATTCGATTTTTTTAAAAAAGGTATATTTTATTTAAAGGGCATTTTAGAAAATGTTGTTTTCCGTAATAATTTTTTTTTTAATTTGGATCCATATCGATCAATTTATATGCTTTCCGATTCGGGCTTTAGCGTAACCAATTCAATGCATACATCCACCCGCGCATTCTCAAATAGACTTTTGACATGCATCATGAATGGGTTTCCTCGAAACTTGCATAACGTTTCCAAGGGTCATGTTCCGAAACTTTATTTTCCCAGCACTTAAATTGGCAGTTGTCGGAACTTAGGCTCTCGACTTCCTCATATCTCGAATACAAGGTGGAATGAAAAAAAGTCATACTTAATCATTTTTAATGGAGTATATTACCCCAGAACTAATGACCCTAATGATATGATGGTGATTCAGTCATTTTTTTTTATCTTGTAAATATTACGTAGTTTGTGGGACCTTGATATCCTCGTACGCTACGATTGGGGCATGTCACATGGTTCCCCACGAACCTGAACACCACACAGCATCCATTTTCAAGGTTGGACTCGATTCCATGACCCAAAAAGCGTAATGGGCAAGCTGCAAAGCGGATTTATCCGGCGGACCATTGATTTACCAATTTTTTTTATAGCTAAATGAAGTTCCTTAAATAAATAATGCATTGTGAAATTACGTGTTCTATCTGAAGCAGCGATTTAAGATCAAACAGCATAATTTGATAGCGTCCGTTTTCTTATTTGCTTAAATGAATTACATAAATTTGATCATTCCGGGTAATAGGAATCATATTTCTTTGACTGAATTCTAATTGGCCAAGATGAGGATGCTCCTAAGACGAGACCTCAGTGATTAGTGTAAGGCGTCTTCTGTTTCCTTCATCCCTTCGGCCACACCCTTTTGGTGTCATCCGGGTGCTAAATGTCCGTCACCCTTCCCCCGCTTCTAAAGAAGCCCCAATTCTCCGCGCCATTGAATCTTGTGAGTGATGATCTTGCCTCTCCTCGCTAATTCCCAGTGACACCCGCCGCCGCCAATTTCAAACTCCGAGCCCCCACCACCCAACCTCCCGCCGCCCCCCCCATCCGCGCCTCCGCACCCCGGCAGTCCCGTCGCCTTTTCGCACCCAAAACACATTCGTCGCCTTTGTTTTTGCATTTCTCTCGAGCTCGTTTCGCTCCCTTTCATTCTTATCGCCACCCCGAAACGAGCGACACATGTCACGGCCAGATGGCGAGAAATGGAGGAGTCAGAGGAGTGAGGCCGTGCAGCCTAGCTCTCCGGCCGGCCCTGATGATCCCTCATCCCCCCCCCCCGACCCTGGCAGGCCAACTCCCCGTCCCTTCACTATCTGCGCCTCGAATCTCTCGACTTGGGCGACCCCCTCGCCGGCCTTTCGCTTCCTTCCGCATATTTTACCCTTTTCGGAACCCTTAACGGCGCGCAATGGGGAGAGTGGGACAGGTTCAGAGAGAGAGAACCAAAGGATGACTTTCTTTCTTTCTATTTCTTATGGGTGTGGGGGGGGGAAATTCCGACTCCTATGACGCACAAACAAAATCTGAAATCTTTGAGCCTGCTATCCTTGGATGCCGCTCAACTTCATCTCACCTCTCCACTCTTTTCGAATCATTGTATCCCCACAAACTAATATCCATCATACATTTGAATAGATATCGTTCGATCCATCATTTTGTGTGGCCATTTCACTCCGTCTTTCCGCAACTAGTTTATCCGATCTCAGCAAAGAAGTCTCGAAAGGAGCAGCGTCAAATTGTCAATGAAATGTTCATTCAAACAAACGCCCATTTACATAAATCATCGATTAGAACAGTTATTTCTTCAAATTTTATTTCATCGCCTTTCCACTTTTGTTTGTGCGAATAATCCATTACTTTCCAAATATGGAATAAGAATACATTATTTATAAAATAGCATCTGTTATGTGTAACATATAATTTCTATCAGCATTTCCTGCACCAAATGCGTAGGCACACGGAATTTCAATTCCTAGTATCCAAGGTAACATCGCTTCTTACGCTACCTCAAAGTTAATATAATGGGAAGTCTTCCCATCGAAAGCTTTACGCATGAGAGCGATCAAAGATGCCTGTGAAAATATGCTAGTGTGCATTTAATATGAATAGGGTTGAAGAAAGATCGATGACACTAATATAAATTCACTTGCTTTGTTACGACGTGAATTGAGTTTTTCGACCGGATCCGACCATGATATAGTTGTCAGGAAATTGACGCGGAAAAAACGAAACTTTGGTGCCAAAAACTATGATGATTGTGCTTAATTCTTCACTATCCATTATGAAATAAACGATATTCATTTCATACTGCGAAATTACGGGATCTTAAATTAATAAAGATAATAAGTTTATAATAATGGAATTCAAAATCATACTGTACATCATTTTGATGATATATTTGGCGATTATTCTAATTATGCTTGATAATATTTCAGCAACTTATTCACCCGGAATCCATAGATAGGGCATGCATCATAATCCAATTAATCATATAAATTTAATGCATATTAATAATTGATAAATGATGAAGCGATCTCATTACGACAAATAATTTTCTGTTGCTTCTTTTACAGCTTTATTACCTTGCACTAATTATATCCTTTGTATGAGAAAGAATCCAAATCGGTTGATACTTCTAATGTGTGCATATTTTACCTCGGTTTTATACCTTTGTGGGCAATAGTTAAGTGGGCTAAGTAGATCTCGGGGGAAAAAAAAATTCTCTCTTCCAGGCATGGCACTGACTCCTTGATTTCTTGCAGTTACATTGCAAGAGAGTAATATTTAAGTACTCATACTACTTCTTTGAACTACCTTAGCGCTAAACGTGTGTAAGTGTGTTATTCTACATCGTACCTTTTTACAATTCCAAATGATTTCCACCAATATTGTTTCACTTCCGGTCGAGGTGTACATGGTACGTGTAGATGTAGATCAATTTTTTTCATATTCCTCTGGGAGAGGGTGGCATGAAACGTTAGCGAATTCGTAGAAATTTCGAAAATTCGGGTTTTCGGAATTTTACAGCGATGAAAATGGCGGAGGGGAAGGCGAAGAAGGGCAGGCATACCACGAGGAGGAAGTGGGATAGGATTTAGATGGGAGATGGCGCAGGTGGTCGGTCACCCCCGGCGATAGCATCGCGAAAAACACGTCGTCGATGCGAACGAAGGGCGCCCTTCATCGCGCCCCCATTCCCCTGCCGCGTCGCAATTTTAAAAGGGAATCTCGCCACCGTCGAGATGGGAGGCGCATCATCACTTTTTCCCCCGTCGGCCAGGGACACCTCCACACTCGCCGCTTTATTACTTTCATCTCTAATGAGTCTATTCCTATTTTACGGTTAGAAAGGTAAACCAGCGACAAACTCGGTGGTTTTCCCTTTCCTCCTCCTTTCCCCCGTAGCACTTTATCCGTATAATACTGGAACGAATAAATATTATCGCAAAGAATTTCCTAAATTGTTGTTTTTTATTTCCTCAAAGGGATCGTTGATTATATAGCGTTCTTTTGAGTCAGAATGGTGTAAGGAGCTTGGGAATTCATTTGCCCATCTCTTAAGTTCTAGGAATCTGAAGTTGAAACAATTTCAATAAATTATATGAAATAAATGACGAGTATTCATTTGGTGTCGGAATCGATTGCTGCCTTTAATTTGCAGTTTTTGTCTCCTACCTATATCGACTAATTGCGTGGTCAATCAAGGGTCAACTGACATTTAGTCTTCATGTACCAAGTCATCATATGGGGTGAAAAAGTACATTCGGATTGACTAAGTTGCCTCTTGCTACTCGTGAGACACTGGCTTCACTGCGTATTTCAGTCTTCGTTTTTTGTTCTGACCGTAAGTAATACATTTTTAAACCATAAAAATTATGATGTAGAACATAGTTTGGGGTTATTTTTTTACCTTCAGACGGGTCAAAATAAATGCTTTCTAACTTAAAAACTTCTTCATTTTTCACTGATGAAAACGACGTTAGATCATTTGCAATGAAATATAAAATGGAACTAATCCAGCCAATATATCTGAGTATTTCTCCACCAACTATTTAAAATTAACTTTAATTAATACCTGGACGGAATTCCTAGTCTAAACTAGAAGTCCACCGGCGCACCATTCGGTGGATGATAAAAAAAATTTAGAAAGTCTAATGGAAAAAGCCTCGTAATATTTCTACTGCATTTTCTTTTTCTGTTGTGTGGCTAATTCAATTAAAATGATAACTCGGACAGAACTCGGTCCTTCTTTGTCTTGAGAAAGTTGGTGTAGACTACTGAAAATTCGATACCGAGTGGGTTGATCATTTTTTGTGTTTCTGTGTTTTTTCTTTGTCTACTATTGCTAATTCAATATACATTATATACATATATATATATATATATATACACATATATATATTTATATATATATATATATATATATATATATATATATATATATATATATATATATATATATATATATGCATATATTTAACCATAAACACAGTAATCAACCCGAAGGTTGGTTTAGTAGGTGATGGTAGAGTTCACCCAGTACTAAGCCCTATACGGTGTGTGAAATTCACACATCAGGGTAGGGGCGTCAGTTCCTTTCCCTGTGCCGATTATGGTTTCCTAGGAAGACCTGGTACCCGAAAAGTCACATAGCTTGGGTGGAGCTGCAGGTGCCCAGAGTGCCTTGCCCGGGAAACGAACTCGGGACCCTCCGGTCAGTAGTTCAACGCTCGACCCCCTGGACTACCACGACCCATATATATATATATATATATATATATATGGGTCGAGGTGTATATATATATATATATACATATATATATATATATATACATATATATATATATATATATATATATATATATATATATATATATATATATATATTATATATATATATATATATATAGAGGGGGAAGAAGAAAGCCTGAAGAATTGGGTAACATGTAAAACGTTCTCAACTGACGCCCAAATATTGAGTATTTGGTGTAATTTAACCCGTAGCTGCATCGTCCATAGGTAATGAAAAATCATAACTTTTACTGAGTACAGGGGTGCACATTGATGGGGTAAACAGGTGCAGGCAGAGATGCCAAGGCTATTTCCATCGCGAAGTCATATCCTTGCGACCTTGAGCAATGGAGAATAAAATCGATAATACCCACAATTTATTGCGTAAATACTCCTTTAACAGTACAATGAAATAAAAACACCTTTTGCAGCGAAATTTGAAATTTAAAACCTTGCTCACCTTATTTTTAACGGCTGTAGGGAACTTATGAATCACCCCCCATAAATTTGCTTCGCCAATGCGGATACGTATAAAGAAGGAAGGAATCCTTTTCTCTTGCTGTTAAGAACTTTGACTCTCCAATTATTATTCAATTAAGAGTTCAGAGGAGCCGAACACTTCGAAATTTTACCCTCCCTCCCTTCGCTTTTACTCTATTAACTTCTGTTTTAAATAAAAACAACCCGGAAAACTCTATTCCACTCCCTTCCGCCCCTCTTCCCCATTTAGTTGCGATGGTTCTGATTGCATGGAGACGAGCGCACACTCCCTAACCCTGCGATCTGCCCATTTAAATACTTAAACACCTCCTTCTCGCCCCCTTTTCAAACTCCTTCCCGGCCATTTCCTCCTCTCCCAACGCCCCTCAATTACCCTCATGCCCCCCCCCCCCCAACGCCTCCCCACCCGCTTCCCTCTTCCTTTATTGCTGCCGTCGAAGGTATTCCTTGGAGGAGAACATTCACTTCCCCGACCGCCTATGGTCAATACTCCAATTTGCGCTGATTCAATGTAGAAGTGGTCTAGGAGGGAGATTTCACCCCCTAGGTGGAGTCAGCCTGAACAATTATTATACGTATGTTTTGTACATCTCAAATTTTAAATTATCAACATTTTAATATATTAAGAACTGGCAATGTTTTGCTAACTTCGTTTGTTTTTTTTTTAAATTTATTCGACTTTGAATGCATAATATTCCTTGAAGCAATGGCGTCAGTGTGTTAGTCCAGTTTGCGAAGAAGGAATAATTTCAGCTGCACTTTGCAGGCCTTTATTTTAAGAAAGTGGTTTCGTAAAACGTTGTCATTTTCTATTTCTCCCTTCTCATATTTTCTGTAAATTGTGTACGAATTAATTTTCCTTGTTCTCTCTACGAAGGAAGAAAAAATTATGAATGTTGCCTGGAATGTAATTCCATAGACATGAATGAGATGGAGAGGGTAGGGACTATGGTAACATCTTCGCCACATCGATTTATCTTTCCGATCGTTGTCTCGTGATAGTAGCTATTTTAAAGATTCGTGCATGAGGATTAACCCCGGAAAAGAAATACTCAGTTATTCCACATATATTTTATTAAACACGACCCGGGTTCCGACTTACAAAGTCGTCATCAGGTGCAGGTTTGTAAGTCAAAACCTAGGTCGTGTTTAATAAAATATATCTGGAATAACTGAGTATTTCTTTGCCGAAATGAATCGCTTCCACGAAGTGACGCCTCAAACCATTCCATCCATGAGGATTAATGTTTATATGATAGTTAATGCGTGTAATGATATGAATTTTCATGGAGGCACTTTGGTTTTAAACATTTAACTCCGTTTTTCGATCAAATATAATTCAAGTGTCTCGCCGCATGAAATCAAGATCAGAGGATGACCCGGAGGGTTATCGTGTGGTGGGAGCCACTAACTTCCAATGCCACAAGGTCTACGTGGTATTCAGAGAACTACTGAGGTGATATTTCTTAAATAGTAATTTTGGCAAGCAAAGTACGATCCCGTTGGCCCGTGGGAGTCATTCTTCACGATTACTCTCTAGATCTAACGTCATAACGAAGGATGGGAAGATTTATGGAAAGAGATAGAAAAACCAAACTCTAAGGGAAAAAAGCACCACATTTAAAAAATAAGTACGCCAAAACAAATAAGGGAAAATAATCTTTTTTACACGGAACAATTGTGATTGGAATCAGCCGCCTGGAGGTTTGTTTGAGCTCTTTCCATCCAATTTTATGAGTTTTAAGAGTAAGTGTAAAGCAGACACCGGGTGATAAACTTCAAATGATCAGTGATTATAATACTTAACTGTTCTTATTAAAATATTGTTCTGTACGTGATGTGGAAGGCGTGAAAAGGTGCATTGTAAAAGTGAATGATGTGTTTACGTTGCGTGATTCTGAATGGTACATGAAATTGAAAAGTGCGTGATTATGGATGGAGCGTTGTAGCAAGTATGGTGTGAACCTAGTCCTTGTGTGATGGTAAAGGTTCGGCTGGTAATATTAAAGTCTCATCGTATAGAAAAGCATTTTGTCTCATATCTGTTCTTCTTGTGTATGGATGTATGTATGTGCATGGTAAGAGTGACCGTTGACCAGATTTGATCGTTGCCACCAGGACAATCGCCTAATTGCAACGATATAAATTCTTGAATAAAAATAAAAAATAAGTAACAGCACTACAACATATGTGGATGTGGTGTTCACATGTAATGCAAAATGTTTGCGATGCGAATTAACAATTGCCGAAAACCGTAGCCGCAGTCTTATAAAAACTCAATCATTCCTTAAAGATCATCCATAACAATGTCCCTTTCATAGATGCGCGTTAAAAATTGAAATATTATTTGCTTAGAATAAATTGTTCTCTGTTTTTTGTATCTGCTCTTTTTTTAGGACTTTCAATGTAACAGTTGATCAGGCTAAAGGGAGTTTCATATCTTTGTCGATATGTATTTAGTTATTTGGCAATGAATGCAAACTCTGCAATTTTCGTATCCATTTGGAATGTTTGTTAACTTCTTTGGTTTAAAATGGATATATTTTTGACGCTACGGCATGCACTTCAATTGCATAAGGCATTCAGTGACGTGGCATTGCATTTATGTGCTTGTATGAGTATATTCCCTTGCTTTAGTCTCACTCTCTGTGCGAAGAGATTTTTGATTATAATACTAATGGAAAGGTTTTCACCTTCTTCGTATGACGAGAATTGTTTTCCTCAATAGAAAATGCTGCAAATCCGAGAGTAATATGCCTGATTAGTCATATCGCGTGGAATATTGGAATAGCGCAAAATAATCAATTGCTGTTGCTCAAACCTTCAAAATTGTCATCCAGGCGTCTTTCTCTTCTGGCATCCGGCGCGGCGGTTGCGTTCTGGAGGCGTGCCGCGCATCTCCTCGCTTGACCCCCCGGTTCCGAGGCGGATGGCGCTCCCCGGGGCACTCACCGCCGCCGCGAGGCCCCCGGATCACGTTTCTCGGCCGTGCCGTGTTCCTTCCTCGCGAGTCGGCGGTGGGGGGCCTCCACGCTGTAGGTCTCCTTTAGTGCCTGGCCTCCCGCCCGCCCACCCCCGACCCCCGCCCAAGTGCCCTTTTCCCACTCCCACGGCCGAGACGGCCCCATCGCTTTCCCGAGCCCTCTTGACTGGGACTGAGGCTCGTTCTCCCCCCCCCCCCTTCCCCAACCCATCGAAAAAGTCGGACGACGGCAGATGAAAGCGCACTTTATTGGGGGCTGCATCCGCGGTCGTCGGAACCTGAATCTTATATGCATTAAGTTATCCTGGGTATCATCCGTTTACCTTTCTCAAAATCCGTTAGATTGGAGACCACTCGTTGAATTAAATTAGAAGTGAATTCTATCTAACGTCATTGCTTGATGCTTTATGAAGAAAACAATATAGGACGGTGAAATTTAAGAGAACCCAAATACTAACCTACGGCATTTGTCCGAGTAATGGTTATTCATTTGAGTTACGTTTTATTCTTTACGTATCCACTGCGTTGTTTTGCGTTTTTTTGTTTTTAAACCCCGCTTTTCGAATCCTTGCCCGTTGTTTGCTGAAGTGGTCTCGATTTGGAACACTGAACACTGAAACCTACTGCATAAATGTGTACGGAAATTTAATAATTTCTTCCTGATCTCCTCATACTTAAATATGACCTCGCCTGTACATATATGTAACTATTGCCCGAGACGCATCTGCATTAAATAGTTTCTCTTCTTCAATTGATTAATCTAAAAGTGTTATTTTAAAATGGTTATGTTCAGAGTAACCTATTGACTCTATTCTTAGTTTGAATAAATCCAATCGCTGTCTTGTTGCAAAATAACTTCAGAATCATGCAATTATTGCCATAGAATCATCAGTGGAATACATTTGGGGGGTATTAAGTCTATTCAGATTGTTTTTATGCCTTGAAAGTGCGAGGAATAGTGTGTTCTAATGTAGCCTCCATATTCACTGACTTTCGTGAAATAATTATGGAGTATAAATCTCTTCACAAGCATATTATGGGACATACCTTATCCAAGACTTCTCCTACCGACTGAGGCTTCAATAATTTTCGTCTTCAATATTAATGTTTTCAACTTTACACGGATAAATACTTTAATTACTTTCTTAAAAAAATATATGCTGTGAAGCTTGTTCATTGAAGAAAGAAGATAAAGAGAAAGTCTCTAGCTTGAGGTGCAAGAATGGAGAAAAAAGTAGGGTGGCTACAAAGACAAACAATGAAACTTAAGGTATTGCAGAGAAATAGATTGTCAGGAGATGGACGTAATATGTAGAAGGGATATCACGTGTTTAAGGGGCATAAGGGTGCTTAATGTCGTGTCCTAAGGGAGGATATTGGGTAAGCGGGGATGGAGGAAGAAATGAATACTATCAAATTCATTTGAGACTTCAAAGAGAAACGTGAATGCATGAGTGGAAAAAGGAAGCAATGTAATTTAAACTAATTTACCTTGTCCATTGGTTAGAAACCGATGTCCTAATAAGACGGGGGATAATAATAAGGCTGAGAATATTTTCCAAAGCTTAATTCCGTTATAGTGTTCAGTGAGAGTTTTCTTGAAGCGCTTTTCAGGAGTTGAGTTGCGATGGAGGATTACTTTGGCCGATTCATAAAACATTCACTTCTGAATGGAATCACATGCAGTAGCAGGTAGATGAATAGAAATAACCGAACCCCACAAAGAACGGCTCGGCCTCAGCAGCGGAAGGTGTCACCTTCGTTACGGCTGAGATTTGTGGTGTGGAAATCGCTCTCATCCTGCTCGGTGATTAAGCGGCATCAAGAGTCATTAGGGGCGCCGTTATGCCGTGACTCATATATTCTTGGCCCCGCCTAGCGATCAGCGGAGACGCTCTCGGATCCACTTCGCTCATCCTCTGTTGCGCTCTACGAATCAGCTTCAGGTGGAGTTTTCTGCGTTTTTTCGAGACACGCAGAGAAAACCGCCACGCTGAAGGTATGCAAGAAAAGCTTCAGTCATTATTGCTTCCCTCTTTTGCTTGGCAGCATGCAAAGTGACAACCTGTGTATCGGCTATTCCCAAATCGAAATTATTCCGTCACTCAACTAAATGGCACCAGTTGTGACGGTGAGTGAACATGTAAATTTCACTCGAAGTCCAAAAGAAATTACTATATCACACCCTTTCTATAACTTGACAAGGTGGCAGGAAAAATACTACTGGCAGGGAGTTCCATTGTGATTTGTGACTATTTAAGTTTTAATTTTCAAAAATTATTAATTTAATTCATTTATCTCTTTGTCAAATTTGGTAACGATTAAGCATTATACAAAATTATAGTGTGTAAAACAAGAGAAACGGGTCAGAAACGAATTCACGTTTTGAAATTCTGCATTGGAGGATTAATATTAAGGGAAGTAATTATAATTCAATGTGTTATTTAATGGTGGTCTACTCGTCACGGGAAGGCTTGAAATTGGACTCTGAGAATGAAAATTCATTGCTGTAGTCACTCAAGGAAGTTTAAACTTTTAGTTAATGTTTCACTTTGAAACCATATACAAAACATAATGCAATTCTTCAGATCTACCTAATTGTAATTCTCCTAATGGCACCTGAAGAGCCTCTTCCTTTTCGCCCATAATTTCTTGCTTCTCAGTACCGGCCACATCCAATGATACCGCCGGGGATCGAGATGGTGCGGGGGCTAACGTACTGGCTTCCCACCCTGAGGGCGCAGGTTTAAATCCCGGCGGTGTTGAATATTTTTCAGAGGTATCTCGATCCCTACTTGAGGGGCTTAGTGGAGGGCACTTTGAGTGAGTACGCCGTCCGTCGGATGGGACGTTAATCTGCGGACCTCTTGGCGCCTTTCGTAAAGAGTAGGCTAATGCCGACGCCGGGTTTCTCTCCTCCCTTCATCATTTCCTGTCCATCCCCTATGGCGCAAATGACCTTAGCTGCCGGTCGCCTCCCCTAAAAACTACTACTTTGATTCCGCCTTCTTCTAAACGGAAGAAATCACCTGTAATATTATGCGCTACGTCTTATAAATACATGTACAATGCGTAGTGGATTTGTCCTCTTTTAACTTTGGTCCCATCTCAACCTCCTCCTCTTCTGACAGATTTCTTCTCGTATTTACATAGCTGTATATTTATTTATTTTATTTATGAGTGAATACACACCAGAATAATTTTACCCGAACATGACCCTACCGCGGTCGAACAATGTTATTATGATCCCCTATCGTTCGTGGAAAAAATGACATCTTACATCTATCTGTTCCACACTTGATCTCTCTAATTTTACTAACTTGATCTCTTCCACCGTAGTACGATGGAGGTAATAATACATTTTCAACATCACTGCTATTACACTATTGAAATCATGTTCTTTTTCCTCTGAACTACTTCCAAAGTAATTTTTACTGCTCTTATTTTGTTTTTGTACTCTAGATTTTATGTTTAATTTATCATGCCTTTACATTTAGAAACTTGTCATTTCGTTTTCTGATGATTAGTTTTACTTTCTCATTTCTGTCGACTTATCATACTGATTCATTAACGTCCTCAGCAATGGTTGCAGTTTGTTGAATAACTGGTCGACTAAAGATTTATCTACCTTAAATGTGAATCAGTCTGTTCCCTTGCTTCTTTAATTCGTCCTTCCAGCCTTTCCCATTCCTCTCGTACCATTTCCTCTGCTTGAACGTTGAAATCGCATGAAAACGCATCCTACTCGATTCCGATTACCGATTCTACATCTTTTGCTATTGCTTGTACTCTGTGAGCAACAAGTGAATTTAGAATAATTCACCTATGCCTCTTGTCCAATATCATCCTCTGCAATGCGACCATTATCTTTGTCCACCTACTTCGAAATATATGTGACAAATTTAATTATAAACCTCACCATCTGTTTCAATTCTGACAAAGTCCTTTTTATATAAAATAAACTATTAATCAATAACTATGCGTTTTGCGACTTTTTTCATCATCATCTGAAAACTGCAATTTTTCAGAAGCATATTCTTGTCCAAAATATCATTTTCTTTGAGAATAAATATTGAAGTAATTTTTTTAACCTCACGCAACTGAAAAAAATATCAAATGTAATCCTTTTGGAAAACGTTAAATGCTATTTCACTTTGATAGATGAAATTATTTAAATAAATTCCGTGCCGACTCGTCGAAGGACACTTTTTTTTGCTCCGAAAAATGCACAAAAGTAGAAATTATTTGCAGCATTAATGGAGATATGCGAACGTGAATAGGTTTGACCAAAATGGGTTCATTCTTTCATTTCGATCGCCACAAGAGCAATGCAGGATTGGAGAGACCAATCCTCGTGTTGTCGCTCAGACTGGTGACCAATACTAGAAGGAGAGAGTCGGCCCGAGGAAGGTCCGGCCCGCTATTCCCGGCTGCTCGTGTCATACTCCGGAGGATGGAAAGGCGCCGTGACGGTCGCCTCACGCTACGGGAACTTTTTCCCTTTTTGGAGTTTTAGGTCCGTTCCAAGTTTGAGCACCGAGCGTGACTTACGAAATGGTTTTAGCAAATGGCGATCCCGTCTGGCTATCTTCGCCCGCCATTTCCTCCCCTCCACCCCTACCCCCTCTTCCCCCTCCCCTCCCCCCTCCACTGTCGCACTCCTCCTCCCATACCTACCAACTTATACGATTCGCAACGACTTTAAGAGTCGCTAAAATCGTAATCATTTATCGGCTCGACTGGGATGATTCGTGCTTTGCTATTTTTGCGGTTTATTTTCATACTACTCTCACGCGCGTCAGACAACATGATAGGGCAATCAATTTTCAGATGGGTCGATGCAGCTGGGTACATTCGGTAATGCGTCGCTATTAACAACGGGGTTGGAGTCAATGAGGCGTCAAGAGTGATATTTAATGGTTAAAATATTTCATTTTTCTAATAATATAAATTGATTCAACTAGTACAATTCAGTAATATGTATGTATTGATATGTATGGTATAACCATAAACACAGTAATCAAACCGAAGGTCGGTTTGGTAGGTGATGGTAGAGATCACCCAGTACTAAGCCCTATACGGCGTGTGAAAATTCACATCAGGGTAGGGGGGGCCAGTTCCTTTCCCTGTGCCGGCTATGGTTTCCCAGGAATAATTGCGTTGGACTGCTGACCGGAGGGTCAGCAGTCCAACGCTCTACCCCTCTATTGGATGTAGGTAGGTATATTAAAATAATGCCATTTTAAGTTACTATGGATATCAACACGAGCAATATATGGTCCGGTATATTTATATCAGTAAATGTTTACTTTGGTAAAAAATAAAAAATTATGGTCACGCAATGACTCCGTCTCCGTTCGATGTACAATAAATAGACTGACGGACCAAATGTCATCTATGTTACAATCGCACAATTCGTACATATGTGTATATTCTCCTTCTCATGGAAAGCGGAACATATGCGTAGGTGATTATTGAGTTAAAGATCATATATTCTGCTTTCTTGAAGATGCTTTAAGAATATTTTATTTATCTGGCTTGATATTTTAATATTTCTCTACATGCTTATTTTCAAGTCTTCTCGTATTATAGTCACCATTTAATCACAAATAAGATGATTTGAAAATTAAACTCCCGGACAGAATTCATTTAAACATTAAGAACGATCTCTAAGAAAACTTAAATTAAAACAAGGGCGGCAGTGTCGCGTGTTCGATCTTTTTAACCGCTGGTTTCCAATTATTTGCCATTCACGTAGTCTTCCTCGCATTCCGGAGCAGTGTCAGCACTAATGTCTCCCAAGACTCGAAGGACTCACTATCCAAAATGTCCCGTTGCGTTTCCATGTTTAGCAAAAGGGACAGAGAAGGGTGCAAAGGAGATGATGCCATGGGAAGTCGCCTTCCTTCCCACCGTCGCCATCACTGGTGTGTTCCCGTCGTTCACCGGGACGCCAGATGGCGCGCGCGCCGGAGTGCACCTGTCCATTCGCTGGTATGCCCTTATTCTATCTTCTTTTCCACGGTTTAAAGTTTAAGTCGGTAAGAACAAGGGCCCACACACGATCAATGTTGTCGTCAACACAGGTGGTTGAAGGAGACTTCCCGGCTTTGCATCATCCGTGGCGTCTTGTCGGCCATCTTTAAAACGCTCAATCCACTTGAAAACGGATGTATTCTTCAGAGCATTATCACCGTAATGGACTGTCAACATTTCAATAGTTATTTGATAACTTTTACCGCACTTCACCAAAAAACTTGATGTTAATTCGTTGCTATGTGATTTCGTGAATTTCCATTTGCGACAGACAGTAAAAGCAATTACAGCAGACACTAACATTACTGGCACCATACGCACAGCTCGACGATCCGCCAAGCACAGACGGATTATTGGGTCTCAGGCAACTAGAGCCGCTAGTGGGCGGGGCTATAGTCTGCGTTATGGCCGCCAGATTGCACCAGTTCGTGCATTTGTTGCACTGGTCACGTATTTGGCTGTTCTATTTGAGAAAGGCAATGTGCACTTATAGTCTAAAGCCGGTCACACACACATACGAATGCCTCCTGCCTCTATACCCCCTGCCTTACACCCTAGCGGTGGCTTACAGGGTGCTAAAAATTTAAAAAATCCTCGCCTTACCTTGCGATTTGTTTCATAGGCGTTTTGTGAGAAGTTTTAGAACACTGCAATCTAGTTATTTACATTATTTGTTTGTAATAGGAACAGAAAATGGCAATTAGATTTTTATATTAATATTCTTGGGTGACTGTGTTCAAATCACGTGTTATCCATAGTTGAATATTAATATCTGTCTGTTCTATAATTTTCTTCTTTCATACGGGTGCTCTACTCTGGTATAGTGCATGGTCCAGGCAATTACCTCAATGTCACAATTAAACTTGAGTGCTTTCTTTTCCACAAACTTTAGCATTGCATGGTGGGTAGGAGCATGTGTAAATGCCTCTTCTAATTTCCGTCTCACTTTGGGTCATTTAGCTTATGGTTCTAATGTCACGTGTTTGTAAACAATCTGAGTGTATCGTTCCTGTTAATTTCGTTTGTCTGAGATTCTGCCAATATTATTGGTGTGAGGTACAGAAAGACTTGCTTTTAGTTTTGTCTCTTATCTGTGGATGGAGATAGATCTGTGAATTGCATAACGCAACGATTATAATCTATCATCCCGATTATTCATTCAGCCCTAACATCACAGCCTTAGTTTGCTACTCTTCAAAACAACCCGTATGAAGCAAGTTTTCAGCATTCCTTTCGAGCATGCAAATACAGGAAAGGAGCTGTATTAAGGAAAGGAGCATGCGTAAAGATAAATTCCATCGTTGTCAACAGCAGAATTGTGACCGAGCTCCCTACCAACTGCCAAGGTGATTCCTTAGAGTCTAGCCAGAAGAAAAGCTCTGCTAACAGCGTGATTTATTCTGGTGTTATGCGATACGGGAAGTTTCCTCGCCTAAAATGGGATTCAACAGTTATACAGTTATTTAACAAATTAATTTGGATTCTCTAAGTAAGTGCATTCGTATCAATGGGCAGTGGGGACGAAATATATTCACATTTCAACGAGTCAGTATGCTAAATTATTAGGTAGGGTACATTATTAGCCCCATCGTACTACGGTAGGAGAGATAATGTTGATAAAATGTGAGAGATTAAGTGAGAAGCAGATGGATTTAAGATGTCATTTTCCTCAAGAACTGTAAGAGATTCGAATATCGTTGTCCGACTACTCCACGGAGGAAAAAGTATTTTGTCCGAAGTAGTCTGGTGTATAACCACCCCCCTGCCTCAAACCCTATCGGTGGCTTGCAGGGTACTATGTAGATAAAAATAAGTGGAGGCATTATCTATTAATTGTTGTGTGCTCAAAAATTAAGAATTTTGACCGTAATAAAAAAACATAGTTTTCTAACTGTATCTTTTAGCTTTTCCCAAATATGAGCCATCAAAAGTTTGTTGTTTAAACTAAAAATTATTTCGCCATAGTGTGCGATATATTGGCTACCAGCCATTTTATTTATTTTTATACCTTGCAAGCTACCGCTAGGGTGTGTGGCAGTGGGTGAATACATATCAGTATAATTTTACCCGATCATGACCCTGCCGCGGTTGAACAATGTTGTTATGATCCCTTTAAGTTTGTGGAAAAAATGACATTTTAAATCTATCTGTTCTGCTCTTAACATCTCTAATTTTAGTAGCGTGATCTCTCCTACCGTAGTGCGATTGGGGTAGTAATACATTTTCAACATCACTGCTAAATAGACGCCCTTCCAATATATATTAGAGGCCTGCAATCTTTAATTTAACCTTCTCTCCTGTGTGAGTGATTCCCAGCCTAGCTGCTCTTATATTTTGGATACACTACTAAGTTTATCATAACAACGTTTTACAAATCTAGCTCCTGTCTACTCTGCTGCACGCGATCCAATTCGGCAATTAATTCAACTTCGTGAGGATCCCATATATTTCCAGCATATTTTAAATGAGGCCTGACCAACGACAGCATTTCTATTTGACCTTTTCATCACATTTACCTAGTGCTCTTCAAATAAATACTAATTTTTTGTTATCTTCTCCTCATATTCCCCGTATATGTTTCATTCAGGAGAGATTGTGAGCGAGGGTAACGCCTATGTACGCCTGTATTTCATTGAGTCAGCCCATTCCTTTTCGGTGTTCCCAATGCAGTAAGCGTTCGGGTGGGAATTGCTCTTTTTCCAAAAATTTATGACTACGCACTTTTTTAGGTTTAATTCCAATTGCCAAGTGTCACCCCAGCGTTGTATAGCATTCAGGTCATCTGACAAAGCTGCTCTGTCCTCAGGATTACAGATATAACAGTAAACCACTGCATGGTCTGGCTAAATAAACGTATCTGGCTGGTGACTACGGGGTCAATGTCGCTAACGTAAATAGGGAAAAAAAGAGGTCCGATAACACTTCCCTGGGGAAGACCTGAAGTAACTTCTGCTGTATTTGAACTAACTCCATCTATTTAGTTAGTGTTAGTTAGAAGCGCGCCCATAAACTACCACCCGGATGAAATTATCGAGGAAAAAGTCAATCAGTGCTTTATAATGAGGGAAGATTTCTATTTGATCATACCGGGATCTGATAAGTCCGGTGCATTTTGTATTATTGTCTCAAAATAATGAATTGAAGCTTGTTCATAATCATCTTAAATTAAGCATTGCCTTATCTTAAGCAGTTCCTTAAACCTCATAAAATTTTATGATTATTTATTTACCCAATAGATTGGTCTTTTAATGGTAGAAGGAGCATTAAGAAAATTCCAAAGAAACTGCGGGAGATGCCGCCACAGTAACTTTAAACGGAGTCGGCCGCTAATCTGCATTTCAATGCCACAATTTAAGAGTGTAAAAATCATTCACCTCGACTGGGATTCGAACTCAAATCCCTCAATTGAGGGATCTGGGTTCGACTTCCAGTCAAGACGAATGATTTTTACACTCTGAAATTGTTGCATTGGGAACATCAAGATATTTAAGAAATCCCCATGCGCATCTGGTATAATATTGATTCTGTTCGACTGTCGTTTATGAATGGTCGAGATGAAAAATTTAATTTACTTCACAGAATACATGATAAGTGAGATTATTAAGTTGTAATCTTATGCTCCCATACCAATCTATACGCATCAATGATAAATCCGATACAAAGCGATTTACACGTTATATCCAGGGAATCGTCCATTTAAACACTCAGAGTTTTAAACATTCTGTGGGACGCTTGATATCCATCTTGATAATTCCTATACGTATCGGCTCCCGTTGACGGACCGTAAAAACGAGAGTACCTTGAAAGTATTTCCACAGGGACGCCCGCCCTTCGTCCATGTTTATCTAATCCCTTCTTCCGCCGGCTGCGAGCCGACCGGAGGTTCAGCTGCATATGTTTGGGAATTTGTTTATAAACGCGGCGCGGGATTGCCGCGTGGCTCGGAAAGCCCCCGTTTCACGAAGGGAGGAGAGAGAGTGCGCGACGGGGGTGGAGGAGAAAGGGATGGGGTGCCATCCCGGACCGTTCGGCGGGCGTTGCGGGACGACACGAGGGTCCGACGCGCCCCCATTATCGACGACCGACACGTTCCCCACGGGGACCCGAACGCCCGTCGGCCCCCCGCCCCCAACTCCCTCCCCGCGGATCGCACTCGAAGATTTGCGAACATGTGCTCGTCCGCTGGCCGTGTTATTGTTTCGCGCGTCGCCGGTTCCGGCCTCACGGCGTTGTCCCGCCGCTCGTGGGCGCCCTCTCGCTCATCTGTTTGCTCGGCTGATGGTCTCTCTCCTGGGGTCGGCCGGCGTGGAGGGGGGAGGAGGGAATGGGGAGGATGGAAGGGCGGGGGCCGACTTTGGGCGATGGCGTGGCGCCGGGCGGCTGGGACCGCCTCTTCCCCCTCCACATATCGGTACCCCCTCCGCCTCTTCGAGACCGACGGGACTCCGGGCGCTCTCGCGGCGGGCGAGTGGGCGTCGGTCAGGGCCAAGCAGGAATTCTTTGGCAGGTGTCCCTTTAACGCCGAGAGTGAGTGCGCTTTCGTGCGCGCCATTCTCCCCCTTAGACCCCCCCAACCCTTCCCCCGTGGGACTCTTCTGACGTAAAACGTCTTTTTACGTTTCATCACACATGTGGGGACCAGGGTCAGCTGGGCGCTCGCGGTTCAGACTTTCTCGCTAGGTTGTTTGTTCACATTCCTTCGCGTCTTCTTCAAACACTAGAAAATTGAACGATAAATATTTCAAAAAGGGAATAAAGTATATGCCTGCAAGCTGAGAGGGATCTTAAAGATAAAACGTTTGTATAAAAAGGATCGATACCGATGTTTTCCTGGAGTGTGGGTGTAGTGCTGAATTCAGACCATTAGTTAAGTGTGCGCATGGTCGGAGACCGTATTGGCATTGATACGACGTCAATACTAACCATTATCACTGAGCATTTGGTGATGCGAAAGGTCTGGGCTGAACTAGTCTTCCTGAAGGTCTTGAAGGAAGATCAAGAGCAGAGTCTGCTGGCGAAGACCTTCTGCAATGTCATCGCGACGATTCCCCAACCCTCTTACAGTCCCGACTTGGCACTAGCAGGTTATTTCCTATTCCCAAAAGTGAAATTCTCCCCCAAAGGACACCACCATGGGACCCTAAGTGCCGTCAAAGAAGCTTGCTCGTGTTTCCTTAAGGACCTTCCGGAATCCGCCTACCAGAGAGCCTTCGAGCCGTGGAAATGCGGCGGGCAAAAGTGTCTCGACGCGCTAAAGGGATGTACTTTGAAGAATTTTGAAGCATTGTAATAATATCTAATATAAATCAATTTTCCTGAAACGTTTCCAGGTACTATTTATATAGACTTAGTATCATGATAACTGCTATAATGGTAGTATGTAGAAATTGCTTACGGCTTTCACAACTTCATAAGGAAGAAAATGTAACTTCTGGTTTACCACTCGGTTTGATCCAACCAAAACGCAGTGTGTGTAGAGCTCTGCCCATGTGTCAAAAACACATAAAAATAAAACAACTGAAGAGTACGCCTTGGTAGCTTAACTGGCTAAAGCACTCGGCCGGACTTCGTGGGATCCAGGTTCGATTCCTTGTCATGGAGAATGATTTTTTACACTCTGAAATTATTGCATTGGAGTGCATATTAGCGAATGACTCCGTTAAAAGTTACCGATGCGGCATCTCCCCCAGTTTCTTAGAACTCAACTCTTAATTTAATTCTTAGCAATTAAAAAAATTTTGCCTCGCAGTGTTCAGGATTGTTCGAGACCAACCATTGCGAGAAATCGAGGAAATCACCAACCATGGGGGTAGGAGTAAGAGGCAAAGTGGGGTTCACAGAAGTCTGAAAAAATAGAAAAATAGCTAGGGAGTACCTATCAGTGAGATAGGAAAACTATCAGTGAAATTGGAAGGATGTCTCTTTAGCGATGATATTGAAAATGTATTATTAACCCCACTGTACTACGGTAAGTGAGATCATGCCAATGAAATTAGAGATATTAAGTGAAAAACAGATAAATTTAAAATGTCATTTTTTCCGCGAGCGATTAATGAGATCAGAAGAGCCTTGTCCGACCGCGTTAGGGTCATGTTCGGATCGAAATTAGCCTGGTGTGTATTAAATCCCTGCTACACATCCTAGTGGTGGCTTTGGAAATACCATGCATGTATGAAGGAACTCTCACAAATGCGTACATACCTATCTACATCATGACTTATTGACATTTTACATTCAATGTTGCTCTCTGTTCAACTCTTAAGGGAGAGCCCCCCGTGGACCAAGGCCCTGATTGGATGCCCGGAGAAATATTAAAAGTGCATAAAGCGCGGGTTCAGTAAAGGTTCACTTTAATTTAACGACATTGACTCCGTAGTCACTAGAAAGATACATTTATTTGCCGACAATCCAGTGATTTACCGTTATATCCGCAATCCTGAGAGCACAGCAGCTTTGTCAGATGACCTGAATGCTATACAACGCTGGTGTGACACTTGGCAATTGGAATTAAACCTAAAAAAGTGCGTAGTCATAAATTTTTGGAAAAGAGCAATTCCCACCCGAACGCTTACTGCATTGGGAACATCGAAATGGAATGTGTTGACTCAATTAAATACAGGCGTACATAGGCGTTGGCCTCGCTCACAATCTCTCCTGGGTGAAACACATACAGGTAATATGTGGGCAAGATAACAAAACGTTATGGTTTATTAAAATAGTAATGGGTAAATGTGGCGAAAAGGTCCAAGAGAAATGTAATATGTCCTTGGGTAGGCCTCATTTAGAATATGCTGCAAGTACGTATATGGGATTCTCACGAAGTTGGATCAATTGCCGAATTGCATCGCGTACGCCGCAGAGGAGCTAAATTTGTAAAAACTAATGTGCGGGGAACTAGGTATACGTAAGGAGAAGTATTTCGAGCTCAATCCTCATTGCTTCTAATCTGAGATTACCGTTTTATTAGAGGATTATCGACCTCACGCGAACGATTTATCAGCTCAAGCGTTCTCTTATAAACGATGTTCTGTGAAATTTTGCCAAGTTAAAGGGCTGCCTCAATGTGAACGATTTAACCACATGAAGATCGTAGAAAGTATCGGATACGAATACTGGTCAATTCGCATGAAACATCTTTAGGATGGTAGATAAGTCATATCGCAAAGACTGCATCTCAACAAGAGCCATTTAGTTATCATAACATGCTAAGCCAATTTATCTAAATGTCTCGCACTGCAGAGGATTTTCAAGTCTGGGATCTGAGACTTGTTGATGCCTTGGCCAGTGAGAGCAGATCTGGTTGGCAACAGAATTTTCTCGTGACATGATATGTTTTTTTCAATACGCTCATGTTTATATTTACCTCCCCTTGACCCATTTGGGGTGATAGTTTTGAAATCGTGGCCTTATGTGTAATTTATATGCGTATTCTCGGTGGCGAGCAAAACCTGTAGGTATTCCGTCGCTACGTTTCGGAATTAAAATTATCCCAAACGTTAACTCTTTACCGATTCACCTTTGGTTTTTTAACTAGAACCATGTACCAACATTTTTTGCAACTTTAGTTATTAACATTTACCTAATGATTATGCTGCTTTACATACTAGTAGTAGGGAGTTTGGCGAATTGAAAGGACTGTAGGAGTCGTCCGCTGATTTCACCGTAATACGGACATTTTATTGCCCGGAGAAATAATTCGCCTTGGCGATATCTCTAATTCTATCTATTTTCGATCTATGCGATTTCGATCTAAAATTCTGTCAATAGTTGCATTATCTTCTGTTCAAACAGGAAAACCGGAAGAAAATGCGAATTTTTCAATATTATGTGTGATCTCGTTCCTTAAATATGTGATGCATACGCAATACATGCGAGCTTTTTTCGATAAATTATGTTGAATTATAATATGAATTGTTAGTTCAATTTATTTGAGATATGTGTGGTAGAAAAAAAATGTAATAGCAATAAAAATGAAGCGAAAGTTAATTCATAGAGCTTAAATTACTCTTAAAATCGAAAATTCAATATTTTTTCCTATAAGCGCACCAGCAAAATGTTGGCTATTTCTTTTTTCAAAGAGTTTTCTGGTATCGAAACTCCTGGGGTACTCTAATAATATTACTTTATGTTAGGTTATTAATATATTAATTAATTATATCATGATAAGGCACCGTTGTATGGCTCACGTAATTACGTACATACATATTACATTTAGCTAAATAAAGAATTACCCATGGATTTAAATGACGCCATCAAAAGAGTCAAAATGTGGAGGGAAGTCGTGAAGCTTCGGCCGCCTTTCGCCCCCATCCACATACTAAATACTTGACCGCTTCTCAAATGAGTACCGGTGGAAGCTCTGATTGTGGCGAGGAAGGAACGTGGAATACTTCAAATCATCGCGGGAAACATGTGAACAAAGCAAGTATTCGCATCACAAAGGGTGAATGATTCTCCATTGTCTCCACGGTGCAGCCTTTCCCTAGGCACGAGAGGCATCGTCAATTAGGGAAAGGTAGGGTGCCAAGTCCTTCCCCCTCGCAGCCGAGAGCGCAAGCATTTTGGGTTCCTTAGTCACGCCCGCCCTCCCTACCCACGCTCCGAATTTGAGACTTACGACAGCGGCAAATACATTATTAATAAATTGAGCCCACGGAGCCGGCGGAGAGGGTATGGGGGGGGGTGAAGGGACTCATTCCCACCCCCTTCCCCTCATCCATCCCGAAATGCTTTTTGAAAAAATATTATTGAGATGACTCGCGTTCATTTAAGATGGAATATTTAAATGTCTGAAAACGACTGGGGGATACTTAATTAAAACTTAATGGGGTCCGTAATCGTACAACGGCGGAACAATTTTCTTTAATTGAAGAAATGCAAAAGTGTGTGTACAATTGCTGCTAATTAGCCTGTTGTGTGTCCATTATTTGTTTTATATTTTGTATTATTTCTCGTGTTTTCACCATGTGTGAATGATGGCTGCTACAGCCAAATGGTATGCCGAAAGATATTAATCAATGATTATATTGGTTATAAATTAATATTTTTTCCAAAGAAACTGCAGGAGATGCCGCAACAGTAACTTTTAACGGAGTCATCCGCTAAATTGTATTTCAATGCAACAATTACAGTGTGTAAAAATAATTTCAAATCATTTTAGAGTGAAAAAATTTCAGAGTTTAAGAGGACGCCTCGATAGCTTAACTGGCGGCTTAAGCACTCGACGGACATTGAGGGGTCCTGGTTCGAATCCCGGTCAAGACGAATAATTTTTACACTCTTAAATTTTGCATTAGTATAATTTCGTTCATAATGTTTCCCATGTGCTAGAAAGATTGTTCTGCATTCAGATATTTTATTAACAGTATTTATTTAGATATACGGAGAACATTAAACGCCCAAAAATAAAACGTCTCCCTACTGACCTTCTTTTACAAAAAAATGCCTTGATAAATGACGAGTTTTCATTTAAATTATGAAAAGAGAAGTGAGATAAAGCTCTCAAGGTGTGTTCCTAAAATTGTGCTTGTCTCGTTGTGTAACGTGCTCGTTGACCACTCAAAGCATCAATTGCGCCTGGGAAAAGGGCGTGGCGGCGTCTACGCCTATGTTTGACAAGGAAAAGCTAGTTAGAATATCAATGGGCTGGAAATACTCGTTTATTTTCATTACTTCGCAAAGTATTCTTAGAGTTTTCATCGTTTTCCTAGCCATTCACGATAACATTCAGCACCCATCGTAATTCATACCACGGCCAACGTCTCTGAGCATTGGGAATTCTACAAAAATGCGTATGCGTATTTTTTTGCGATTGCAGGTGTCTGTTGGGTGTTCTCCGGACACGCCCTCCACTGAAGACGTAGGACTGCATTAGTAATTACGTGAGCAACCCAGAGCCAGACGTTGATGGGTAGTGCCGGCGGTGAGAAGTCAACCGAAATTCTTCGCGTTAATTAGTGCCTATCGTTATTAGCGTGGGCCTGCTGCAATTTTTGTTGCGCGCGTGGCACAAATTTCACTTCCGTGTTAAGTACATTTAATGATAGCGATTGGGTGAAAATTTCTTGAAGACATTAGACAAATTACGCTAATTAAAAATCTTCGAAGTTGATTCGATTAAACATTTAAGTGGGGTTCATCACGGATGCGTGTGTTTTGTTTGTTTTTCTGGCTGACGATATCTAAGGGTTTCTCTTTTTGACGAATTTCCCATAAAGGTATTCACCGTTGGGAATTGGGGCCTTAATGACGATTTAAAGAGAACTTCAATTAGGCACTGATTAACTTAATCTCTGACTGTGTCATGAAATCTGATTTATATGATAAAATATATTAATTCTTTTGTGAAAGCCCTAAAAATTATTTTCCCGATGCTTTATGTGCATTTCGTCATGAATTCCTTCGCCTGCCTCAACCACATGAAAATGGAACTAATTCCTGGTTAGCGCAAGCTCTTCGTCATAAATTAGGAAATGATAGCTTTGGACTGTCTGTAAAATCATGCCAATGCCTTGGTCTGTCCAAAAAAGCATGTGGAATATATTCGGGGAAGAATTTATTTGCAGATACAGATCAATTAAGAACATCTATCAAAATAGCGCCCTTGTGCATCGAAAAACCGATGCCAGCGCCTTTACCAGTCGCGGTGCGCTTCCTGGAAGGCGTTGATGGTAAACTTCGGGCACTTTGTCACGGCTTCTTGGAAGTTATCCGGCGTTCCAAAATGGTTGCCTTTCAAGCTAATTTTTATTCTTCCGCAACCTTTCCAGCACTTTCAACTAAAATTTACTGTTCTCTGTCTGTTACAACGGGGCACACATCCATCGTGGATTGCGCCTTTTGAGTAGAAAAAGGCGATTATGTTAATAAATATGTATTTTTATATAGCCTCTCTGGGCGCCTGCAGCCCCACCCAAGTTATGTAATTTCTCGGAAACTAGATCTTCCTGGGAAACCTCAACCGGTATAGGGAAAGGAACTGGCCCCCCTACCCTGAAGTGTGAATGTCACACGCCTTATTGGGCTTAGTGAACTGGGTGAATTCTACCATTACCTACCAAACCGGCCTTATGATTGATTACTGTGTTATATATATATATATATATATATATATATATATATATATGTATGTATATGTATATATATATATGTATGTATATGTATATATATATATATATATATATATATATATATATATATATATATATATATATATATATATATATGTATATATATATGTATATAATACATACATACATACATAATATATCACGATTGTACGGAAAAACTGACACGAGCGGCACAATAATGGGCTGACACAATATCACACAAATAGAATAGAATAGCAACATTTAAAAGGACACTCACACGGTAAATTGTTCGAGCTTTCGGCCCTCACAGAGGCCTTCTTCAAGAGAGTCTCTCTGCTATTTAAATGTTGCTATTTGTGTTATATTGTGTCAGCCCATTATATATAATATACATATATATTATATAATACGTGTATATATAATATATATTATATGTAAAAATAACAATATATATCGTATTTACCAATGTTAGAATACGACCTTGTATTTTCTGTTTCAACTGTACATAGCCATGCATAAACTAGCCATGGTGTCCTATATCTCTGAGTTTCGAGAGATTTGCATCCCATCGGAGATGTATTTAGTAATTTTAAATAATGCCATCGTTATGAAACTGTGCTTATGAAGGTAAATTATTACAGGTGGCCCACCTACCTTTCGTAATGCGGGATGTTGGCGGTCCCTTACCGCAATTATCGGTGGTGGAGGTTTCCCATAGGTTAAACTCTTGTTTTGTCTACATAATTTTCTCCTTCAGTTTTTCATGCTATCATAATGCATTAAATTACAAATTTGATAATTTTATCAGCATTGGAAAAATACCTCTGAATATGGTCAAAACAACCCGGATGCGTATAATATCACTGCCTCGTGTATTTTCATGCTGTTTAGTGCATATGAGTTAGGGATGTATGAATTTTCTTATACCTTGGGCTGAATTTTCGACAATCGTTTCTTCTTTGTTTGTGCCCTCATCTTTCATCGTCGCGTTTCTGATGACTTTCCGATGCTTGGATCAACTTAGATCAAAGATTCGATTGTGATGAAAAAACAACGAGGATATCTAGATAGTATCGTCTGGGTATGCAGTGTAAGTCGAAAGAGAATTACCAACAACTTTGTTTTAATCTGTAGTCTAATATATAGTACGAGCAATACTTAAGACGTTTCCGGAAATCCATTTCATACATGAGTTCTCATGAAGCATTTATGCGGAATGTTCGAAGACGCGACTATTTTTTCGAAAATGTTGCCCCCTTCGTTCCTATGGTATGCTCACTCCATATGAAGTGTTGTTCAAATATATTTATTCCAATCCTTTACTGGCTTAGTATACCACTGAATATAAAGGAGTTCCACCTCCTGCTGCCTCTCACAAAACTCCTCCATTCACAATCTCTGCTGCCCCCCTCATTCCTCTTTTTCCCAAACGCCTCTCAGCGCCATTTCAATTCTCCTATTCTCTCCTCGGCTTGTCCTTCCCGTCTTCCTCTGTGCTGGGGTCACAGAAGTGTCTCATCCCTCAACCACGCTGTCAAACAGTTGTCACTGTTGCCTCCCCTCTGCACATTACTCTTTTAACAGCCTAGCTCCAATAAAAATGCCTAAGTGCTAAGTCCACCAATAGCCCTAATTGCGTGAAATTAAAGGCATTATCCTCCATAGGGGTTAATATCAATGGCAAAATATGTTGCAAGTCAAGGAGAGATGGTTAAATTGAAACGTGATATTTGCACAGCATTCCTGTGGTGAAAGTAACAATTACAAGACCTTCCTCCGTCAAAAGCAACTTGATTCTCTGTTGTACGTTCTATCAGATAATCTCCGTGTGAGAAACTATTGGTCTTATGAAACATGCGACGGTTTTTGTTGAATTAGTGGATCAAATGCTTATTGTTGCATAATCTTGCTCGTTAACTTGTGATAAATCAAGTACTTCATCGTCCATTAAATGAAGAACACAATATTTATTTCTACCGATCTTTATTAATATAGAAAAATGAAAAAATGCATTGTGTTTTTCATTTAATGAACATGAACTTCCACAACGCTGGGCCAGAAACCATAGAATACTTAATCGTCACATGTGAATACTTCGTACAATGTTCTGATCTGATGATCAATTATCTATTTCTTTGTTTCATTGCGTCCCTTGATTGATTGCCTGGCATCGACATGTTGCCTGTGTCAAAGACGCGTTCTCTAATTCTGCCATTCGATCGCATAGCAAGGCACTATGGTTCCTAGGTGTCAAAATTCGTCTAACGCCTGGTATTTGATTGAAGACGGAGAGACTTCAAGAGAGCCTTTGCAAATTACTATGCGATTACAGAAGTTCAAAGTTAAATCAATCGTTCCGTATGATTTTTCTGCTACCGTATCATTTCGAGCCTACCAAATTATTCCTCGCATAGTCACTCATTAACGATTCGCACTGTGGTATTTGTGAGGGCATTGCTCACATGACCTCGGTCACATCCCATCCAAATAATAATAGGTTGGTCATTTTACTCGTTTCAATAAGAGGTTATAAACGCCGCATAATGAAGTAATTATCGAAGGAAGCCCTTCTCCTCCCACTTATATCAAATAGGACCCCTACTTTTACTTCACACCCATTACGTTCCCGATCCGGAATTTCTCATTTCTGCTTCTACTCCATTATTGGTTAGGTTGCGAAATGGTTACTTAAATGCAAGCGAAGAAAAAAAAAAGATATGCTCATGATCCATTTCGGGGTCCATTAGAAGTGCTGGGGTTGTCTCGGAGGGAGGGGGAGAGTAAAAGGGGGTTGGGTTGGAAGGGTATAGCGAGGCACGCGAGGGAAATTAAGGAGGCGGGAAGGCGGGCGGTGGGTGGGGCGGGAGGGTGCGAGGGATAATGGGGGAAGGATTAGCGCCGGGGGAAGCATCTGTGAGCAGGAGAGAGGCACGGGGGCGGGGGGGAAGGGGGTTGGCTTGAGTCAGCCAGGGCCATCGGCGGGAAGCGCCCGCCTCGGTCGGAATGCGAGCGGTGCTTGGAGGGGGGAGGAAGGAGAGAGGGGGGGGGCGGGGGCGCGTGGGATGAGGGGTGACTCCATCAAAATTATCATGGTGTTAAAGAAATGTTAATGCGGTAAGTTCATAATCTATTAAAATCAGAGATATTTAACTGCACTGATACCGATATCGAAAATAATGAATCGAAGAATCCGATTAAGTAGCGATTATAATATATATATATATATATATATATATATATATATATATATATATATATATATATATATATATAGCATATATAGCATATATATAGCATATATATATATATATATATATATATATATATATATATATATATATATATATATATATATATATTACGGAAGTGTTTTCGACCAACACGGTTAAATTGGTAGGGACGTAAGGAAAAGAATTGCACTTAGGAAAGAGGCTTTCACCAGGAGGAGGGAGTTAATGATGGGGACGTTGAGGAAGAATACCTAGAAAAGACTCGTCAAAACGTTAATAAGGACCGTAGTTATATACAAAAACGTGGTCGTTGAAGCAGGAGGATAGAATTAGATTGGAGGCTTCTGAAATCTGGGTGTGAAAAAGAATGGAGAAGGTGAAATGGACCAAAAAGAAAACAAATGAGGGAGTACTAGGTGTGGTGGGTGAGAAGAGGAGATGGGTGAAATCCTATGGAGGCAAGAAAAGTGGATGAAGGGGGTATTTACCGGCATTGGGATGTTGAAGACTGTGATAGAGGGAGAATGTTAGGCAAACGACGAAAGGGTGGAATTCGTGTAGGGATGTTGGATGGGAAGAAGGGAGGAAGGAAGTACTCAGAGATGAAGAGGGACCTGATGTAGAGTAGAATGCTGGAATTTGTGTTTTGTTAGGAATCACAAAATATTTATTTAGTAGATAAATTAAGACACAAAGTGTTTATCAGAAATTATTTATCCGCGTCCATGCAAAACCTTCCTTAACTGATAGAGTACTTAATAATAATAGCATTGATTCATTGCTTTATGATTTTATATTTTTACCTGTTATAATAAATATTATATTTAGATTTCTTGAAAGAAGTTATTCAAGGGAAATACACATTATTTATTGCAGTAATCATGCGGCCAGAGTGCAATGGTTACATTATTGTTTTAAGATGATCTATTGCTTAGATACTCGTACACGTGGTATCCAATTGACATCCACGCGTCCATAGGCTTCATTTTCATGTACCGTCGAGGTTGAATAATGGAGTGCCTTGGATGAGCCATTCGCGTGCCAAGGGAGAGCAGACGAGGGGCGGGGAGCGAGGGGCTTAGGATTTAAGGGGAGGCACTTGTTTGCTGTTGGTGGGGGGGGGGCGGGAAGGGGCATAGGTGTGGGGGAAAGGGAGGGGGAAGTGGCCAGGGGTGTGCGGTTGGTCGGATGCGGGAGTGCTCTTTTTGGACCAGAGTTTTGACCATAATTCGCATCTTATTAACCACCGCGCACAATGGCAGAGTCTGTTCCTGGAAAATGCGAAGACGTGGTGATGCATGCAAGGTTTCTCTTGCCTAAGTGACGCCCCTGGGAAAGGGGCATTAAAGAGCAACGGTTATTTTTGAACGCCTTTTGTTCTTCATGGAATTTTGAGCACTTCCGGGGGGAGGAGAAGCAAATTAAGTTTAACCGTCTCGTGACTCATGCGTAAGAGTCACCACTAATTGTGCCGGGGTTTTACCTTTGCAACAAATGAGCTGTTTGGCGTATTGCTCGGTAGATGGAGTATTCCTAAAATTTGTTGAATTTAGTTCGGGACAAAACGGAACATTCATTTCTTTCCAAGTATTCTTCTCCTTTTTTTAAATTCATTTAGGAATTACTTTTTCTCGACGGGTGATTTAAATGATTATGCGAAATGTTCATTGACCTCCTGAACGGGCAAGTTTTAACCGTCCCGGTGAGTGAAGGAAGGTCGTAGTACATAAGAAACGCATGTCATTGAAAGAAAGAGACATGGCTGATAGATTTACGAACGCTACGCTGCAAATGAGACTATGACCCTGGGTATCATCATTAGCTTTAAGACTGTTTTGCCTGTCCTGATTCTGAAATTCAGGCATTGACCTTTTATGACTTATCACAAATGTATTTTCAAAAAACTATGCAAGGGTGAAGTTTATATTAAAACTATTCCGGCTATAGTTTTGTAATTTAGTTTGCCGATCATTTTTTTCGATGTTTAAGAAGCATAACTCCCAAAATACGCAACGAGTAATAGGCCTACTTGAAATCCTGTTTACGTCAGAACAAATCATTAGCCAGTGTAGTACTTTATTTTTATTTATTTATTTTTTATTTGAAAACATTGTTCACATACAACAGTAGCGCCATTTTACAGTAAAAAATATAACAAACATGGAAGAGGACAAAAGACGATAACAGCATAACAAGAACAACGAGAACCAAGCATTGACCGGGGAAAATTTTAATTTACTGAAAGTTGGGATAAAGCTTGGGTGGTGAAGTTGTTGCATGATAAGTTAAAGGGTTCGACAGTGTGAGGGGGTGAATTTAGAAGGGAGGAGAGGCGAAATAACAGTGAGCGCTTGGTGAGAGATATTCTAGGAATAGGCAGATGGAGTAGGGAGTGGGTGCGGGTGGATCGGGTTGGTATCCTGAAGTTGAAGAAAGATAGCAGTTCAGGGCAATCAATAGCCGAGTTTAGGGTCTTGTAGAGGAGTTTTAAATCAGCTTTAAGTCTGCAGCTTCGGGGACTAGAAATGGATAGGGAAGACAGAACAGCATTTGAGGACATATTGCGGTAATGTGGGACTCAGTGTTTGACTATTTTGGCAAAGAAGTGAGAAATGCAATCAAGGGATTTAAGGTTAGTTGGGGATGTGGACCAAATGGGGGAGCAATATGATATGATGGGAAGGACAATTATTGAGAAGTATGAATGGAGTGCAATTGGATCTTTAATATCTGTGAAGCGGTAAAGAAGGCCTAGTAGGGACATTGCTTTATTTTTTAAACTCTGAATGTGGTCGGAGTAATTTAGTTTCTGGTCAATTAAAACGCCAAGGTCCTTAATGGTTGTTACTCTATTTCAGGGAGTTTAACTAATTGAGTAGTTGAACATCAAGGGGTTTTTTTCAGAGCAAGAGTCATGATGTTGCATTTTCCAGGGTTTAAGTCAATCCTCCAGGTATCACACCATAGGGAAATTTTATGTAAGGCAAGTTGAAGGTGAGCACAGTCAGAAATGTTATTAATTTGCTTGTAAATCTTGCAATCATCAGCGTAAGAAATGTATGGACCTGGGAGGAGAGGAGTCCGGAAGGAAGATCATTAACGAATAAATTGAAAAGATATGGCCCAAGAATACTGCCTTGGGGAACCCCAGACGTGACAGGAGACCATGAGGAAGAAGCATCCGAGACACGCTGGGTTCTGTGGGTGAGAAAGGTAGAGAGAAGGCTAAGGAATATACCATGAATGCCGAAATGTTGGCTGAGTTTATGAAGGAGGAGTTGATGATGCTTTGGTGTCGAAAGCTTTTGAGAAGTCAAGGTAGATGGCTTCAAGTTGACTTGATTTGTCTATTGCCATGACGGCGTGGTGCTGAAAGACAGCGAGATTTGTCAGGTATGATCTGCCTGGGAGGATTAGATAGCAAATTTAGAATCCGTTATTCCTTATAGTACAGAGTTAATACAGTTTAAAATTATATGAGCGGAGAGACTATTTCCAGGGAGGTTGAACCCAGAACTCCAGCCACGTCTCTTAGAGAAGGAATCGTCGATGAGAAGTATTGATTTTAAAGACTATTGAAAATTTCATTGATAGTTAATTAGAAATGTGTTTTTTCGCTTGTTTTGGGGTTACGAGATTCGTTTGTTCGCGATGGGTTCCGATATTGGTCGTAAAGGAAATGTTCGCCTGGAGGCATGCTTTGATTCGAAGTTGATGGTTCAGGAAGATGAGGAGAATTTTCATTTTTACATTGCTGCAGATGAAACGTAGCTAAGTCATCCAATTGAACCATGGTGCAAACATCAAAGATCTTTTTGGAAATCTCAGTAGTAACTTCCACCGGAAAGTGCAATATTTCTACTAGGAAGGAATCAGGCAGATTCCTTTTCCCTTATATATCTATGTATATCATTATGTAAATGAATATTTGCTTACAATATGGTGGGTTTTTCGTGTTTGAATGTGTATTTTGCCAATGTGGCTCGTCTCCTTCTGGCTATGCGTGCCATGTTGCAGGTATGGGGTAAACCTAGCCCTGGTGCGATGGTAAAGGTGCGGTTGGTAAACTTAAAATGTCAATGTATTTAAAAGCATTTTGCTTCATATCTGCTCTCCTTTTGTGTGTATGTGCATTGTTAGAGTGACCATTGACCAGACTCGACCGTTGCCACCAAGACAATTACCAAATGGCAAAGATATAAATTCTTAAATAAATATTATATATATATATATATATATTAATTCAAAAAATAGTATCTATACATAACCACACCCAAAACTGTAAATAGAGTATAATATAGGAATTGTTTGAAAATTTCCTAAGACAGTATTGATCACTAAAGTTCCACATTGAAAGAAAAAAAAAACAGGCTGGATGTCGCACCATGGTAACGAACGAATGGCCGTGCATCGCAGATGCTGTAACTGAATAATACGAAGAGTGTTGTTCAATCTCTTAATTGTTCAGACGTCTTTAACTTATATTTAATTTAAAACCACATTGCGTAAATGACGCAAAACCGAATATATATATATATATATATATATATATATATATATATATATATATATATATATATATATATATATATATATATGTATGTATATACTTAACCTCCTCCTCAGTATCATTCATTTCTTCTATCCCCGACTCGAATATTACCTTCCTAGATATCGATATTCACCTCCAAAACAATACGTTTCACACTTCAGTCCACATTAAACCAACCAATAAGCAACAATATCTTCATTTCGACAGCTGCCATCCTCCTCACACAAAGCGCTCCATCCCATTCTCACTCTCTATCCGTGGCTTCCGTCTCTGCAATAACACCCCCTCCCAACAGAAATACTTGGACCAGCTGCATGAATCCCTCAGAAAATGTGGGTACCCCGAAAAACTGCTAAACAGTAAAATCCTCAAACCGTCAACACAATACACTCCCCTCCCCAAACCAAACCGCCCAAAATGCCCTAATCTTATCACCACTTTCTTCCCCGGAACACACAAAATTAAACATCTAATCCGTGACCTCTTCCCAATTATCAATAACACTCAGTCCACATCACTTTTGTTCCCACACTGTCCCTCTGTTTCATTTAAACGCCCGTCGAACCTGCGAGACATCTTTAAGTCCACAAATCCAACTTCAAGCACCCCCGTCTCTCCCCCGCCCCTATCCGCACCATGCAACCGCCCACGCTGCAAATGCTGTCATCTTTTAAGACCCTCCCCCTCACTCAGTACCAACTCCCAACCACTCGCCACCTGTACCTCAAAAAATATTATATATCGCCTCTCCTGTAACTTCTGCCCTGCCTTCTACGTGGGCGAATGCACGACCGCACTTTCCCTCCGCATGAATAACCACCGATATTCCACCAAATCTCCCACCTTTCTTAATTACCCCATCCCTAATCACACCGCTTCCCACAACCAATCTTTTGACGACTGCTTCTCTGTTTCGGTTATTGAAATCCTTCCCAAATCTGCGAATATAATAGAAGTGAGAACCCGCGAGATGGCGCATATCTGGGTGACCCAATCATTCAAACCGCCCGGGCTGAACCAAGCCCACTGAATGCATCAATTGGCTGCCTACATATCCTCCCCTCCCCTTTGTTCATTTCCTATTGGTCCCTTTACCTCTCCTTCCCCCACCTCTCCCCCGCACATCCTCTCCGCTCTTCCCCGAGAACACCATTCTGAAGACGACAGCCGTGCTGTCGAAACGTAAAATAACAAATTGTGAGTGTCCTTTCTTTGTGTCTCTATATTCTAAAAATTTACATCTGTGTTTTTTATATATTTGTGTGTCGCCGAAGAGCGTTCCATTTCGAAGATATTTTATATAAATATAAATAAATATAATTATATATATATATATATATATATATATATATATATATATATATATATATATATATATATATATATATATATATATATATTCCAGTGGGTACAGCGTTGGACTGCTGACCAGAGGGTCCCGGGTTCGACTCCCGGGCAAGGCACTTTGGGCACCTGCAGCAATACCCAAGCTAAAGTGATTTTTCGGGTACCAGGTCTTCCTGGGAAACTATAACCGGCACAGGGAAAGGAACTGGCCCCCCCTACCCTGATGTGAATTTTCACACGCCGTATAGGGCTTAGTACTGGGTGATCTCTACCATCACCTACTAAACCGACCATCGGGTTGATTACTGTGTTATATACAGGGTTCGTCCGGAAAATAAGTGTACTGAGCTCAGGAAAAAAAATTATTACACTTTTACATATCTTAAGCTAATATTCCTCAAAATATGACCCTTGTGAGTCGATACACTTGTTCCAGCGGCGTTCCCGTTCCTGGAACGCTCCCGCGAAGGCATCATCGGGAACCTCTCGAAGACACGTCGTCACGGCCTCTTTGACGGCGTCCAAAGTCCCGTATCGCGTTCCTTTCAAACTCCTCTTTATCTTCGGGAACAGAAAGAAGTCCGGTGGTGCCAAGTCCGGGCTGTAGGGCGTGTGCGGCAGCGTTGCCACGCCGTGGTTGTCCAAGAAGTCCGACAAGACAAGCGCGGTGTGAGACGGCGCATTGTCGTGATGCAGCCGCCAGATGTTTTTGATCGCTGGCCGGACGCGGGCGACTCATTTTCGAAGCCTGTCGAGCACTTGGACGTAAAATGCAGCATTTACAGTTTGTCGCTCAGGTACAAATTCGTAGTGGACGACTCCCCTTTTGTCAAAAAAGACAATGAGCATCGCCTTGATCCGAGATTTGCTCATGCTAGCTTTCTTTTGACGGGGTGATGATGGGGTGTGCCACTCCGCACTTTGTCTCTTCGACTCCGGGTCGTACTCAAAGATCCACGTCTCGTCACCCGAAACAACGTTCTCTAAAAAATGTGGATCATTTTTGCAGTGATCCGCAAGTTGTGTCGCGATTTCCAAACGATTGAGTCTTTGATCATCACTGAGCACTTTCGGCACCAACTTTGCACAAATGTTTCGCATCTGTAATTGCTCCCTAATAATCTCGTGCACTATTGTTTTTGGCACATTACACTGCTCTGCTATCATCCGAACACTAAAACGACGATCAGAGTTCAGTACATCGCGAACTTTTCGCACATTTTCGTCGGTGAGTGTCGTTGATGGGCGTCCAGGCCGTGGTGTGTCGTCGACCTCTTCTCTGCCCTCCACGAACATGTTGTGCCAGCGAAAGATCATGTTTCTGAACATGGCTGACTCCCCGTAAGCCTGGTTAATCATACCGACAGTTTCGGTAGACGATTTCCCAAGCTTTACCGCAAATTTGATGGAATAACGCTGCTTCGGCATCGCGTTCCGTGACGTGGGTCGAGCGTGGAGGTTCGCGTTAACAGAGCTCCTCACTACATCACTGCTCAGAGCCGAATCCTTTTTCAGCGTCGCTTGCCAACATATCCCCCTCCAATCGCAGCCCGTCAGAGCGGTGCTGGGCGCGCCTGGAGCGGCGGGAAAAAATCAGTACACTTATTTTCCGGACGAACCCTGTATATGTATATATATATATATATATATATATATATATATATATATATATATATATATATAATTATATATAATTTATTATTAGGTAATCTACCGGTTAAGGTAGGTTTTTGGATGGACAAAATTACTAATTAAAATAATTTTTGACCCCTTGCAAAACACAACATCCTCCTTTACAGCAGGCCCCTTTTCAGCTCTGAGTACTTTCTTCCTCCCTTCATCTCATTCAACATCCCTATCCTGTTCCTTCCTGTTCCAGGGACCACGTTTTCGTACATAACTACGGTCCATATCAACCTTTTGACGAGTCTTTTCTAGGCATTCTTCCTCAACGTCCCTATCATTCCCTCTGTCCCTCCTCCTGGTGCAAGCCTCTTTCGTAAGTGCAATTCTTATCCTCGTAAAATCAGTTAGGTTTGCGAATGACCAAGCTTTAATTTGTCAGTCAGATAAGGGGTTGCAAGCGTTGCTTAGTGCATTGGAAATTCAGTGCAACAGGTATGTGATGAGAATCAATATTAATAAAACAAAGGTTATGCAATTTTCTAGAAAGAAGAAGGCTAAGCTAAACATTAAAATGAGAGGGCAAAAACTAGAGCAGGTAGAACAGTTTACGTATCTCGGTAGTGTTTTGGACCATCACGGTCAAAGTAGTAGGGACGTAAGGAGAAGAATTACGCTGGGCAAAGAGGCTTTCACAAGGAGGAGGAAGTTGATGGCAGGGACTTTGAGTAAGGATATTAAGAAAAGAAAAGTTTGATATGGAGCGTAACTATGTACCGCGCGGAAACGTGGTCGTTGAAGCAGGAGGATAGATGTAAACTGGATGCTTTCGAAATGTGAGTGTGGAGAAGAATGGAGAAGGGGTAAATGGACCGAGAGGAAAACAAATGAGGAAGTACTTGGTATGATGGGCGAAGAGGGCAGTTTGTTGGGAGATATCCTATGGAGGCAGGAAAAGTGGATGAAGGGGGTATTGACTTGCAATGGGAAGTTGAAAACTGTAATAGAGGGGAGAATGTCAGGCAAACGAGGAAAAGGCAGGAACGGGATAGGGATGTTGGACGGGATGAAGGAAGTACTCAGAGATGAAGAGGGACCTGATGTAGAGTAGGATGCGGGATTTTTTGTTTTGTTAGGAGTCACAGAATATTTATTTAGTAGCTGTGTCCATCTAAAAACCTACCTTAACCGGTAGATTACCTAATAATAATATTATTATAAATTACGTAGCCATTTGTGAAAATGTGATTTGATAGTTTTAAATTCAATATTTTGTTACTTTAAAATGATTCTGGTACTGTATAACACTACTCCGAAATTAATTGTTAGTCGGTAATTAATAATGAATAAATAAACTTAATTAATAATGAAGACTAATAAGTCATATTACACGACTAAAATATTTGTCTCGGTAATTCTCATTCATTTTGCTTTCGTGATCGCTCAATGGAATTTGCAGAGGCGGATTCCGCACTTCACGGCGTGATCGAGTGAGAGCTTTCGTGTGTGCCCCCACGTGAGTGTATGGTTTCGCGGCGTGGTTGCCACCCATTTTACGTTTTGCAGTCAAGCTGGAACCGCTTGATTAATCAAAGCACGGCTCCCCTCGTGCGCGCCTCGCCCGCAAGAGAGTGTGCCGGCCGCCCGCCCATCACCCTGCAACTCGCACCTTCCCGCAGAATATCTCATTCACACCTCCCACCCCTCTTTCTTCCCCCGTGTACTCCTCCCCCCTCCTAATCCCCGCCTCACACCCATAAACAATTCCCTTTCCTTTTTCCTGCAATTCCACGGGCGGGGAGGGATGGGTGTGGGCGCGGAATAATTAATGGGCGGGGGAGGGCGGGGGGCAAGATGCATATATCCGCGGCGCATGTCGGCCGTGGAGATGGCCGGGTGGTGAACATGAAAGAGCGGACGGGGGAGGTTTGAAGGGGGCTTGGGGGTGCGTGGGGATGTTGGCGGTGGTGAGTGGTGCGCGTTCCGGGGAGTGTTCTTCGGAAGAGACGGGCGGGCGGGCGGCGGCGTTGGCGGCTGGCGGGAGTTGGTGTGGGGGCGAGGGGCAAAGGTTGGAAGTGCGAGAGAGGGGGTTTGGTATTGCTGCCGGTGCCGTGTGCGTAGAGGGAGGGTTTTGATTTCATTAGGAGGGGTGGCGCGGGGTCTCTCTCAGCCGTCGTAACCGTTTATTATTACGCATCCTCTTGTTTTTTAATTAAATGCCCGTAGTGTGCCTGCCCCTAGCTGCGTGTGCATACCGTTTAATTAGGGGGATATAATGCAGACAAACGCACGCTGGACAAGTGGTTTGTTTTGAATGCGGCTGCATTAGCTAGCGCTAGCGTCAGTTTGTTCGAAGATAAAATGAGATGACGATGGAGTGAGTGGCTTGATATCTGTTTCAAACTCTCGCCTGTGACAATTTCTATATTTAAGAAATTTTATCTGCGTCAATCGTATGAAATCTTTTTAAGAAGACCGAGGTACACTATTAAGGACCCTGACAATTGTTTCACCCCATTTTTATTGCGCAATGATTTTACTTTAGTTGTGCTAAAACTAACCAGTGGTTGTTGTATGCTATTACCTACATTTTCATAAGGTACTTTACAGTATGTTGAGTTCATTTGGTTTAATTAAAAAGAAATTTTAGGAAGCCAAAATAAGAGCGATCCATATGTGGAGAATATCTCAGTTTAATGATTTAATATTTAACAGAATAATGAACTCAACTCTTACGAAATAGTATTTGCAAAGATATTCCTTGCATGGTAAGTGTGTGGCAGTGCCCCTAAGGGGAAACTCACGTAATGTTTATGGAGTGTGTTCCTATTACAATTTATTATCAGATTCCAAAATATATTACTTGGATACCTAAGTATCCTTAGTACACCAAGTTATTTAAAAATTTTACCCAGGCGTTATGGCTTGCTTTCATTGATTCAGAATCAAAGAGATGCATTTTTAATCCTGTGATTTTATGTTCAGTTAATCTGTCGTAAAATAAAAATATAGTGACATATATATATATATATATAAATATATATATATATATATATATATATATATATATATATATATATATATATATATATACATATATATATATATAATAAATTGTACAGCAACAAACAATATAGAAACACATAAAAAGATCCCTCACACGTTATTTGTGTGTATATTTATATACACACACATATAATATATATGTGGGTCGCGGTAGTCCAGGGGGTCGAGCGTTGGACTGCTGACCGGAGGGTCCCAGGTTCGATTCCCTGGCAAGGCACTCTGGGCACCTACAGCTCCACCAAAGCTAAAGTGATTTTTCGGGTACCAGGTCTTCCTGGGAAACCATAACCGGCAAAGGGAAAGCAACTGGCCCCCCCTTCCCTGATGTGAAAACACGCCGTATAGGGCTTAGTACTGGGTGATCTCTACCATCACCTACTTAACCGACCTTCGGGTTGATTACTGTGTGTGTGTGTGTGTCTATATATATATATATATATATATATATATATATATATATATATATATGTATATATATATAAACACAGATGTAGATTTTTAGAATATAGAGACACAAAGAAAGGACACTCACAATTTGTTATTTGACGTTTCGACAGCACGGCTCTCGTCTTCAGAATGGCTTTCTCGGGGAAGAGCGGAGAGGATGTGCGGGGAAGAGGTGGGGGAAGGACAGGTGAAGTGACCAATAGCAAATGAACAAGGGGGTGGGGGGGATATGTAGGCAGCCAATTGATGCATTCAGTGGGCTTGGTTCAGCCCGGGCGGTTTGAATGATTGGGCCACCCAGATATGCGCCATCTCGCGGGTTCTCACCCCTATTATACTCGCAGATTTGGGAAGGATTTCAATCACCGAAACGGAGAAACAGTCGTCAAAAGATTGATTGTGGGAAGCGGTGTGAGTAGGGATGGGGTAATTAAGAAAGGTGGGAGATTTGGTGGAATATCGGTGGTTCTTCATGCGGAGGGAAAGTGCGGTCGTGCATTCGCCCACGTAGAAGGCCGGGCAGAAGTCACAGGAGAGGCGATATATAATATTTTTTGAGGTACAGGTGGCGAGTGGTTGGGAGTTGGTACTGAGTGAGGGGGAGGGTCCTAAAAGATGACAGCATTTGCAGCGTGGGTGGTTGCATGGTGCGGATAGGGGCGGGGGAGATACGGGGGTGCTTGAAGTTGGATTTGTGGACTTGAAGATGTCTCGCAAGTTCGACGGGCGTTTAAACGAAACAGAGGGACAGTGTAGGAATAAAAGTGGTGTGGACTGAGTGTTATTGATAATTGGGAAGAGGTCACGGATTAGATGTTTAATTTTGTGTGTTCCGGGGAAGAAAGTGGTGATAAGATTAGGGCATTTTGGGCGGTTTGGTTTGGGGAGGGGAGTGTATTGGGTTGACAGTTTGAGGATTTTACTATTTAGTAATTTTTCAGGGTACCCACATTTTCTGAGGGATTCATGCAGCTGGTCCAAGTATTTCTGTTGGTAGGGGGTGTTGTTGCAGAGACGGAAGCCATGGATAGAGAGTGAGAATGGGATGGAGCGCTTTGTGTGAGGAGGATGGCAGCTGTC
Source organism: Hetaerina americana (assembly GCF_022747635.1). Classification (NCBI taxonomy): domain Eukaryota; kingdom Metazoa; phylum Arthropoda; class Insecta; order Odonata; family Calopterygidae; genus Hetaerina; species Hetaerina americana. The sequence continues at coordinate 116,639,116 of NW_027286069.1, forward strand.
GAAATGAAGATATTGCTGCTTATTAGTTGGTTTAATGTGGACTGAAGTGTGAAACGTATTGTTTTGGAGGTGAATGTCGATATCTAGAAAGGTAATATTTGAGTTGGATATAGAAGAAGTGAATGATACTGAGGAGGAGGAGTTGAGAGAGGAAATGAAAGAGGATAAAGTTTCGCGTCCGTGGGACCAAAGGAGGAAAATATCATCGATATAGCGGGCCCAGAAGAGTGGTTTTAGGGTTTGTTGTTGCAGAAAGTCGTGTTCTAGTTTACCCATAAAAAGATTGGCGTATGCAGGAGGCATACGCGTGCCCATTGCAGTGCCTTTTATTTGTAAATATATTTTGTCATTGAATTGAAAAGCATTTATGGTAAGAACGATTTGGCTCAATTCGATGAGGAAATCTTTGGATGGGGTGTGTGGTGTAGATCGTAGGGAGAAGTAATGTTTCAGGGCTTCTAAGCCTTCTTTGTGGGGAATGGAGGTGTACAGAGATGTGACATCTATCGTGGCCATGAAAATAGTCGTGTTGTGCGGAATTGGGATTGAGTGTAGACGTTCCAGAAAGTGGTGCGAGTCTTTAATGTTAAGAAGGGAGTGAAGTGGCTATTGGTTGAAGGTGGTGGTCTATTAATGCGGAGATTCGTTCAGTGGGTGAGTTGATGCTGGAGACAATAGGGCGTCCGGGGTTATTGGTTTTGTGGATTTTGGGTAGCAAATAGAAATGGGGAGTCTTAGGATTAGGTGGTGAAAGAATGGATATGTCTTTGGGGGAGAGACCTTCTTTGGGACCGAAATTGGAAAGAATCGTAAAATCAGTTAGGTTTGCTGATGACCAAGCTTTAGTTTGTCAGTCAGCCAAGGGGCTGCAAGCATTGCTGAGTGAATTTGAAATTCAGTGCGACAGGTATGAGATGAGAATCAATATTAATAAAACAAAGGTTATGCGATTTTCTAGAAAGAAAAAGGCCAAGCTTAACATTAAAATAGGAGCGCAAAAATTAGAGCAGGTAGAACAGTTTACGTATCTCGGTAGTGTCTTGGACCAACATGGTCAAAGTAGTAGGGACGTAAGGAGAAGAATTGCGCTAGGCAAAGAGGCTTTCACGAGGAGGAGGGAGTTGATGACAGGGACTTTGAGTAAGGATGTTAAGAAAAGACGTAAAAACTTTGATATGGAGCGTAGCTATGTACGATGCGGAAACGTGGTCATTGAAGCAGGAGGATAGACGTAGATTGGAGGCTTTTGAAATGTGGGTGTGGATAAGAATGGAGAAGGTGAATTGGGCAGAGAAGAAAACAAATGAGGAAGTACTTGGTATGGTGGGCGAAGAGAGGGGTTTGTTGGGAGATATCCTATGGAGGCAGGAAAAGTGGATGAAGGGGGTGTTGACCGGCAGAGGGATGTTGAAGACTGTGATAGAGGGTAGAATGTTGGGCAAAAGAGGAAAGGGAAGGAACAGGATAGGGATGTTGGACGGGATGAAGGGAGGAAGAAAGTACTCAGAGATGAAGAGCGACCTGATATTGAGTAGGATGATGGATTTTGTGTTTTGTTAGGAAAAATAAAATATTTGTTTGGTAGTTGTGTCCATCCAAAAACCTACCTTAACCGGTAGATTACCTTAAAATATATATATATGTATATATATATATATATATACTACATTGATCAAAAAGTTCCCGGAATTTATTCATCTGTATATTTAAACATAGATATATACATATATGCGACCCATATATATATATATATATATATATATATATATATATATATATATATATATATATATATAATCTATATATATATATATATATATATACATATACTACCTTGATCAAAAATTTCCCGGATTTATTCAGAAAATTAAAATTACAAGTTTATTCATCTAAATCTATATTGTCCCCTTCAAAATAATCCCCATCGACTGCAACACACTTATGCCAGCGTTTGATCCAATCCTCGAAACATTTTTTATATTCGGTTTTCGGTATGTCCATCAGTGCTTCCTGCGATTTTTCCATTACTTCCTCTCGGCTGCTAAAACGCGTTCCCCGTAATGGTTTTTTAACTCGATTGAACAGAAAGAAGTCACAGGGAGCCAAATCAGGTGAATTCGGTGGCTGTTGGATGGTATTTGTTGCATTTTTCGTCAAAAAATTACGAATAATGATAGCACTGTGCGACGGTGCGTTATCATGGTGCAAAATCCACGAGTTTTCTGCCCACATTTCTGGTCTCTTTCGGCGAATTGCTTCACGCAAACGTCTCATAACGCCCAAATAATACTCTTTGTTTACTGTCTGGCCTTCTGGCAAAAATTCATGATGCACTACACCGCTGTAATCCATGAAAACCGTCAGCATTGCCTTCTTTTTTGACTGAAAACGACGTGGTTTTTTTGGTCTCGGCTCATTTGGTGAACGCCATTCACTTGCCTGATGTCTGGATTGCGTGTCGTACTCATAAACCCACGTCTCGTCTCCAGTAATGATCCTTTTGATGAATGTGGGATCGGATTCAGCCTCGCAAATCATGTCTTTTGCGACGTCAACACGGTCTCTTTTTTGCATGAAATTGAGGTCTTTTGGCACCAACTTTGCTGCTACACGACGAAAACCCAAATCATTAACCACAATGTCTTGGGCGGATCCATAGGCAATGTTCAAGTCCTCCGCTATTTCTCTGATGGTTAATTTGCGGTTATTGACCAACATTTCTTTTACTTTATCAATTTTTTCACCGACTTTCGATGTCGATGGTCTGCCACTGCGTTCATCATCTGCGATTGACTCACGACCACTTCCGAACCGCTCGTGCCACTGGTAAACGACCGTTTTTTTTAGAGAATCGTTGCCGAAACACTTTTCCAACATTTCCAACGTCCGTGCGCCACTAAATCCGTTTTTTACGCAAAATTTAATACAAGTTCGTTGTTGCAAATTTAAATCCATTTCTGCAATTGTAAAAAATCGCCAACACACACAGAGATAGATGTACTCTTGGCTACGTAACTTTTGCAAATGTCAAGTTATGACACTAAGATTTAAAGGGAATATCAACAACAGATGTACCAATTTAACAAAAAAAACAGAACTCAAATCGGAACGATGGGAGCGCCACACGGTGGTTATTCCTGGAACTTTTTGATCAAGGTAATATATATATATATATATATATATATATATATATATATATATATATATATATATATATATATATATGTGTGTGTGTGTGTGTGTGTGTGTGAGTGTGTGTATAAATATACACCCACACAAATACATAAATACATGAATATATTAAAAAACGTAAACCCACCAGATAGGGAACTCATGTTTATCATATGGACATAGATGTAAGGGAGAGGGATAGGAACACACATTAAAGATAAGCTTGGGTTCGGAAGGCGGAAGGATGCAGCTCAAAATTGGGAAAAAGTTTCCTTAATCGGGTTTCCTTAATCGACTTGCCGGGCCGATGTTATTACCAACCGAGCACCTACCCACCAACATTTCACCATCCCCACCAAACCCGTGTTTGTCAATATATTCTTTGTTTCTCTCAACAAAAACGCCACACTCTTTATATACGATTGTCGCCTTCGTAGATCCTCATACTGTATCGCCATCGAAAATCCTTTATCGAGTGGATCTAATTAAAATGAGAGGACTACCAAAAAGTGTAAGAATACCCAATACCACGACTATTAAGAGGGAAATCGTAAATGTCATTTGGAGAGTGAACAAACTTCCAGGATTGGGAAGAGCGTAGGTAGTGAACGCTCAAGCAGTTGGGGGAGAGGAGGAATAAATGGGAGAATGGTGCAAAATAAGGCATTTTGAATCCTCGGTTGGTTTCCATATTGGACCCCGAAGAGCGCGGGCGGGAGGGAGGGAGGTGAGAGTGAGAGGGGAACCCTTGGCCTGAGAGAGAGAGTGGCCCTTTCCCTTCCCGGCCGAAGGATCCGGATCCTCCCTCCCTCTCTCATATCCATATTTCCCTCCCTCCCACCTCCCCTGGTCTCTCCGCATTACCCACCACCTATTGCACCCCCCCACCCCCGTCCCACCCCACTCATTTCTCTCCCGAATACATTTCGCGGGTCGTGCATTAGTCAGGGAGGCAGTAAATCATCCCTTGCCTCTTCTTCCCTCTTACCAATCCCTAAACTGTTTACACGAACGGAATCTTATGATCGCCATTTTTCTTCACTCTCCGCTTCTAGTACTCCCTCCTCCAACCCCCTTCCCTCCCCTCCACCACCCTATTCCCCACCGCCTTGTTTCCTCCCCTTCCCCCCAAAGACTCCCACTCCTTCCTTCCTGGGAATCCTTTCGCTCTCGGCATCTCGCTCTCTCCTCCGCCCTCTCCCTTTCCTCTTGCTTCCCTCCCCCCCCCGCCCCCTCGCCTCGCATCCCTCGCCGCACCTCGCTCGTAACTTTTTTTCGACGCGGTCAGTCCTTAGCCCCGACGCAGGTTAGCCGTAGGTCAAGGAATTCTGGGATAAGTCAGGTACGTGACAAATGTGAAATACGTCAGGAGAAATACAATTTTATCTTGCTGAAGTTTTTTGGAGTGACGGTAATATTGTTGAAATCACGATCACTTATCCCCGTGCATCATGCTGTTCGCTGGATCGCGGCTTTCCCACCCTCCTCCTTCTCCTCCCCTTGGGCGATCTTAATTCCTTTTGCCTCACCCTTTCTTTCTTCCCCCCATTTTCTCTCTCTTTCTCTCTCTCACACACACATCGCGTTCCGTTCTGCGATTCATCTCCTCTTATATTGAGTACAAAAATGAAAGCGAGTGCGTTACACCGCCAAGTAATGCGATCCAAAATCCACCTCTCACGAGTTGACCGATTTGTGTCGAGAGATTTCACCGAAAGATTTCTCAGAAGTAATCACTGATATCATGCCATTGGTTATTTCATCCGATTCGGCTATTTGCGAGGAGTTTGATCTGCATCCGCCTTCTCGTCTCTGGGCCGCTTCCGAGTCGATTCTTAGATTCCGGCTTCATGGATTGCATCGTGCCTAGTTAACCAATGCCACTATTTTTGAGAGGATGCGCTATAACTCTACCATTCATTTCAAAGCAGAAATTTAATTTCAAAACTCCTCTGCGTGCGGGCATGCTCCCGTCACTTGCCTATCAGACTGTCAATATTTGTAAGCCTTAAGCATTTATATCACATTCTTCTGACATTCTCTACTTCTTTTATATTCATAAATGGAATATTTTGATATGAAAGAGCATGCAGAAGTTTCACCTCATAGTACCAATAATGGTTTTTTTTATCTTCTGCTTATTTTTGAGAACCATTGACTGCGGTACATATCTATGCCCTACGAGCCATTTTCGTATCTTTTGGTAATGAATATAATTGTATTGATTTTTTTCGTGCTGAATGGTTTTTTTGAAGTCATGCAATATTTTATTGATGGGCTTTTTTATGATCAAAATTTCAGAACCCAAAACAGATTGAGTAATGATTCAAAACTGTTAGAACAGTGTGCCAATATGATGATTTATAAAGTTTTAATTCAAATGAAAAATGTCATTATTAAAGGCTGAATTTTACGTTCTGACCATATTATTCGTGTTATACGTTTCTTACAATTTTGCATTCCGTTGCACTTCGCTGTAAGAATCTTCAAATCAACGCCGTTAAGATTTTCTATGCGCCTTAATTCTCCAATCTAAGGTCGTTTTTAACCTCATATGATATTTTAGTTGGATTTTTTTCCAAAGGAAAAATACAGCGTCAACGTTCTATTGAGTCCATCTGTAATTTTAAATATTTTGAAGCCATCGAGAATGGGTTTTGAGTTGCACGTTATGAATGTAAAAAGATAAAAGTATAGGAACTGGAAATATCTAGAATTTTGCGTAGTTATAAATGAAGTTAACATGGCCACTTCAGTGCTCTAATGGAGGCTCCAGGGAGAAATTATCGGTAGTCAAATTCTTTACATTGGCCGCATTTCCATCTTGGAAACCATTTGATCGACTCATGAGGCCATCTTTTGGATATAGGTCGCGGAAAATAAGAAGGTGGCGACGTTTTATCGGGGATGGGAAAAACGCGTTTGGGGATTCGAGGTAGGAAAATCTTGGACTTTGATCGGCAATTCCGAGGAGATGAAGTGTGTGATCCGACCAGAATGCGGGCCGCTTCCTCTGCAGACGATGGCTTCCGCCTCCCTTCCGGTTGCTTCCCTTCCGTTCGAGAATATATCGCAGATTAAATCGCCATGTCTTTCGTCTACATTGTTGGTACTCTGGTCGCGCAATGAAATCACTTAATAGATTTTACGGGGATGCTGTTTTACGGGGATCATTAAAACATTTCGCTGACCGAGGGTGAATGAGATCAAGAGCACGGTGGGATGGTATCCCTCGGGTTGGTCGCCGCCGCTGCCCATCTCGCCCCGCCCCCGGCGGTATGAGCATAGCGTTGTTTTGTTATTAAATTAGCTTTTTTTACAATTTTGTTTGATTTTTATGCACCCAATCATCAATACGGCATTTTCTATATTTTATGCCGTTTTAAATATGTGAGTCATGGCAATAAGAATTTTTTAAGAATTCTAACGTAGAGGGATTTTGTAAATAGTTTACTTCCCCAACCCATTCTGGTTATTTCACTACGTTTTCTCTTCTTTTCTCATACACCTTAATAGGGCACCTTAAGGGCTCATAAATAAACCTAGCTATTTTCTCAGATGTTTGTGTTTTTAATGCTTTGCTGAAAATATTTTCGTGCGGAAATTGTGCTTATTCAGCTAACAATTGAACGAATATATCGAACTCAATTAATATATACATATATATATATATATATATATATATATATATATATATATATATATATATATATATATACATATATATATATATATATATATATATATATATATATATATATATATATATAAAGTAAATAAATATTTTATGACTCCTAACTAAATACTAAATCCAGCATCCTACTATATATCAGGTCCCTCTTCATCTCTGATTACTTTCTTCCTCCCTTCATCCCGTCCAACATCCCTATCCTGTTCCTTCCCTTTCCTCGTTTGCTAACATTCTCCCCTCTATTACAGTCTTCAACATCCTGCTGCCGGTCAATACGGCATCATAGGATTTCTCCCAACAAACCCCTCTCTTCGCCCACCATACCAAGTACTTCCTCATTTGTTTTCCTCTCGGTCCATTTCACCTTCTCCATTCTTCTCCACACCCACATTTCGAACGCCTCCAGTCTACGTCTATCCTCCTGCTTCAGTGACCATGTTTCCGCGCCGTATATAGCTACGCTCCATATCAAGTTTGAACGAGTCTTCTCTTAATATCCTTACTCAACGTCCCTGTCATCAACTCCCTCCTCCTTGAGAAAGCCTCTTTGCCTAGCGCAATTCTTCCCCTTACGTCCCTACCACTTTAACCGTATTGGTCCAAAACACTTCCGAGATACGTAAACTGTTCTACCTGCTCTAGTTTTTGCCCTCCTATTTTAATGTTTGGCTTAGCCTTCTTCTTTCTAGAAAATCGCATAACCTTTGTTTTATTAATATTGATTCTCATCCCATACTTGTCGCACTGAATTTCTAATTCACTAAGTAATGCTTGCAGCCCCTTTGCTGACTGACAAACTAACGCTTGTTCATCAGCAAACCTAATTGATTTTACGAATTCCCCGCCCACCTTCATTCCTACCTCCAATTCTTCCAATGCTTTTTTAATCATTTCCTCTGCATACAGGTTGAACAGCAACGGTCATAATGGGCAACCCTGCCTTACACCTGTTCCTAACACTGCCCAACCGGACTCCCCGTTTCCCACCCGCACCTGAGCAGTCTGGGACATGTACAGATTGCGGATTAGCCTCCCTTCACACGAATCTATTCCTATTTTCTTCAATATAATCATTAGTTTTTCCCAATTCACTCTATCAAAAGCTTTTTCGAAATCTACGAAACAGGCAAATACCTCCTGGTTGTATTCTATATTCCTACCGATTAATAATCTCATTGCTGCAATGGCATCACGCGTACACATTTACCGTACACAGCCTAGTATCTCGTATAATGAATTGAAAACTTTACTGCTATTTCACAGTGCTTAATTACTCTAAAATACACATTTTGGAATTCAATTTTAAATTCTCCATGCCATGCATTTATGCAGAGTAACGGATTGGAAACTTTTAAAATTTCATTCTGATTTCATGAACATCTGTGGAACGTGATGATACTATAGTTTCACTTTTTTTCTTATTTTGCTATATCTGTCGGTTTTTGTCATTCTTAGTCTGCAACACGATTTTTAGATTTTGGCCTGGTATATTTTCCCTTTTTTTATGGGTTTGCCATGTTTGATTTTTACGATTTATCATGTTGCCTTTCTAATCTCATTTTACAAAAATTTGTCTGAATTATTTTATACCTGATTTTTCTAACATAACATGACCAACTAATGACTGAATAAATGCCTATCAATGGTTGAGTGCCCAGAGATTGAATCTACGTATAAAATCTGCATTTATGTCTCAATGTTCTTAAACAAAATATTTTGAGCAGCCGCCATCAAGTTTTGTGCTTATCAATTCGTATGTCATGATGGTATACTCTGGCCAGGATGGAAATTGTGAACTTTTATCGGAGCATTTTAACCATGAAGCTCCCATTCCTCATTCTTTAAACTTTTTACAAATAAAGCATTGCTGAGGTCTTTCTCGATAGCTAATAGTTTCATTTCTTCTTAAATTAAAAAAGCCTCCGGATACCGGATATCTGGAAAAACCTAGAGTTTTGCCGAGAATATCTGTCAATATCGGACTTAAGAAACCACAACTCACGAGAGCCAGGAGAAAATAAGTGTTAACTCACATTAACCGGAAGAAAGGGTGAAATTTAAAGTAATCATGATAGATTATATGTACCTTTCAATTGATAGTCCGTTTTATTTTCAAAACTATGTAATCTTTAAATTCTCCTTTCGTAGCCCACGTATTTGGTTTAATAACTCACTTATATTTGAAGTTCAATTGCACTTTATTAAATTCTGGAATGGGAAAGGGATGAAACCATTGTTTCACCAGGAAGGTAAATTGGCAAGGGTGTATAAAATCAAATACACCATCCTCAACCCTCTCCACAATACGGAGGCTGTTCGTTGGACTTTCCCTCTCTTTCTCAGCCCTCCACGCCACTTCCTCCTTGCCCTTGCAACCACTCCGACGCGCTCTTTTTAAAGACCCGTGGAGCCCTCCCTCCCTCGGGCCCGCATTCTCGCGAATTGGGGAAGTGAGGGAAGCTGGGGGCTGCCGCCAGCGCGACCCGCCTCCTCCAACCTGGTCCATCCAATCCCCCCCTTCCTCCGTCCCCAGCGCCCTAACTTGTGCTAAAAATCATACCTTTGTCGCACCGCTCTTTGTATTTTTATTCTCACCCATCTAAGCTTCCCCTCTTCACTCCTTTCGGGAGAAATTTATCGCATCCAATTTTTGGCTATCTGCGCTTTATTTTTCCCTCTTTGATTTCCTTTCCCTTGCCATCCGCTCCCTTCCTCCACCGCCTCTTCCCTTTCGCTTCCGCCGTCAAGGATTTTACGCCGTGAAGGAGTTTTCACATTAAATTACGAGCTGGGTCCGAGGAAATGTTCTTAGATCGTCCTCGAGTTCTTTGGTTTTCAAATTTTTATACTTGTTTAGCCATTTCCTTAGAATTACGTGCGTTAGCGATCTACAACGCCGTGATACTGTTAAGACAATATTTCGGGCATCGTTGGTTAAATTACTGGAACGGTTTTGTCTTACGCTATTTACAATGAGAATCACCGATGGAAAAAGTAATAAATGAACACAGTCGCAGTCTAGTATCTTTATCCTCAAAAAAGTATCGAACACCAGACTAAGAATTTGACGCATATTATTGGTGATGATAATATCAAAACAAGAAAATATTTATTTCTATCTTTTTATGAAATGGAATCCTGATCATCACCAGAACTATATGTAAGACTACACTGATTTGTAATTGAACATTTCCAAGCCATCATTAAATTGCTTAGTTTATCGTAAGATTATAGATTTCTTTGTACCTCTTGTTATGTTTTAATACTTCTTCACGGTTGTACGCCTTGACACGAGTCGCAATTCCAATGTTCCTAGCCTTATTCGAATGTTTCTGTGCTTGGTCGAAATTGCAATCCGAAGTCAGACTGAGACCTCAAGGGAGAGAGGAGTGAGGAGCAGGTAGTGGACGCGAGTGCCCAAGGGAGAGAGTGGTGCGGTTGGGGCGGGGGAGGCTGGGAGGCATGGAGGAGGAAGGGAGAATGAGTGACGGAGGGGTTGTTGCCCCGGCGGGAGCGAGGGGCGGGGGCCAAGGAGGTGTGCGGGAGGGGGGAGGTTACTATATGTGGGGCGATGGTGACGTGAGGGGCAGGGTGTGGAGGGATGGGGGAGTTCTCTTCTCTCTCGGGAAGAGGAAATGAGAGGGAGCTGTTGGTGCTTGCTTGCTCTGGGTGGGCGAGCGCCAAACAAGAATGGTGTCTTGCGGTGGGACATGTGAATGACAGACATGTTTTCATGAGTGTATTTGAAATTCCAACTGTCAAGAATGTAATTGGTGTCTATCAGAGTCTAAAAAAAACATTATACGTCAGGATTCAGTAATGTAAGGGTGCTATGAATTAATTTGACAGGATTAGCTTGAGAGGATAAAATAAACAAGTCAACACTTGACTCTCATTACCTTGGTTGGGCAGCGTTGGAAAGGCTAAGGGGCTGGGGCACCATACGCCAATTACTGCGCTACCTCCTCCATCAGCGCATAATCCGCCGTTTCTTTCGACTGAAGAAAATTGTATTCGACCCAAAGAAATGATTATCAATATGCATTTAAGATATGTGTGTGTTAATATACATATATGTATACACACACCCACACACACCTATATATATTTAACCATAAAAACCATAAACATAGTAATCAACCCGAAGGTCGGTTTAGTAGGTGATGGTAGAGTGAAAATTCACACAACAGGGTAGGGGGGCCAGTTCCTTTCCCTGTGCCGGTTATGGTTTCCCAGGAAGACCTGGTACCCGAAAAATCACTTTAGCTTGGGTGGAACTGTAGGTGCCCAGAGTGCCTTGCCAGGGATTCGAACCCGGGACCCGGGAGACTTGCACGCAAATGAGGATCGCTTAGGTCTAGACATAATTGAGTGAAAGGACACTAAGGGAATTGAAATGAAATAGTTGGGCGGATGCTCAAGCTTTATTTACCAAGTCAGCCAAAGAAATACAATTATTGCTAAGGGCATCATAAAATCAGCATGAGAGGTTTGGAAGGAGGAAAATCTGAACAGGTTTATAATAATCCAGGAGAAACAATGAAAATGAGGTTTTCTATTTAGAGAGAGGATAATGTTTAACTTTAAATATTAGGGTAAAAAGTTGAGTCTGTAGAGTGTGTTTTGGTCCTACAGGTATATGGTCAAAGTGGTGGGGACCGTCAAGATGAATTTCGCAAGGCAATGTTCCCATCTAAATTAGAAAGGGGTTGACGACAGAGACGTGGGGTAAGGAGGTTAAGGAAAGGTGGGTGAAAATTTCTAATTGGAGTTTCGTATGACACAGAAGCCGGATCATTGAAGCAAGATAGATTGATAGGCGTAGATTGGAGGGATTTGAGGCGTGGATGGAAAAGGTAAATGGTGAAATACGAAAAGAACTAAGAAGTACTCGGCATGTTAGGTAACGGTGAGGATAATGTTGAAAGAAATTCAAACGAAGCATGAATAGTAAATGCAGAGCATTTTTACTGTCGATATAATGTTGAAGACTGTAATAGTTGGGAGAGCGTTAGTTGCTGATTAATGCTACTGTTTTGGATTCAAAATTAATTTGTACCCTGTTGTATATTTCGTAGATCAATGGAAGAATCGCACTCTGGTTGTACTTTTAATAGATTTAAAAAATTATTATTTCAACTTTGTTTCCTTATTTTTAGCTTCAGAATGTTACTGAAGATTAATTAGAAGATTTATATTTCTTCAGGTAGCGTAAGTGGCGGCGTGTCCATAACCCAACCACATGCACTGCATTGTGACGCCCAGGAGATGTAAGGATGTCATTTGAGATGCAAAGAGTGAGGCGGGGGAGTGTGAGAGGAATGGGGGGTTGCGAGCGTCGGAGCCGAAAGAAGTCTCCCCCCCCTCTTTCACGCAGCCGCCTTAAAAAGCCGCTCACGGATACACCATCATCATCCCCATCCACCCGCCATCCCTGTAATGGCCCACCCCCGAGTGCAATTCGTGCGCCCCCGAGGGGGGATTTGGGGCAATAAGTTTTGGAAACTGTGCGAATGTGTGTGCGACCCTTGCTGCTACGGGGCGGGGTGGGGGGAAGGTGGGATTTCCCCTTGATGGGGGCGACCGAGATTGTACGTATCCCGCCGCCTCCCTGAAAGGATTGAGATCGGATTTCAAGGTGAGGGGTAGAGGGTTGCGAATAGATCCATCGCTTTCCTCATGTCGTCTAGGGGTTGTTCTGGAAGATGGTACCATTCCATCGACCAAATCTTTTTGTACGGCCGTCATTTACGCTCAATTTCCGGTCGAACCCACCCTTTCCAGCTAGTAGACTTATTATTATATTAATTATTATACGTATAGTACCATGGAGGTCAGTGCCTGGGTGCATTTCAGGGGGCAATATTTTTACTTTTACTTTTAAGACAAGACTACTTTTGACCCCAAATATTTCTCCCTCTCCCCCTGCGTATTCGGACCTTATTCTGATCTCTTATCGTTCGTGGGAAAAATGAACTCCTTAAATATTTCTGTTCTTGACCTAATCGCTCTAATTTTATTACCATGATCTCGTCTATCGTAGTACGATGGTGCTGATAACACGTTTTCAGCATCAATACTAAAAAGACTCCCTTTCCATTTATGCCAGAGATTTAACCTGTAATTTAACCTTCGCCCCGTGAGTGGTTCCCAGCCTAGCTCCTCTAATATTTTGGATACGCTACTAGGTTTATCATAACAACGTTTTACAAATCTAGCTCCTCTACGATGCACGCGATCCAATGCGGCAATTAATCCAAGTTCATGAGGATACCATATACTAGCAGCATACTATAAATGAGGCCTAACCAGCGAAAAATAATATCGCTCTTAATCTCTTCAACACATTTCCCCAATACTTTATTATATAACCTAATTTTTTTATTGCGTTGTCCACGTATTCTTCGTATAATTTTTACCCCAGAGTCGTGGTCAGTGAGGGAAATGCTTGAATAAACCTTCGAGTCTGCACTACCAATTTCGATGATCCTGGGCGTGGGCGCTCGGAGGAGAAGTACACCTATTCCGAAAATTCATTACTACGCACTTTTTAAAGTCCATTTCTAATCGCTAAGTGTCGCATCACTGGTGTACAGTATTAATGTCACATACCACGAGCTATTTAGCCACGAATATCTCCGTAAACTACTGCATCTTCGGCAAATAAAAGTATCTTGGATTACTCCGTCGTCGTTGGAGCTAAACTCAGTCCGCATTTCGCTGTTGGATAAGGTTATGTTGTAAGTTGAGGAATGCATTTCTGTGATTCAAGAGACTCCTTGCCGCCATCATGTCCCTATAATTGTAAAACTTCTTCGTTCCGCTCATGATATATACATATATATATATATATATACACACATATAATCTATAAGAATATGTATGCGTTATAATAGACTGACTCAGGAAAGAAACTAACAGAATAAATACAAACATACCAGAGAGTGAGATAAGGCTGTAGGCTATCCCCAACTCCAGTTGTATGTATGTGGATGATTAAATTATAAACTGGAAACTCATTGCTGATCTGGGAATAAGAATCACTCCCAAAATACCAATAAATAATGCGCTATTTCTCGATTACCATTTCATCATTCAGAAACCATAATAGGGTCTTTAATGATCCCTATCCCAATTTTTATAAACCGTAGAAAATTAATAATCATATTATATCGTTAAATTAAACATAAAACAATTTTATTCTTAGATTATGATCTGGTAAAAATAAATGAAAATAATCGAAGGAAGTATCAAATAAATATACAATATTCATATTCAGGAAAAGGCATTCTGCATGCAAGAAGGAAAGGAACTGTATGGTAAAATGGCCATCGTTATGAAGCACTTTGAGAGGCAGTAAAATTAACTATTCATTGAAAACACGAAATGTTTCTCAGTAAAAATTCGATAACTTTAGTGTGATTTCGTAGTATCTATATGATTTTGAATTCTGAACAAAGAAGCACTGTTCAAGCAGCATAAATGCAATGTCTTATTCAAAGCTGTACCAGATAAGTTTCAATGGTTTCTGACTCAACTTTGTGGAATTTTATGTTCTTTAAATGAAGAACGCGATGTATTTTTCCTCTGTTCTCTATCCTGGTACTGCTGGTTTCAACGCTTAGGCGTCAACGTCAGGTACTTGATGATGACGCCCAAGCGTTGAAAATAGTAGTACTACCACAATAAAGAACAGTGTAAATACAGAGATTGCAAAGAGATACGTAGATTGACTAAAGAGCATACAAATATAACGATAAAATTATAAAAAAATGGGATGAAATGAAATGCCCATGTGGGGCGGTTGGAAGAAGGAAGATTATCCAGAAAATCTCTTCAAATACGAAGTAATAAAATACGTAAATGTGAGATGACTAGGAAAAAGATGGCAGTCATCCAACTTCAAATGCTATGATAAGCTGAGAGCCCAATCCGGTCATGATTATTTTTTTGAAGTCTTCTTACAATTCGTCAAATATTTTGGCAGTATTTTTTCCATATTAAATTCTGTGCTAGTGAAGCGATTTGATGTGAAACCCAAATTATTTGCATGAAATGTGACTAACAGGATTTAACTTTTCTTTTCAGAAATGTAGTACTACTCATTTCATTTTTAGATTTAGTGACACTCTTTAAAATCAAGAAGTAACCTTATTGATAATACTTATGAGATCCTAATAGTTATATCTATTGCTTCCCAATTGTTTCAATAAATAAACGTATTAACAGGAAATAGAAAATAATACATGCTGCTGGTTCTTTTAGTACATATTAATTTCAAGGGTAGTATTTCCTCGGGAGCAGGAGGAAAAAAGGTCAATAGCGAACATAAAAGGGCCTCCCCTCCCCCATTTCACTTCCTCCAGACCCTATTGTCATTTCTCCCACGATATGAAAGCGCCGCGAATACGATTCGAGAAATAGTCCCTCGGGTATTGTCTTATTTGTTCGCTCCTCAACCTTATGCAACTACGGCTATGCCTCCGAAATCTCACTCGCAGACGGTTGAACGAGGGGCGTGGCAATCTGCCGGTTATCGACCATAAGGTCTCGCTTTCAAATCGTGGTTATACCTACGAAAGCGCACGACTAAAAATCCAAGCGTTGCCATTTTCTGGATGACTGAATCAGGTGGATGACCGCAGGTCGGGGGAAGGCCATCTTGAACGTCCCCGACCGGCGCGCCGCGGGGTTCAGAGGGTTCATCCACACCCCGGCGCCCCTAACTCCATAAATGTTCAGATTGGCGGTGCGGATGGCCAAATTTGTCCAAGTAATCGTATTCGCCAAGGCAGAAAGGTACTTTTGTTTTGTGGCACGTGAGGCGTAATTGGCAACGTGTAACCCGTTCTTTCGCGAGTGAAATTGGTGAATGGATTGCAAATAAACTTCATTACATCACCAGAATAAAATCCTTTGAAAATATAAGAACTTTTTGTCCTGCACCATTTGTTACCTAAACAACTAATAAGGGCAAAGATTCCAAGAGACTGTGGGAGATGCCGCAGCAGTAACTTTTTAACGGAGTCATCCGCTAATATGTATCCTGGTCAGGCGAAATATTTTTACCCTCCGAAATTGATACTTTTTTATTTTATAAGGACTTTACCGATTGTTAAGAGGTGTGGCGAGTAATGCAGCAGGTGCCTTTATATAAAAATTATTTTTTTTCTAAATAAAACAATTGTTGATTGGAACACCTTACTTGCAAAACTATTCGAGCCCTTTCCTAACAGAGTGCATACTTTTAAGAAAAGATGTAAGGAATATATGTAGTAATTTGATTGAATCGTAGTGTAAAATTATATGTAACAGCTTAATTTTTTAAATTTATCTCTCTTTTTTTCTTGCTGATTGATTGATGTTAATGAGATGGGGATTTTCTTGTTTTGTGAAAGAGACTTGTGTTTGGAAGTTTCCTGTAAGTGTACTTTTGTTTTACAGACTGATTTTACGTATTTTCATTTGTGAGTACTTGGGACTTGTGTGCCACCTGACACGGTCTATCTGCACATGTGGATTTTAATAAATAAATAAATTGCTTTCCTTAACCCTTTTTAACTATTTCATTCAATACATATTAACTCTCCTAGCAACATATCATTTGTTGAATCCATATCTTTTCAAATTCCCTTTATGCTATTCAAATTGTCCACAGTGATTACAAAATGAGAACAAATGTTTGACTTTATCACTACGCCAGTCATTATATTTTAACCCTGCGTTAGTTTTGTGCGGTTACGCGTCGCTTCAATGCCGATTTGTAAAACATTTATCTTGTATGTTCAGAGAATTTTTTTGATGAAATTTCTTGCATACTTAATTTTGTGAAAATTTTATTTAATAATGTTTATCATTAGTTATAGATATTAATCTGAAACGCTCCGAAAATATCTAAAAATATTTTGTGGGATATTAATATTGTTTTACCACTGGTGATTTTTAGTGCACGTGTGTACTGATTAATGCAAAAAAATTGAAATTAAAAATTCTCCTTAAAGATGAAGTCGAAAACCGAGTTTTCTCTACGAGTATAAATATATTTTTGCAGTGGTTGCAAGAAGTTTTATTTTCCGCGCAAGCCAAACTGCCGCGGGGATAAATAGAACCACGTTGGGGTTAGAGTTGGCCGTCCTGGAAAAAATAAAGAAGGAAACCCCACGCGATCAGCTAGTTCCCACCCTTTCGCATTTTTCCGCAAAGAGATAGCGTGTCCTTTTGGACATGGGGGATGGGAATATCCCCTTTCCATTCTTCCGCCCCCCCACGAGGCCCTCGCGATTACAAAGTCATTCCGCCCCCTCCCACCCCCTCCCCTTTCGCTGCTCCTCCCTTCCCTCCCATCCATCCCCCAACCTCGCCCCCGTCAAGCATTTACGGGACGGCATAAAGGGGCTCAATGGGGTAGGCGTTCTGGGGCCGCCGTAATCACGGCCCGCCCGCCCGCCCCGGCGCGCGCGCGGTTTCGCCTCCACGGGTTGCAGAATTGCGCCACTGCGAAATTTATGGGCCGTGACGTCACCGGTCGCGACGGGAAAGGTGGCTCACGGAACGCCATTTCCCGCTCTGAAAGTGGCGCTCCGCTGCCATTTAATCCGCGTCGGCGGCTTGCGTGGGATTTTGCGACGCATGCGGCGATGCATTTAAAACAAAAAAAAACTTTATGTGAAGGGAAGAATGCTTACGCATCAGAGAGTTGAGTTTGCCTCATGAGTATTGAGTCAGTCTAATTATCGGAAAGTCCCGAGATCAAATTTCGGCTGACGTTTTAGAACAATACTATGTGAAAATCCAAACAGTTCAAA
The DNA here is from genome assembly GCF_022747635.1 of Hetaerina americana. NCBI lineage: Eukaryota > Metazoa > Arthropoda > Insecta > Odonata > Calopterygidae > Hetaerina > Hetaerina americana. Next base: position 116,656,783 of record NW_027286069.1, read on the forward strand.
CTTTTCCAAGCAAGAATACTGAGGGAAATCGAACGGCTGGCAAGAGGGCAAGGACCACCCGTGTTTTATCCTGAATGCATTGAATTTCATGTGCCATAGGATTTCCAACGTTCAGTCGGTAAGCTCGGAAAATCGATAAAAAGCGGGCAATTACACACCTCATATTTTTGAGAACGCAGGAAAAAAGTCAAGTTTAAAAATAAATGAGACTTTTTTATTTGGAAAGAGAACCGTGCACAAGAACCGAGAAATATGGGATATTCACGAAGTTTAATCGCGTGGAGCATAGAAGAGCTATATTTGTTGAACGTTCTTATGATAAACGGAGTAGCCTATCCAAAATATTAGAGCAGCTAGGCTGGGAATCACTCATTAGAGCGAAGGTTACATTACATATTAAATACTTTGCATAAATTGAAAGGATGCCCTTCTTGTGATGACCTTGAAAATGTATTACTACCCCCATCGTACTACGGTAATAAAGATTATGCCAATAAAATTGGAAAGATTAAGTGTAGAATATATTTAAGATGTTTTTATTTTCCACGAACGATAGGGGATTAGAATTACAGTGTCCGATCGCCGTAGGAGTAATTCGGATCAATATTAGCCTGGTTTGTGGTCACCTCCTGCCACACACCCTAGTGGTGGCTTGCAGGGCACTAAATTATCTAAAATATCTAAATATCTCACTCCCCTCCGAGGAAATGAGGCCCCTTTTGTAAGTGAGACCAGTTTGAGTTCGCTGCTGAGCATCTTGTGTTCAGGCTCCCAGGGAAGAAGCGAAGGCAAGAAGGTCCACTTCGTTGGTGCCAGTGCCACGAGAACAACGGTGATAACTTATCACCATTGAAAGCACCAATTATTTTTTAAATCCACGGGAAAAGAATTCGGGAGGTCAACAAAATTGGGTGAAATTTGAATCTTGAAAATGCTGGTCCACTTTAAGTAGGGTTTTAAATTGGTGGTGAGATTTGCTATTATTCGTGAAAGCCTACCTTCAGGTTGAAGGATAGATAAAAATCACGCTACTTCATAGAAAAAAGAAAACTTTGGCCTGCATCATACATCGTTCAAGCATTTCTCCAGATAAGTACGACCTTCCTAGGTAGCATTTGTAACCTTTGTGGATTCGCGGGATTTGCGGACATTTTTTTCAAATAATATCCATATGTTGACCTCGAAGATTGAATGTGATATTGTTTTTACTTAATTTCTAACCTCCATACTTGATTTTAAGCAAAAAAAGTGCCCTTGGTAATGACTTGCATCGTTGGTCTCACGAGCTACTTTGTCGGTCGTGGTAACATGGAAATGGTCCTGTCGGCGACATGACGTCCGAGGACGCCGTGTCGAGGACCACCGCGCTAAGTTTAACGAATTCCTTCATTGTAATTTATCTTTTCGGCAGGAAAAGAAATCACAAGGGGGTGAATGTCCCAGGGAAACGTTTGTTGAGACACCGAAAATCTCCATGAGAATTTTTCAGGGGATATCTCAAATAAAACTTTTTTCTTTCAATTTTCCGAGGAAAACTTTTTTGTCTGGCTGCGCGGTGGTGAATTAATCTGAGCGTACTATATTAAAAAGCCTTTACCAATTAAACAAATATTCTTTATTTTATTTCAAAAATAGAACATGAAAACAAAAATGTTACTTTTTCATCGGATTCAGAATGACCGCAGTATTGCTACGAAGGCTCTACATAAAAAATGCGTGAAGGAAGGTGAAAATTATGCGGACTCTTGATATCAAAGGCTTCTCATAAATGAGCTCCTGATGTGGCGCAGTGCGTATGTTGAATAAATTATTTTTATTTCACGAACGCGGTTTTTTTAGAATTTTTGAAATTCCTCCCCAAACATCCGGGATCTTTGCTTTGGTGCAGAGCTTTCATGAGTTATTTTCCTGTGAGACTAACCTGTGCTTATTTATTAAGAGTCCAGTGGGGCATTTCACGACATGAGCTTTCTGCATTAGAGGTTGGATACTTATGCGAATAAGTATGCAAATAGAATTCGCGTCGAGATGAAAAATTATTTATTCGTTCCGTTCTCATTATATTACCGTGATTAAGTTGCATCATGCTTAATCTAATTTGGATTAATTAGGTGATGCTAAAGAGATGAAAGCATGCGTTTTTCTATGTTTAAAATTCTATATTTCATTTCACAAATAGTTAAGTTTAATTAGAAATCATTACACGAGGGAGAAAATTGCTGGTTTTTAGTTGTTTTTTGTGTTTTTGACCCTACAGTTATTTTTATTGAATGAACGATAAATTCGTTTAATCCTACCACCATATTTGGGGTCCCTAAACCTATTCTTCAAGACTATCTATTATATTTATGAGCAATAATATGGCAATTAGCATGCAAAATAAGCTATATTAAAAAAATTATATTAATTGTTTTAATTTGTTTTTTTTAAGGTGGGTGTCCTCGCTTTTCCAGTTAAAAACGTTCAAGGTAATTGCCTGATTTTTTTACTATTAACATAATACCTGTCTCAGTTTAATCTGCGTAAGTTTTTTACTCAATTGCTCTCTTAAAATGGTCTTTCAAATATACGTAATTCATTCTTATTTTCGGTTCCTTAATGAAATTTGGTTCCATTCTATGCTTGTAAAATATATTTAAATTTTACTTTTGAATAATTATAATCCCGCCTGATATTTCATTGCAAAACAATTTTAAAACTTATTATACCCACCTTAAACGGCATATTACCGATGATTATAATAGTAATAGGTATGTGAGTCGTTCAGTTTTCTGTGGGTCGTACATTTTAAAGTAGTTTTTTATCATTGATTGAACCTTGGATTTTAACAAGGCAATGGAACAATATGAGCCGCAATAAAATTAGTAAATGCACAGTGGAGTACACCAATCCGCTGATCCCTTTCCTCAATATGGTTACTATTTACGCTGACAGCAATTATAATTATAAGACACCGTCCATATAATATCGTATTCCATCGCAGATTTGATGCCCCTAACCGTGAATAACAATCCATGAAGTATGTAAACAAAATTTGATGGGCATTTAATGTCCATAAAATTTTAGCAACTACTTGAGAAGTTTATTTGCCCTGACGTGACAGAAATCATCATATTTAATCCGATTTTTAATCGGGATTTTTTGGGGGATTATATTTCACACAATCCATTCGATATAGCAATTAATGAATCAAATGAGCGTAAAATTCATGAATAATACCGTAGATTTTGGCATTATACTCCTGACTTTTGCTCTAAATTGATTATTCTTTATCGAAACCTCTGTGAGCGTTTTTCTTCGCATGGAGTCAGCCAAGAGCGCTGAGTGGGGAGGGGTGGGACGGGACCAGGAATGGAAAGGGAGGGGGAGAAGGGAGCCAGCCAGGATGATCCCGACGACATCACCAGCGTGACGCAGTGCGTAGTGAGTTAACGCAAACAAATAAGAGTTATTACGGGAACCCGAATGGGACGGTTTCTTGAAAATGATCCAATTTAAACCAAGTCCTTGAATGGATCCGAAAGTTCTATTCGCGGTCATTGACGATTGTTTCGAGAGAATGGCGAGAATGAGTCTTCCGTTGTCGAGCATGTGGGAGGGCGGATGGAGAGGGGGAGGGGTCCACGAGGTGGGAGTCGTATCGATGAATGAAAGGGGCCGAGAGGGATGGCGTGTCAGGCCCGGGGATGACGACGCGCCGCCCGAACCCTCCGAAGGATTGTTGGGGAAGGTACGGGTAACAAGCGAAAAAAATTGTCCTTTACCAGGACTTGAACCACAGACCTTCGACATTCCGGGCCAATGCTCCAGTAACCAATCCTGTGACTGGCTTTTATGAGGGTTTCAATATATTTTCTTATATCTTTTTTGCGTGTTTCATATCTCGTACATATATCGTATATATATATATATATATATATATATATATATATATATATATATATATATATATTTATATATATGTAGGTATATGTTTATATGTATGTGTGTATGACAGAGGGGAAAATATTGGGATAAGGCGATATTCAGTAAATTAATCAAGAAAAATCAATTTCCTAATTTGGCCAGAAATCAGTTTTTTTATTTTGTCTCCCACAGTTGAAACGGCGTTAGAAGTACTCATGCATACGCCAAGTCGTTTTCCCATTGTTTCTCTTATAATAAGAAAACGTGAGCTGTTTTTCCCACCCTCTTGATGTAACCACAATCTCTTTTTTACTATGCTCGTTCATTGTAAACCGCGTAATATGCTGGCGCTTTCTAAGTAGCTCGTAATTCTCGAGAAAAATTAAATAAAAAAATCTTTGAAAAGCTAAAAACTAAAATATATTTAAGTACGCTCAAATCGCAACTTTCTGATATTCGCGATTTCTTATGTCGTCATTGGCGTAATGCTTTTGGATATTTAAAAAAAAAAAAAAAACTTAGATGAATTTATTCATTTTTATTTATTTCATTTCCTTTCATTACATGCGTTGGAGATATCGTGGAAATAAAAATTAAATGCTCGCGTACTTCGATTAAGTTACATCTGCTATTATTTCAGAATACTTAAACCTCACCGGGAAGATAGGAAGAAAATATTTGATCCGAAGATTTCATATAAGCCTGCTTTGGATGAAAATTCATCAATCAAGATATATCCTAAGGGAGATAGCTCGTGAAAGGACTGGAAATGAAAGGGGAAAAAACTTCTTTTTAACTGGTATAAGAAGGAACGTGTATGAAAAAGTAAATTAATCATCATCCTTACCTAATCTTATTAAAATTACGTTTGTAAAATCTTCTGCTAAACTCGTCTGTCATCTATATGATATGGATGTATTTGTGACAGAAGAGGCAAAAAGAATTAAGGGACTAATGAGAGAAAGATGAGCGAATTTTATGTCTTCTTTTCTTGGACAAGTTATTGTGAGGGACAAATGGTAGGCGTCGAAGTTCGAAAGTAAAAATTATTCTGGGCACCATGGATGAGATGAGAAAATTATGATAGGAGCCGAGAGGTTGTGGGGCAGGAGGCGGAGAGAATTGGATTCATTTGAGTACGGAAATAGGAAAATTGCGCAATTTTAAGCAGAAATGTAGAAACGGGCGACTGGATGAGGGAGGGAAGGGCGCCTATGCGGGAGGAGAACGGGTTGCCTGTGTCGCCTTGGTAGGGAAGAGTGAGAGCAGAAAGGGGAAGGCCCTTGCAATCAGGGAGAAGAATCCGTACCATTATGAGCTTTGAAATCCCCTTGGAGAGCGTAGCGTATTTCATCGTTGAGGGTCAGTCAACAAAAAGAAATGACGCTAAGTTAACTCGCGTGTGGATATAAATATGTGGATATCAGCCTGTATACAAGGTTTGTATAAAAAAGTATTGGTAACAATTTTTTCCGGACGCATGGGTGTGAAGTATTTAATGCACATCGTCGGTCGAGTGTTATCGCATGATCGCAGATCGTATTGACATTGAAAAGATGACAGTGCACTCACCGTTATAACTGAAAATTCGGCGTTGTGAAAAATCTGCAGTGAACTCGTCCCGAAGAACTTGACGGACGACCAGTAGCAGAGTCGAGAGCGTCGCTGGCGAAGACCTTCTGCAGCGGTATCACGACGATTCCCCAACCCCCGATTTTGCACCAGCAGACTATTTCCTATTCCTAAAAGTAAAATCCGTACTTAAAGGACACCACCCTGGGGCCCTTAGTCAATCCGTCGGAGAAGCTTGAACGCGTACCCTTGAAGACCTTTTGGAATCCGCCTAGCAGGCGAGCCTTCGAGTCGTGGAAAAGCCGCTGGAAAAAAGAGTGTAGATGCTCAAGTATATGTATTGTGAAGAATTTTGAGATATTATATAGCAATATCTGAAATAAAATACTTTTTTTTTTAACTTTTCCCGATACATTTTATGCAAATCATTTATTTGCGTAAACTCGTAAAAAGGTAATGACAATGCTAATGTTACATCTGTTGACTTGAGTAACGAAAGGAGGGAACAAGATATCCTTTTTAAACTATGCATGAGGTCATCAATGATTAATATTTATGTGGGACCCATGATTATGTTATCGGTTGAAAATTCCTGCAGAAGAGGTGACCAACAACACTACACCACTCACTCTCTTAAAGAACATCAGCTGATCATATGAAAAACTGTTGCAATTGAATTAATCCTAACTTGAAAAAAGAATATTCTTCATTGATGCGGTCGTGCCTGAAAGAGGGATAGCACTTAATAAACGCAAGTTTAAATTGCGATGGAAGAGAGAATGAAATATGGCACATTATAATTAGCAAAGTCACATGTCACATGCATGACGAATGGTTGGGACTTTCCTCATTAAAAAATTGATGTATGAGAGCAGGGAACATTTAGAAAATCGTCAAAAACCATCGCTAATGAACGCATTCGAAATTCAACGCGGCGTATTACTGCTTAGTCCGGAACGAGAGCATCATGGGTACTCGTAGATATTCCACGCCTCTTTCAAAGTTATCATTTATTTAAGTTAACTTTTGATATCGATAGATAATTACAAATTATGTCCTCTATGAGCAATCTAGCTACGAATAAAGCTATAAATGTATAAGAAAGAGATGTAATTTTAGAAATAATCAGTAGACTACTGACTCAGGATAGGTTTTTGATACGACCATCCGATTTCCAAAACAACTCGACGAGAATCATCCCTACACCTTGTGTTACATATTCCAGTAATAATTCTTTTCCTCCGCATACTTTCTATCCTCCTCTTTTCCAAACAAAAAAGCCATTATTTACATCTGTATACTTCGATTTTGTATTGTGAAATAAACTCTTCTGAGGAATGAACTAAGATGAGATTATTACGCACGGGGGACGAAAACAGCATCGGTGCTAATATTGAACAATTAAAATATCTGGGTTAGGAATAATTCTTTGCTTGTTTTTTTTAATTTGATATCGTTAATTAAATAAAAAAATGCAATGACTGCGTGCAAATGTGGTGAAGACATCTTAATTGAATTATCTTCCATATTTTTGTCGAAAATCCTACGTAGCTGCTCGGATATTAATGATTCGGGTCGACTTTACTTCCACTTCCTGTTCAATTCGAAGTTCCGATTTACGCACGAGTCTACTATTCTTGCAACTTGACTGAAAAAGGCTACTATCTCCGGGAAAATATCCATCTCCAAATCGCAAGGAGATTTGTTCCAGATAAATATGTAATTATACCAAAGAGTTTTGGATATTTTTTCAAGAACCACGAAAGTGGTGCTCGCTTTCCTTCAAAAATTAGCTTCATAAAAGAACCCTTTTCTGTAAAACACGATTTCCTCAGGGAGACAACCATTTGGGATTCGTTGCCATTTGATTCCTTCAAAAATTCTCGTGAGACGTAGAGAAAATGAGCCGAGTCTTGCTACCCCTTTCGAAGTTCGTGCTGCTGGCTTAAGAAAACCTTGTCGGCTGTTCCTTTCGTCAATTGTATCACAGAAGCGAATATGGCATGAAAGCGTTCTAAGCTTACTATCAACTTAAGTGGATTTAATTTCTAATTGAATTACTCCACTTCAAGCTATTCTGGATTTTGCACCTCCGTTGTGATTTTAGACTCAAATTTACGCCAATTCTCTTCTTTATAAATAGTTTTATTTCATTTCGGGTCTAATAAATAATTATATATATATATATATGTATATATATATATATATATATATATATATACATATATCTTATTTTTATTATTAGGTAATCTACCGGCTACGGTAGGTTTTCGGATGAACATAATTACTAATTAAATAATTTGTTACCCCTAGCAAAACACAACATCCTACTTTACAGCAGGTCCCTCTTCAGATCTGAGTGCTTTTTTTTCTCCTTTCATCCCGTCCAACATCCATATCCTATTCCTTCCCTTTCCTCGTTTGCCTAACATTCTCCCCTCTATTACAGTCTTCAACATCCCACTGCCGGTCAATACCCCCTTCAGCCACTTTTCCTGCCTCCATAGGATTGCTCCCAACAAACCCCTCTCTTCGCCCACCATACCAAGTACTTCCTTGTTTGTTTTCTTCTCTGTCCATTTCACCTTCTCCTTCCTTCCCCTCACCCACATTTCAAAAGCCTCCAGTCTACGTCTATCCTCCTGCTTTAATGACCACGTTTCCGCGCTGTACATAGCTACGCTCCAAATCAAGGTTTTTACTAGTTTTTTCTTAATATCCTTACTCAACGTCCCTGTCATCAACTCCCTCCTCCTTGTGAAAGTTTCTTTGCCTAGCGCAATTCTTCTCCTTACGTCCCTACTACTTTGACCGTATTGATTTCAAAACACTTCTGAGATATGTAAACTGTCAACCTGCTCTAGTTTTTGCCCTCCTATTTTAATGTTAAGCTTGGCCTTTTTCTTTCTAGAAAATTGCATAACCTTTGTTTTATTAATATTCATTCTCATCCCATACCTGTCGCACTGAATTTCCAATTAACTCTGCAATACTTGCAGCCCCTTGGCTGACTGACAAACTAAAGCTTGGTCATCAGCAAACCTAACTGATTTTACGAATTCCCCGCCCACTTTCATTCCAACATCCAGTTCTTGTAATGCCTCTTTAATCATTTCCTCTGCATACAGGTTGAACAGCACCGGTGATAATGGGTAACCCTGCCTTACACCTCTTCCTAACACTGCCCATCCGAACTCCCCGTTTCCCACTCACACCTGAGTAGTCTGAGACATGTACAGGTTTCGGATTAGCCTACTTTCCCTCCAATCTATTCCTATTTTCTGCAATGTACTCATTAGTTTTTCTCAATTCACTCTATGAAACGCTTTTGCGAAATCTACGAAACAGGCAAGTACCTCCTGGTTGTGTTCTATATTCCTCTCGATTAATAATCTCATTACTGCAATGGCATCACGCGTACCTCTCCCATTTCTAAACCCAAACTGGTCATCCCCTAAGTTTTCATTTGCCCTACTCTCTATCCTTTTGCTTATGATCCTGAGAACAACTTTAGCTGCGTGGGATATCAAAGTAATTGTCCTTTAGTCCTCACATGACGTGGCCTTAACCTTTTTCGGAATAGGGACTAAAACTGATATCACAAAGTCTTCCGACCAGATTCCTTCCTTATAAATACTACGGATTAGCCCATATAGCCTCTTCCTCCCACATTTTCCTAAGCCTGTTAAAAGTTCCGCGGGAATGTTATCCACCCCCACGGCCTTATTTAGTTTCATCTCCCTTAATGTCCTTTCTATCTCATCGTCTAGTATGCCTGGACCTAAGCTATCTTCCTCAACGTCACGTTCCTTTTCTATGTCTAACTTTGTTGGTCTAAGCTCTTTACTATATAGTTCTTCTATATATTCTTTCCATCTCTCTTGGATCTTCCCTGCGTCAACTATTATCTTACCCGCCTTATCTCTAACTGCTATCGTTGATCTCCCTTTCTTACTTCCCGATAAAGATTTAACTTTGCTGTACAGCGCACCGATTTCACCTTTCTTCTCCAGACTTTACATATCCTCGCACTGCGTCTTCCGCCAAGCTTCTTTTGCTTTAAATTGTCTTAGAATCCGCATCCGCTCCCGGGAAGCTGTGCGAATTTTTCAAACTGTTCCTAAACCTGTGTCTAACCAGGATATAATCTGGCTGATACCTTTCTGATTTACCTGGCATTTTCCATGTATACCTGCGTCTTTTGTGGTGTCTAAACCAAGTGTTGGTGATGACTAGCCCCTGTCTCCTGCAAAACTCAACTGCTTTCTCCCCGCGGTCATTCCTCGTGCCTAAACCGTGGTCACCGACCTCCTCGTCACCATCTCTTCCTTCGCCTGCCGTCGCATTCCAATCCCCCATCACTATCATATATTTATCTGCAGGAACACACGCGATTATGTCCTCTAATTGATCGTATATCCTAATATATATATATATATATATATATATATATATATATATATATATATATATATATATATATGTGTGTGTTTGTGTGTGTGTGTGTGCGTGTGTGTGTATGCATATATGTATAAATGTATATATATAGTTTTTCCCTCCGCTTCTCATATGCATATTATGATTGTCTTTTGATATAACGAGAAGACGAGAAAGGATTCAAGATAAAATATTTTGTCTCCGGCGTAACTTGATGGAATTTGCATAACATATTGAAACTAGGATATTTAACATATTTCAATGCATTTTAAAAATATTTCTGTAGGATTCAATATATTTTTTACTATCAAATAGCTTAGCATTAGGGTTTCAACGCTTTCATTGATTACACGAGTATATGCATTAGTTGATGGTAATTCCAAAGGAAGTTTTCCATCCTTTTATAAATAGAAAGAAGCATTTATTTTCAATAATTTACATATAGTAATAAAGATTAAACGGTCTTCTATTATTCTACGTAGTGTCAACTTCAGTCCATGCACTTTAGTTGACGCTCAGGCAGAGTATATATTCTCATGTCACACCACTTTACCGCCAGGCCGTTGAGGAACCGCTGGACCTCATATCTCATCTCTCCATCGTTCCTTGCTACGGGTGACGAAACCTAGGTGCATTGCTTCACATTTGAGGCCAAACACCAATCACGGGAGTTGTGGCCTCTTCGATTAAGCCTCGAATATTCAAGCAAACAGTCTGCTGGCCAAATCATGGATCCAGTATTTCTGGATCGAAATAGGGTGTTTTTGGTCGACTTCATGGCTTCTGGGACCACTATAAATGCCGACTGGTATTGTGACGCACTTAAATGGCTCAGATAGGCAATTCCGAACCAGAGAGGAGGATTGTTGAACGAAGCTATCTCCCAAGCCGCCGCTCGCCCCTACGTCTCCCGTCAAGCCGTCGCTCTCCGGCAACGGATGAGTGGGACATCACCACCAGCCCACCCTATGGTCCGGGCGGACTTCCGTGAATACCACTTCTTTTCCATGTTGAGAAGAATTTGGTCGGAAGGCGCTTCGGAGGCAATGGCGTGGTCAATGATGAGCCCAAACCCTTTCCGGCTAAACTACATTGGAATACAATAACTACCCCTCTGCCTGCAAGAATGCGTCCATCAAAGTGTCAATTATAGATGATTAAATGAATGCTCAAGCTTGAAAATGTTTTATGAAATAAACTGAAAAGAAACTGTTTCTTCCTATTTCCAAAAGAAATTCTTGAATTTCCCTTAAGAGGTTGCTCTCGTATGTTTGGTATGCGTCTAGAAAAATGCTGTTCTGCGTCTACAACCAGAAATAAACGACGAATAGTCACCTTTGAATGTGAATAAAGTGATTGAAATCTACAACAAGAATACCTAATCATTAAATATTCATGTTATCGTGAAACAGAACCCCGAACATTGTGAACGCCGAAATGGAATGTGTAGACTCAATTAAATACCGAGGCGTTACGCTCACTCACGATCTCTCCTGGATGAAACACATACTCGGGGAATATGTGGACAAGCGGACAAATAGCTATGATGTATTAGATGTGATGAAAAGGTCTAAGAGAAATGTTATCTGTCGTTGGTTAGATCTCATTTAGAATATGCTGTAAGTATATAGGATCTTCACGAAGTTGCCAAATTTGGTCAGCTTCAGAGGATCTAGGTTTCTAAAACGTTTTTATGGTAAACTTAGCAGCGTGTCCAAAATATTAGAGAAGCTAGGCTGGGAATGACTCACGGAGCGAAGGTTAAATTACAGATTAAATCACTTGCATACATTTGAAGGATGTCTCTTAAGCAACGATGTTAAAAATGCATTATTGCCTCCTTCGTACTATGGTAGGAGAGATCACATCAGTAAAATTAGAGAGAGATAAAGTTTAGAACAGATCTTAAATCTTAAGATGTCATTTTTCCACGAACGATAGGGGGTCACAACAACCGTGTTCGACCGCAGTAGGGTCATGTTCGGGGAAAATTATTCTGGTGTTTACTCACCCCCTGCCATACATCCTAGCAATGGCTAGCATGGTATTCATGAATTTAAAAAATAAAATAAATAATTGTTATTGTGCATCGCTTAGCACGCTCACACTGCTGAATTCACTATATTGAGGTCCGTGGGGTATTGGGCCGATCAGTCCGGCGAGCAGTGTCGATTCGTTCCTTTCCCTTCACGCCCCCCTCGGCTGCCCACCAGCCCCTATCCCTTCCCTCCAATAGCTCACCCGCGGAGGACGCGACGCCCAGCGTCCTTCATTGGCGAAACCCTCGCCCTCCGAGAGAGACGACGCCCTTGCTCCCACTCGGCCATCCCTCACGCGGCGATGACACGGGTGTCGTACGCAGCGTTGGGCGATTGACGATTGCGAGTGATCGATTCCACTGACTGCGACCGCTTACTTCAATCCATCCTGACATATGTTCGAATTCAAATTGTGGACTCCGATTGCATTTATTTGCGTCCACTCAGTTGGCGGAACCACCGCTCGCCCGTTTGCAGATTTAGACGTGTCTATAAATTCGTACAAGAGGTGACTCTATTTGATTGGGAAAACTATCATGTCAATTAGCCGCGAGATTCAACTGGTTTTGCATTCGCGTTGACGGGATACGTTTTAACTTAGTACTGGGGCTAGTGCCAAGAGTGTGCCTAAAATGAACATATGGGCACCCTATTTACTTAATAAATGGCTTTGATTAGTTGCGCCGGATTAATGAATGGCGTCGTATAATTGAGGTTGTCCTGTTCAGTGTTGATGGTTTCATCAGTGATCATAACAGAATAAATAGTTTATTTGTGAATCAAGTGGAAATGAACTATGCTAAATACTCTGTGAGAAATAATGTTATCCTTATGATAACGCATTGAAAAAATCATTCCGTAACATAGAACGGCATAAGTGAGAATTCGGTAGGAAATGTCAGTCTATGTATTTTTGAGATTTGATTGTTCGGCTGCTTGGAGAAGGGATGAATCGGTAGGATCGGATGGGATTAATTTAATTGTCAATGGATGTTGTTTGAGGTGAAACGATTTGAATCGGCCGCAACTTAATTGATCTCAGAAAGAATTGAATCGTATTGTCTCATCTAGAGGGAATATTTGGAGGTGGAATGAAAGGAGGGTGGGGGCGTGGGGTCGCAGTGGAAGGGAGAGAGGGAAAAGAATGGCTAAAAATGGATCACCTCGTTGCTGACGATGAAGGAGTCATAAAACAGAGTGTGGCGAGTGTCTCTGTAATGGTGGTCGGAAGGCAGCAACCGGGTTACTTCTTTTAAATTAATAAACTGAGAGCCAGCTAGGCTATTGGGTGCCACCACTCTCAATTGACCAGCTGAAGGAATTACAGAAATAATGTTTCGATGGAAATTGAAATAACTTCGAGATGTTTGTGTAAATGTTTACTGGTTAAGTCAATTATTCGCTGATAACTGTCATTATTTAACACTAACTTTGCAAGTTTCAATATCGGACAGAACCACTACGGGATAGGAGGGCCCGGGCTCAGTTCCTCTGGGTACCCTCAGATTCGCCCTAACTGTTTGATTTTTCGCTTACTAGATCTTCCTGTAGCTTAGTATTGTGTGAGATTTACCCTCGCTTATTAATAGGAAGGGGTGTAAGGCAGGGTTGCCCATTATCACCGTTGCTGTTCAACCTGTATGCAGAGGAAATGATCAAAGAGGCATGGGAAGAACTGGGGTAGGAATGAAAGTGCGCGGGGAATTCGTTAAATCAGTTGGGTTCGCTGATGACCAAGCTTTAGTTTGTCAGTCAGCCAAGGGGCTGCAATCATGGCTGAGTGAATTGGAAATTCAGTGCGACAGGTATGGGATGAGAATCAATATTAATAAAACAAATGTTATGCGATTTTCTAGAAAGAAAAAGGCCAAGCTTAGCATTAAAATAGGAGGGCAAAACTAGAGCAGGTAGAACAGTTTACGTATCTCGGTAGTATTTTGGACCAACGCGGTCAAAGTAGTAGGGTCGTGAGGAGAAGAATTGAGAGGGACCTGATATAGAGTAGGATGATGGATTTTGTGTTTTGTTAGGAGTAATAAAATATTTGTTTGGTAGTTGTGTCCATCCAAAAACCTACCTTAACCGGTAGATTACCTAAAAAAAAATTAAATAGACCTTCGGGTTTAAAACTGTGGTTTGGTGTATCGTTACTTCCTTCCTCCCTTCATCCCGTCCAGCTTCCGTATCCTGTCCCTGCCCTTTCCTCGTTTGCCTAACATTCTCCCCTCTATTACAGTCTTCAACATCCTACTGTCAGTTAATACGCCCTTCATCCATTTTTCCTGTCTCCTTAGGATTTCTCCCAACAAACCCCTCTCTTCGTCCACCATGCCAAGTACTTCCTCATTTCTTGAATGATATAGGAAGTACACACTCAGCCTAGAGAGTGAAGAACGTTTTAACCTGGATAAAATATGTTATGTTGGCTAGGAAAGTCACTGATGAGTCATAGTGGTAGTATTTGGACTTTGCTTAAAATTCCTTTCATATAAACGTGTACTGGTGCGGTGGCTACGGTACTGGCATACCACCCAGAATGGTTCAAATCCCGGCGGTGTTGAATATTTTTCAAAGGTATCTCGATCCCTACTTGAGGTGCTTGGTGGAGGGCACTTTGAGTGAGTACGCCGTCCGTCGGATGGGACGTTAAGCTGCGGAGCCCTTAGCGCCTTTCGTAAAGGGTAGGCTAATGCCGACGCCGGGTTTCTCTCCACCCTTCATCCTTTCCTGTCCATCTCCTATGGCGCAAATGACCTCAGGTGTCAGTCACCTCCCCTAAACACAACTATTATACGTGTACTCTAAAAAGAGGAAATGGGCATTTAAATAAAAAAAAAGTAAAGTGAAAAAGTAAAAATCATTTTTTACGGTTTATATACTGCAAGCTACATTACTGCCAAGGGAGTGACCAAAGTAATACGTGGCAAATATTGAATGACGCAAGGAGTAGTATGGAGGTACATATATAGTTTCAAAAACTTATCCTTTAGTTTAGCTTGCAAATTTGAGGTATATTAGATGCTCCGCGAATGAGACAAACCATGTTTCTCTATTTAATTTATCTGTATCTTTACGAAGAATTTGGTGCTAATTTGGTGCCTAAACGTTTTGTTATAATTCAGCCTTCCGATTAGAGGTGAGTTTTGGTTGAAAGTTGTTAATAGTCACAAAATGCGTTCTTCAAGTTACCGTGGAATTTCTATAATGCACGCGAAACAAAAATACAATGAGAGAAGATAGGGGAAGTACTTTCTATAATGTACAATTGCGAGTAGGATGTTCTTCGAATCGGCTCTGATGATTTCGCGGTATTTCAACGCTTTGTAGAGAACCTACGGCTTGAAATCAAAAGTATGCAAATGTAACAATACTACGCATTTACATGGTGGTGCTTCTTTTATCTAATGCCTTCGGGCGTCGCTGTTATGAACGGGGCAGAAGTCAATCAAGGCAGGGTGGTTGAGGGGACTGGAAGTTTGGCAGGAGGATTGAATCGTGGGGTTCAGGTCACGTGGGCGGGGAGAGGCGAGGTCAGCGCTGTGTTTCTTACGGTGCTTTCCCGCAATGTTAATAATAACAGATCCCGCCAAAAGGTTTGCTAAATGGAATCTCGTAAGGTAAACTTGAGACTTACAATCCTCTATGATAGCGTGTATTGGGCCCCGAGATACGCTCTTCGTCTTCGAAAGAGGAAGCGTGGAGTGCGTGTCTGATCCAGGTTAGAAAAGTATAGAGCTCAATCATTTAGAGGAGAAGAAGAAGGGAGGAAACCGTGAAGCTCTCGCTAACGGAAGACTGATTCGAGCTCACCAGCGCATGAACTAAATACGTAAATGCAAACCCGAAAGCATTGTTTTTAAAGAGTATTCTACGCTATCAATATTATTTGAAGCCTTTCTATCCGTAGGTTGATACTAATTGATATACAGGTATACCTGTAAGTCTTTTTCGATGGGTTTAGTCATCATCGATGACATGCACCGAGCGGCAAGCTGCCATATCTGAGAAAAACTCATCGATGTGACGCAAGTGGGCGTTTTTCCCCTCGTCACCCACGCACGAAAATGCACTCAGCGCACGACGCCATTCCTGGAAAGTCTTCGGGAAATTTAGTTTACGTCAGCCAGGGATAATGGCACACTCCTTGGACTCAAACTTTGGGAAGCAGATTAAAGCTAGATGTTTATGGGTCAGAAATAATAGTTAATGTCACAAATCTTACAAATCGCAAATAAATAGAGTAGCTCTTCTACTGTTTCAGGCTTCACTTCGTAGAAGTATTTAATATTCATACTAAATCAGTGAAAAACTACCAAGTCTCTTTAGTGTGGAGAGAAAATTAGAGTAGCCTCAGAAGAGGGTACTCTAGGAGATGTAACCTTGTGTTAAACAGAGAAATAGAGCAGGAACAGGAAGGTTTTAAGACCACATGTCCTGGAGGAATGGAAAACATTAAAAAGTGGAAAACAACCAGACCATTCCTACTAAGCGAGAGGGAAAGAATGGAGATCAACTTTAGAACTCATAAAGGAACTACGCAAAATTTAACAGGACATGGGAAGTTTAGATCATACCTCGAGAAAATAAGGGAAAAAAAGGAGGGGACGTGTGAATGCATGATGAAGGAGGGCACGAGTGGAGGACACGGCAATGTATACAGAGTCCCAACGCCCAACAAATTTCCCGATTCTAATCGAACGGACCAAATAAAATTAATGAATTATTTATTCACTAATAGTAATTGTTGTTGTCCTAATTATTACATTTTATATTAATAAAGCAGTAAAAGCTTAAAGTAGGTTTTTCCTTAGAAGCCAAAAACATCTCCGATGGAATAATTATCCCTTGTTGCTCATAGTATACACGTTCACAAGAAACAATGAAAATTCTTTATTTTTATTTTCTCAGATATTATTTTGGACACATTGACCTGATGACAACATCCTTTCAAGGGAATATTTTGAGGGAGGCCTTAGAATTACCGAGGCTGGCTTGAATTGTAATGGCAGACGTCAATGATAAGACATTTGCGGACACGAAGACCCTAGCCGATTGGATTAATTTAGTCAGGAGTAATTAGAATTGGGTACTGAACTGATTCGAACCAGTCTATGGAATGATGCACAGTAACAATGATGTTTGGTGTCTCGTCTTGCTGAGTGAATTGCGTTAACTCCATATAGGAGAGCTGTCCAGAAAGTAACCTCCGTTTTCGTGTAGCGTGAGAATCAATGAAGGTCACTGTATTGACGCACGTAGTAGATCAGTACGCCTCGAGCTGCAGGGGTGAGAAGGTTGCGCCGCATGCCGTTTGTTTAAAATAGCGAGTTAAAATGAACAATACAATTGAAATTCCAGTAAAATGTGATTTCTTTTTCAGTGATAAGGTTTTTACAGATAAAAAAACGTCAAAACTGCTGACATTCATCGTACCTCAACGCACATGCTTTTCAGGAGTGTCTAACCGCAGTCGAGGTATTCATCAAGAGGCAGGGTTTAAGGATGGGATCGGTAAGATGTTGCGTAGTAATGGTAGAGGGCATGTCGTCATTAGGGATTACGATTTACGACTCGATGGGACTGATGGAGGCTGGGACCACGACGTCCTCACAACGAAGGACTCAAATAGATATCGGTGCTCTATACTAAAATAATTATCCGTCGCTGAACTTTAATTTCTCGTCCAGTTCATCTCAATCGGATCGCGCTGGGTGTGATGGCGGATCGCAGGGTAAGGAGGGCCAAAACCGCAGTCTTGAATTCGTGGGCAGGCAGGGTGCGAGGGTGTAACAGGGTTCGCTTCGTCTCTAATGCCCGGGCAGGCATTGCCACTGTGTGTGCTCTTTCCTCCGCTGCGGTATTCCACTGAGTTCTTCTTGTGGCTGGAAATCACATCGAACGAGTTTAAACGAAGAGAAAAAAAATTAAAATTGGTATTAAAATTTCTCTTTCATTCTCCTATTCGTGATTACGGCCCAATATCTGTGCGGGGAATATCTACATGATTACAGGGTGCGTTCATAAAATAATGCAATTGAATTTCCCGCACCATAACTATTGGTCAAAGTGGGATCAAACTACTTGAAGTAGGTGAAGGAGACGCTGCGCTTTGCCGCATAACCGATCTCAGGGCTCCCAATGCTGTGGAAGCGGCAGGATGTCAGTTATTGTAAACCTCTGCGCGCCGACCGTGTCACGAAAAAAATGGAATCGACGATCGAACAACGTTAAGCGATTACTATGGTTTTTGCTAAACTGAATAAAATCTCTTGAGGAGACTAACAAAATGATTCGTGAGGCTTACTTGGACTCTGCTCTGCCCTACTCTCAAGTATCGAGGTATTTAAATGCCTTCATAGGAGGGCCGGGAAGAGGATCACGACGAACAACGCTCTGGGCGGCCGTCAACCAGCAAAACCGACAACAGTGAGGTTCGTGTTCGACAATTGTTGGTCTCTGACCGTCGATTGAGTATCAAAATGGTTGAAAATGAACTGAAATTGTTGTCTACTTTTATGTTTCACATTGTTACTGAAGATTTAGCGATGAGGAAAGTGTGCGCCAACCTAGTGCCCAAGGTGTTTGCCACAACGCGCTACGAGCCCGCGAGTTCCTGGCCAAACACCGGGTGCCAACGCTGCCCCACACTCCCTCTATAATACTGGCGTCACCCCAGCAGACTTTTATTTGTTCCCTTCGATCAAGAAAGCCCCTGAAAGAACCCGTTCTTCATCCATAGAAGAGATCCAATCAGTCGTGAAGAAGACCTTGCGAGAGGTCCCTGAAGACGCCTTCCAGGGCGCATACCGGTTATGGCAAAAAGGGTCGCTGGAAAAATTGTTTAGAGGCCCAAGGAAAGAGTACTTTGAAGAATTTTAAGTGTTTGTGCAAATCTGTTCGATAAATTACTTAATAAAATAATTTATTTACTTTCGGAATTCACCCTGTATGTACGTAATCGCACAAGAGCGTCAATAACCCCTCCATGAATCCCGGCTTCCACGCCACTAGAAGATCGGCCACCGCTTTCGTGGCGTGGTGAACAAAACATTTTGACGCGGTCACCGCCATCTGGCGGCGCCAGTGCCACTTTACTGCCTTTGGAGACATTAGAGGAGAAATCTCCGCTTGCTGATTTAATTCCGGCGTGTCGATTATAAAATCTCGCTTCCTGGGAGCGACGCGGGGGGATGTAGCTGACGGTCTCGCGAATGTTGGTGCGGGGGCAGGGGTTTGTGTGAATGTCCATGGGGTGCCCTCGGGGGTGGAAGAGGTGTGGTGATGGCTGAGAGGGATGGACATTAGGGCCCCTCGCGCCTTTCAACCGCTAACCCGATTTTTTCAAATGTGCGTTTGCCTGCGAGGAAGGGGACGTTGCCGCGGTGCGTTGACTCGTCATGGGAGGGAGACGTGGTGATCGGGAGGAGGAGAATTGAATCCCGAACCATCCGATGGGGGATGATGGGGGGCGGGGGTTGAGTGGGAATGAGGGGTGGGGGGAGAACGGTACCGTCGAGTGGAGTGGACTAAATCATCATCAAACAGCCCTGTTTGGGTAAACGGGGGGAAGAGGCGCGAATGGTGGTGTGGGGGCTGATTTGGGAGGGTGGATACGCGGTAGGGGAGGGAGGGGGGTCGGAAGGGGCCGCTGACGGCATGAATAAATAAATGAGAGCGCAGATGGCGCGATAAGCTCCCGGAGGCAAAAAGAGGGAAGGATGTGCGTTGTGTGGGGAGGGAGGGGGATGAGGGTTGGGGGATGAAGGGGGAAATAGGGAAAGAAGGGGTGTGGTACAAATCGAAGAATGGGGATAGGTGAGGGGGAGGGACGTGGAGGATCCGCTCTTCGCCGGAGTGGTTGAGGAATGGTCAGTGGTTCAAGGGTGGAGGTGAAGGGGCGGGTGGAAACGGAGGGGGGATGAAGATGGTTGGGGTTGAAAGGGGGCGGGGAGGTCGGAACTTTTGGAGGGGGGGGGGGGGGCAAGTGGTGACGAGGGTGACCGTGGAGCTTTGGAGGGAGGGGATCTTGGTGTAACCGTCTTGACCTAATTTCGTTATCGAGTCAATTCAAACACTTGGAATCTTCAATGCATCTCATGCATCAATGCATCTCGGGATTCCATGTACCTGTTTCTGGTTTTATGAGAAATTATTACCCAATTCTCTGAGAGGCTTTATGAAGCTCAATCGACGCAGCTTTCTGCGAATCTGTGGAGCTTTACTGCAAATGATACTTATTCCACACCAACAGCTTGCAATAAATTTAATCCATCGTTGCCAGCGAACACTTAATGTTCGCTATAAATTAACCGAAGGGAAATGTTGAATCGCTTCTAGTTATAGTTATGCATGGTTTTAAAAATCCATGTAAGCTTGGTCATCTTTTTCAATTTATTCATGTTAACGACTTTACAGCAAAATATACGAAACATGTTGGATTAATGAAGATTCAGTTTTGGAAAACGCTGTCCATAAAATATTTATTAAACAAGCTCTTCGTATTTGTACAATTTCGCCCATTTGTTGGGATTCAGAGCGTCGGAGTACCAACACGAAATGAAAGAATGTATACTACGACTCTTATTGCTGGATATTTTTAGTGAATACATTTTTATTATCTTTGTTAAGTTATAATTTCCAAAAATTTTTAGCACGGTCGAGTATATGCGTTCGCCATCCAATTTATATATTATTAATTAATATTTTCAGTATCTGCCTGAAAAGGTTCTCGTGTAATATTTAAATTATAACCAGCCCTTAATCTCATAAAGCTAAATGATTCTAACTCAGCTTTACATAGGAGCCTGCTATGAACTCTACAGTAAAAATAGCGCCAAAGAGATGATTTAAGTATCAAAAGCTAACGTAAATAATTATACTAATGTAAATAATGCAGGTAATGTAAATAAGAATAAGTACCATAGTAACAATGGAAGAGTATGCCATCGTACGTGGCTTTTTTCCAATTAATTTAAGTATTTTGTTGAATCCAACATCATGGTTTTTATAAAAAATATCGGGAAAGGGTTTGGAAAAATAGATTTATTGCTACAATTCCTCAAAATTCTTCAAAGCACATCTCTTCTTGAGCGTCGATACACTTTAGCCAGAGCAGATTTTCCACGACTCGAAGGCTCCCTGGTGGGCGGATTCCGGAGGGTTCTTAATGGCAAGTGTGCAAGCGTCTTTGATGGCTTGTCCAAGGCTACTATGGTGATGTCCTTTGAAGAAGGGTAGTAGTGCTCTTTTGGTAGTAGGGAATAGTGTACTAGTGCCATGTTGAGACTGTAAACAGGTTGGGGAATCGTCGCGATGTCGTTGCATAAGGTCTTCGCAAGCAGACACTCGACTATGCTTTTGGTCGTCCGTCCAAAGACCTTTGGGACGAGTATAGTACATATCTTTCGCATCGCCAAATTTTAAATTTTGATGATGTGTACTGTAATCGTATCAACGCCAATATACGATCTGCAATCTTGCGCCCACTTACCGACGGTCTGTATCCAGCACTTGACGCACACACGTCAGGAAAAAATTGTCACCGATACTTTTCATGCAAACCTTGTGGCCCAATTATTTTTTAAAATGTTGTGCTATCCTGAGGATATGTGAGCGATGACCTTAAACTCTAAATATAAAGTTGTTGTTGTTAGTATATGATGTAATTATGAAATATGATTTGATGAGGACGGAAAAACCTATGATAGGCACTTCTTATTGTTAATTCACGGCTACCGTACTTCTTATAGCAAAGAAAACACCGAGAATGCGTTACGGCCATTCTATTCAAGCGTTTAAGTATTTGGCTTCCAGGAAATTGTAAGAAAATAATTGATTCCCGGCTGCTTAGCATTTCGGATCTCTTCTCAAAGGGTATTTTTCTGGTGCTCACTTAGTTTCGCCCGCCTCCGAGTAGTTTTTCAAGGCTTTTTAACTATTGTGACAGCTTTTCTCAAGGAATTAATGCTCTTTAATGTTCCTCGAGTGATTTTGGCATAACTGACCGCTAGCCTGGAATCAATCATCGTCGGAATCACATTTGCGGGTTCCTTCTCCGTTCGCTCCTCCCGGGTGCGGTGCGCTGCGCTGCGTAGTTGGAGATGCCGAGCCAAGGGTGGTCCCCCGCCCCCTGTTGGTCACCCTCACCCCGAGACACTTCAAAACGCTATGGCCGTCCTGTTCCAATCGGCTGCCATTCGCCCCGCATAAGGACTCCCTTTCATCGGGAGACGGGGCCTGGCGCCTGTGTTCGTGGCTTCTCAATCCAAAGCGGTTAATTGGAAGTCCTTTCCCACATTCTCCGCCTCCGGTCTGGATCTCTCGTCCCCGCGAGAGAAATAGTAATTGAAAGAGTTCAATGACGACTGGTCGTTTCGCCTTACCCTTCAGGACATACATCTGCAATGCAATGCTTACGATCCCGTATTTCCATGTCACCTTTTACGTTGTCTTCATCGTGGCGTTACGGCAGTCATACATACTTGGTGCCCGTAGACAGCGTGAAAACTTCTGCACACGCGTAGTTTGCTTGACTGAAGATTTGAGACTGATCTCCCGCTTGAAGCTTAGCGTAAAGTTTGGGTTTATAAGGAGCGAAATTTGGTTTAAGCGATAATTCCGTGAAATGAAATCATGTACCGTAGCGTTGATTCGTGCTTAGAGTAATACAAAGTTTTGTTAAAGTCGAGTTATAATGCTGCAGAGGAAAATCTAATGTTTTACTTCGGATGATGGCACTAAAGTCAAACTCTTGGCTCGTACATACTTAAGCAACCAGGCTATCGCGATGAAACTCGGTGAACAGGAACACTCGGGTTCTCTGGTTGGCTTATGTTTGTCGGAGAAGTTATCATGTAACAGATTGAATCTCTCGTATAACTTGGAAGGATGTCACTTTATCAATGCTTTTGAAAATGTATTATCCTCATCGTACTACGATAGGCGAGATCATGCCAATAAAATTGGAGCGATTAAGTTAAGAACAAACATATTTAAGCCGTCATTTTTTTCCATTAGCGATGAAAGATCAGAATAACTGTGTCCGACCGCGGTAGGGGTAAAAATATTTGGGTGAAAGTTAGTCTCGTGTGTATTAACCCCTTGGCGCACACCCTAGTGGTGACTGAAAGCGTACTAAAAATACAAAACATGCAACTAAATAATAAACAGAAGTTTTTAGTCACGAGAACACGCATGTACCCAAACACAAATGACCACACTACAGTGAGGAGGAGGATTTTTAAATCTAGTAGCACTCATTATACTTTGATTCGCTTCGACGACTAATCAGTTTTCTAAGGTTTCTCTTTTGACAAAATGTTGGAGTATAACAATTTATTATCTACGAGTATGTGACTATTTCGCTGAAAACTCGAGACTAAGCGAGATTTTCTATTTCAGCGCACATTTTAACAGTTTGAAATGTGAGCAAAGTAGAAGAACCACAATCTGTCTGCACACACTACCACAGCAGGATGATTGCACTGAGAGTGTATAGGGACGTTTAGAAGCCAAGATGACGGATCTAGCTCTATTACCCACCGCCACGCTAGGCCGAAACGTATGTTACCTTCTTGAAAGCTCTCGTAATAGAAAGTTAAAGGTTAATGAGCCCCACCATCAGGTATTATTATAAAACGTGAATATGGAAGCAAGAAGAAATCAACATCTACTTCTATTTAATACCCCGCAAGCCGCCGCAAGGGCATGTGGCGGGGGGTGTTAGGACACCACCCGAAATTTAGAAAAGAAAAAGAAAAAAAAACGCATGCAATAACCACAAAATCACATGTCCACAAAAAAAACATAGCATACATACATGCATGAACACTTACACCCCACACATATGCAAACAATCAATCTACATCTTACATACACATGCACCTGAAAGTATACCTAACATCTTTGCAGTGTTTAACTTTGCTCCGACTTGTAAATTCAATGTTTTCAATTATTTCTAAAGTGACTTCGGTTACTTACTATTATGATTTCTGATTGTTCGGGGAAAGAATGAGTATTTGTACCTATCTGTCCTGGAATCTATCTCCCTTAGTTTATCTTTGTGGTCTGATCTACCTAAGTAGTGTGGGGCCATTATAATTCCTTCCGTGTCATAGTTAAACTCGTTTGTTCTGAAACTTTCTAAAAGTCTAAGCCTCGCTTGTTCTCTCCGCACTTCAAGTGGTTCCCAGCCTAAATCCCCTAAATCCCCTGTCATACTTGTGTTCTTATCATAACAATTTTTAACGAATCTAGCGGATTTTCTCTGGACTTTATCTAATTCTTTTTGCCAAATTTTCTCCCACGGATCCCAAATACTTGCGGCATATTCCAAATGAGGTCTAACTAGAGCAAAATAACACCTCTCTTTAACTTTCTCATTACATGTACATTAGAAATATATTGGTTGTATTGAGCTCTTACTGCTAGTAGTACTGAATAAATATCAAACTCCAATAGCCATAGGCAGTTTATCTTTCAAAAAAAAGTACAAATGAGATATTTTGGCTGACGCCTCATGCCAAATGATGAGGTAAAGGGTTAAAAAGGAAAGGGATAAGAAAGGTGAATACAAATACGCGTATGTCGGCCAAAATGTAACCCTCTTCAGCGCACTGATGGTGAATCGTCACAGCAACACAAGTTGAAGTAAGGAAGGCATCCGAAGAATATATATAGTGTAAAAGGTGGGGGGGGGGAGGGGGTGAAAAGGACGGGAGCCAATAGACTGAACTGGCAGTTGAGGAGTTTGAGAAGATTGGGTTTGTTGTGAAGGGGAGGCGGAGGTGCACGATCGAGGGAACTACCTTCAGTACGCTGAAGAGGGCTACTTCGTGACCGACATACGCGTATCCGTATTCACCTTCCTCATACCTTTCCTTTTTTACCCTTCACTCCATCCTTTGACTTGTAGCGTTAGCCAACTAATCTCATTTGTACTTTGTTTTGAGCAATAAACTGTTTACTGCTATTTGAGTTTTTCATTTATTTTTGGAGAAAAACACCTATAATTTATGTTTTTAATGGCGTTACATTTTTTCAAGATCTTGATTTTTTTTCGAAAGATTGCTCCCTCTGCTAGAGGTTTTCCATTATTTTACCATGATCGTGTTTCTAGGAAATGTGGTTAATATTCTATGTTTGTGATTATAAAACGATTGATGAAACTCGGCACTTTTCCGCGGAGAGTGAGTAAACCATTAACCTTACTTTTCTCGTTGAAAAGGATTTTATAATTTGTCATTGCACAAATGACGCCGAAGAGGAATTCCAACCGTGCGGACGCCATTATTGAAATATAAAGCATTGACTAGAGGTTGAAGTGTCTATTGAATCTAATTTGATCATATTTCTTTACCAAAAAGGTTTATACCTGCTCCTCTGATACTAGCGCCGCCGGTAGACATTTTGTGAACTCCCGACTATGCTATACTCACGACATAGATTTTTTTTTTTTGCTGTGACCGTGAATCGGTGAAAATGACTTCGTCGTGCTTTGCGGGATTAAAGCACTATGGCAAAGGATAACGACATATATTGGGCACACTCTGAGTCACAATGGAAAAGGCGGGAAACCTGAAAGGCGGGAAAATGAAAGGTAAGATCCCGCGAAGAAACAAATTTTACAGGATAAACTATGAAGTACGGAAAACAGGGAATCTCTTTGGTACTTGAGAGAATTAAAACGGAATATAGAAGAATGAGGGGCCTCAGTAAAAAATTATTAGAATTGAAAGAACTGATGATGATGAAAATTTAATCAAGGATAACGTTAATCGGATATATTGTCCGTTTGTTTAAGGAAGTACAATTTTTTAATAAAATGAATTTTGAAGCTTCAAAATCACAAAGTCATCATTTTTTATTACTAATCGTAAAGTTCACAATCCTCGGTATAATAATCGAGTATCATAATTTTTATATTAATTTAAATAACGCATCAATTGTTAATTGATAAATTCTGCGTCTTGGGAATTTAGCATACGGATTCATTTCCTTTTATGGGGTAACTGTAAACTATATTCATGCCACTCACTGTATTTGATTTTTTAATTTCTAAGCGAAAAATGTCTAATGTCTATGAATTAAAAAATAAACAGCAATCCTTTTAATAACTAATTAACTGGCTGGTATTTTTTGCTTTGATAAATCCAATGAATATTGTCGGAAAACCCCGATTTTAACATGAAAAACTTTGATTTGGTAATATTTTATGGCCAAATATCTCTGGAAATGGAAGCATATCACCGCTTCGTCTCGGTATTAAAACACTTCCTTATATATTTCGTGCATTTGTGGGCGACCGAGGGATTATGGGAATAAACTCGCGAGTTAGTGAATGGGATAAATCTCAGGAAGTGCGAATCTCCGATGTCGCAAATTCCCCTACTGTTCCTCGCCATGGTGACATCCTCAACCTTGTGGCACTCGCGCTGCAAACAAGGACCCTCCTGGCCTGGGGGGGGGCACGTATTCTCTCTCCCGCAGCGTATCCCACCCTGCTTTATCCCGCCCCCCCTTTCTGTCGAGTGCCTTCACAGGACGGTGCGCCGGCATTGGGGAGTGATAGCAGGGCGAGGCGACGGTCCCCCACTGGGGGGGGGGGGTGGTAGTTCGGCACCTGTTCCACAGGCGCCGCATGTGTGCGAATTAGTAATGCAAGCGACGCCTGGGTAGTTTTGATCTCGGGAAGGGGGTTGGGGGTGGAGGGAGGGCTGAACGGATAGGGCCACCCTTAACCAAGGAGAAAGAAAAATATTTCGCTCTCACATAATATTGCAAGGGCTGTCGGGATATACTTAATGCGGTAAATGTGCGCTTTGATCGCGGGCATTTCTGCGCCACAAATAGGAATCAATATACATTTCAGAATTCAAATCCTGTTGCTATGGGCACAGTTAAAAAAAGACAGGGGCGTGTGTATACCGAATTTAAGTAGAAATTACAGTAGTAGTGCAATTAAAAGTATAATGTTCACATTTTTCTGATCCCTGGAAAGAACCGTAATATTATGATCTTTTAATTATTGGACCCTCTAGTAATTTTGTTCTGAACTAGGAAAGGATTTTGCTCTGAGTGCAACATTGCTTAAGTATCCTTTCCCGATTGAAAGCAAAATTTCGATATTCGTAGCGTAGGTACAAATTCATTTGACCGTATTATGTAAGTGACAAGATGCTGTGGGTAAATTATGCAATTTTGACCGGTTTAGTTGCAGCTGTTGTGCTCCAGCAAAGTAAAAAAAAACATAATTGATGAATTACTCGGATTTAATTGGATGTTAATATCAATATTTGAAACAAAGATGTTTGCCGAAATAATTGGATGCCTTTGCAGTGGTTTGCGAATAAATAAATTAAGCATCAGCCACGCGTTTCGTTGATCGGTTTCTGGACCTGGTCTGAATTTGGTGTGATAAACGTCTAATGACATCCTTGAAGACGAATCTCAGTATTTATTCATTTAATGGCTTCATTGGGGCGAAATTGAGATTTTATAGTCCCTTCTTCCACCTAACCCCCTACATTGAACACAGTTGCAAACACCCAAGTCCTAGGTGGAGGAAAACCCTCCCAGGTGGGAATCGAACCCACGATCTCTGAGGTTGCTGGTGAGGACGTCACGCCGCTGTCACCGAGGACGTCAACGGCATACAAAGGGACCCAAATTACAGCAGAAGGAATTTACATGGAACTTTTCCTCTTTTCTAAACGACTAATAACCAAGGAGCAAAATTCTCCCGTGTTGCATGATCCCGGAAGTATATAGATCACGGTTGCCAAGCACAATAAAATAAAATAGAGACCTTTATGTTACTGTGTTGGACATGAAAATATTTTTTATATTATTTATTTACGTAGTAACCTGCAAACGACCGCTAGGATGTTTGGCAGAGGGCGATTACAACCCGGACAACTTTTTACCCAAAATAATTTTCTCTCATAGCGCGGTTGGACATTTTTATGCTGGTCATTTATCCTTCGCGGGTAAAATGGCATCTTAAACCTATCTATTCTTCGCTTGATATCTGTTATATTATTGACATGTTCTCTCCTGCCTTAGTACGGTGGGGGTATTTACACATATTCAACATAATTGCTAATGAGTCATTCTTCCAATATATACAAGAGATTTCATCTCTAATTTAACCTACGCTCCGTGAGTGATTTCGAGCACACAATTATACTATCTAGTGATGTTGTGTTGAATACCACTGCATAGTCAGTTAATAGGCATACTTAGCCATTAACCACGGAGTTAATGTCGTTATCGTAAAGAAGGAATGAAAAGAGGTCCGATAACATTTCCCCGCGGAACACTTAATGTTACTTCTACGTCATTATGAGGCATGCTCGTAAACCCTCTATGACCACTCCTTGTTGCTTACCATTCAAAAAGTCTTTCATTCAGACCTAGGTATTTTTATCTATGACAGAGGCCTCCAGTTTTGTTAGTAGTTTACAATAATCTACTGTGTTGAAAGCCTTTGTAAAAATAGAAAAAACTGTGTCCATAGTAACATTGCTTTCTCCTGAACGATATATCGTATCTTGAACAAAGAGCGTCGGTTTTGTCTCAACAATAATTTGATCATCAAAATAGCAAACCTCTCCTGCTGGCCTTTAACCTTTTAGAATTTATGGATTTATAAACCTTTTTAAACATTGACCAATTGAAGTTTTGATGCTACGAATAGGAGCTGACCGAGTTCTAGCTATCTTGTTCAATTACTGACCTAATCATTTACATTCTCTCCGTCAACACCCTTTAGAAGCCGCATAAATACTTCGTTACGCATGTGTTTTCAATTATTCAATTCATAGCCTGGCCTCTTTATCGTACATGGCACTATCTCGTTTTGTGGCCTGATGTGAACGACCTCCTGTCTCCTACTTTATTCTACGTTTCAAAGTTAATAATTACTGTGTTTCTTCCAATTAAAATGATTAATGCTATAAAGTGAATTGTTTTTGTGAATTTTTAAAATTTTAAACCGAATTTTTGACGTTTTCTTTTTGTTTGTCTCACTTAAATTTCACAAAAGTATATTTAAAAGGTTTTAACGCAGAGAAAATATATTTTCAAACAACAATTTTTCTCCATCAATGTCCGCTGTAATAAAGATTCACTGAAGAAATATTAGAAACCAACCCGGAAGCCGCCGCTGGAATTTAATGGCAATATTTATTTTTAAAACACCCGTTTCTCCGACGTTTTTTTCGCGTGTGGAGAGAAGGCTGGATTAATAGTGTGTGGGGCGATGCGTCAGCGGAGAGTCAAGGGGTGGGGTGGCAGGCGGGGAAGGGGGGGGGTGCCGCGTGCGGTGACGCGTGGTTGAAGAGGGGCGGGGGGGGGCGTGACTAAGCGATCGTCCCGCCACCCGCATTTACCCCCCCTCTCTCCTCTGTTCCCCATCCTCCCTCAGTGAAGAAGGCATCTCGAAATGACACCCTCAAGGGCACGGCGATGCACTGATCTGTCCATTTTAGTTCGAGGGTAGGGTTCGGAATCGAATAGGAATTCCTGAACCCCGACGAGCGTGCTCGTATTTAAAATATGATATTTATCCTTCGATGAGTCGTATCAGAATTAAAGATCATATTCATAATTTGATGACGCATTATGCACGCCGATGACTTTAGCGCTTAAGACCTTTCTTCAGCCAACATCACGTTTCTGGGACTCAATCGGGACAAAATATCAAATGCCTATTCATATTGTATTGGTGATATTTTGAAAATTTTGGACCAATAATCATTATACTTCAAGGATAAAAATTTTGCATTTGAAATATAGCTAATACATTGATAAAAAAAATTGTGAATTTAGAATTTTCGCGATCCAATTTTCAATTTTTCGTCATGTACGAAAGCAATACATCGTAGTAATT
Source organism: Hetaerina americana (assembly GCF_022747635.1). Taxonomy (NCBI): domain Eukaryota; kingdom Metazoa; phylum Arthropoda; class Insecta; order Odonata; family Calopterygidae; genus Hetaerina; species Hetaerina americana. The sequence goes on from NW_027286069.1 coordinate 116,686,627, forward strand.
TTAACCTACGATTCAGAATTTATGACCAGGTTTTAAAATAATTTTAAAATATTTTTGATCGCAGTTGCATCGTGAAAGTTGTTCGGAAGCGATAAATAGTTTTTTGTTTGATATAGATTTATATGTTTGTTATCTTTTCTGTTCTCACATATAATATTTGTAAAAATACCGTTGAGAAGCCATCTGCATGAATCGTTTCGAGTGGAGCCAAGGGAAATAATTTGGAGACGAAATATATTTGTAGGGCTAAAGGTAACTTCTACTCAGAGCATAAATTCTTTTTAAGGAAAACATCACAAGCCAAAGGAATTGCTCAAATTGATTCCGACGAAGAGGGGAGGGGGGAAGGAAAAGGGTAACAAGAACTTATGGTCCGTGTATGAGAGGAGACGTTTGTGGGTATGTGAGGGTTTTCATGTATTTATATACCCGAGTATATAACCCCAATGGGTATGTAAGTAAGCCCAGTCGGGGGGAGGACGCCGCTCCATCGCCGCCAAATCCAAGCATAAGTTATGGCCACGATGCGTAATGAAGTATTTTATGTGTTGAGCGTGACGCCCGGGCCGCTAACGGCTCTCGGAGGTGGTTGCCGGTGCCGCGATGCCATGGGGTGAGGTAAGGGGTGGGGGATGGCTGGGGCGAGGGGGTTAAGGGGTGGATGGAGACAGGGGGGAGAAAGGGAAGGGATAAGGTGCTGTGTGAAGGAGGATGGCGGAGTTGAATAAATTAAACCTCCGCGGGGCGAATCTCTTCATTCCTACGATATATCCTCTCGAGGGTGGGTTTGATTTTCTTGCTGCGGACGGAACAAAAACTATCTTGCTCAATACTCAATTAAATGCAATAGGAATTTTGTGATGCATATTTGAAAAAAATATTAAGTAGTATTCGTGAGATATCTGGATTTTGTTTCTGATATTTTGTCTACTCCGTAGGATGGCACCGGTTAAAAAATATTCCGCTTATTAATCATTGCACCGATTTAAATTGTATCAGCTAAGTGAATTGATGCTGACATATCATTTGATAATATGGAAAAATACGATACAGTTAATGCACTAATTTAACAAATATAGTTAGGCGATCATTTTCTTTCAAAAATTAAAACATTTAAGTATTTCATTATTCAAAGTATTTCAGAAAGCAAAGCTTCGTTGGTAGATGTCAAGCGCTTCGCATCGATTAAGAAGGGAAAGGATTACATTGAAAATTTTATTTTCAACTTCGTAATATGATAACATTGGATAAATTTTATACTATTTCGGAGTTGCAAATTCTGAAATATTTCGTTGAAGCTAGAATTATCGCCGCCATTATTCTATAGCATGATGCTTTGCCAAACCATCCATTAGTCCCAAATAATTTAATTGTCATTTCCCCCTTATATCCTGAAAGATTTAGATGGATCTGTATTATCACTAAACAAATGCAGTCGTGAGTCATTCATAAGTGACGCATGAATCATTAAGAATATTTATCAGCCCTCAAAGTACAAATAGTCCACCTCCCCCTGTCGCAGAAATTTATCCAGGCATCATACAAAGGGCTGTCACTCTTTTAATTGGTAAACGCATTACTTCCTCGTAAACGCTCTGGAATTAGAATTTGAAGGCTAATAGGAAGCAATACAGGGATTGAGTGGACGGGAAATGTTTGTAACTTTGAGCGGAAAACAAATTACTCGGAAATCCGAAGAGGTTTTGGTAGTGACATGTAGATAAGAATGAGGAAACAGAAAGAGGTCAGCGTGTTAAACCACTCCGTTGAACAGCGACATTGATAGCTCCCTGCACCGACAGCCATTTGCTCTTTATTAATTACGAATAGGAATTGGATTGCGTTGAATCAACCTCAAATAAATAAAGACATCAAAAATAAATGTTCAAGCCTTCATGTTCAAGTATAAGCCTTCTAGCTTGCACGTTATTGGATAAATTTCTTACATCATCCTATGGTGCAATTATTAGTTAGATGATAGTATATGTATTTGCATTCATGTAGTATGAAAGGATTTTTGAATGACTGTATACGCCACTCTGGGTGTAGGTTTGCATGTGGTTTTGTTACTTTTTATGGAGGGTCACCTAACACTCCCCGCCACACGCCCTTGCGGCGGCTTGCGGGGTATTATGTAGATTTAGAAGCGTGATTTTTAAAATGATTTTTGACGAATATTCTATTGTTTTCAGCGCACACACTTAATCTGTGCGAGCAGACATACGTAAAAGGTTATTTTTTCTTTGAGAAAGAAAATAAAGATGGAAAGTGTTAGCTCATCCGTACGTGGCGCTAATGATGTTGTTGCGAGCATTGACCTATTTAAATACTCTATTTACAGTCGTCGTACTTAAAGATAGATAACATCAGTAGTGTAAACTAGGGCGATGAAAATGGCTTATGTTGATTAATACTTGAGAAAACTTCAAGAAGGTGTTAATCAATCAAATGGAACTGAAGTTGCACGACCATTATTGCGTCGAGTCTTCATTGTTAGGAAACAAGTCAATTGTTTTGCACAAAAGGGTGTCAAGGATCCCGAGTGAAGATTTACACACTAGGCAGGGATCCGTGATGAGGCAGGCGTGGTCCCCGTCAACATTCACCTTCCCCTTCCGCAAAAACCCTTCCCCGGGGAATTATCTGCGGAGAAGGGAGGAAATGGAGGGGTACCAGGGAACGCCCCCCCCCCTAGGCATAGGGGTTCAGCCACCCTCGTGTTTTTGTCATCCGCGAGCAATATAGGTTGTGCGTCTCCCGGAGAAGCTGTGCCGGACCGATTTCCGAATTATTTTCTCATCCGAGCGAAAATTTAGAGCTAGGTATCAATATTTCGCGCGTGATTGGCAAAAATGCTACCCTGGAACTAAGTTATATTGTGCAATATTTCAGTACGGGAAAAATGAACAAAATACGACGATCATAGCTAGGCGCCGGAGAATAGAGTTTGGGGCCAAAAATGGTAATGCAGTGTTATGCTAAGAGAATATTGATATGAGGGAAATATTTTAGTAGGTCACTGAAAAGTTGCTTAATTTCTTATAGATATTATTCCTGGTATAAAAACGTATTGCCTAAATGAAAAAGGAATTATTTTGATTGGGATATATATATATATATCCCAATCAAAATAAGTCCTTTTTTATTATATATATATATATATGTATATGTATATATATATATATATATATATATATATATATATATATATATATATATATATATATATATATATATATATATATATACATATACATATATATATATATATAATAAAAAAGGACTTATTTTGATTGGGATATATATATATATATCCCAATCAAAATAAGTCCTTTTTTATTATATATATATATATGTATATGTATATATATATATATATATATATATATATATATATAATGTGGGAAATGTTGAATAGTCGTTTTCTTAATTTAACTCGTATTAAAATGTCATGTCGGTGGTTACTTATGAGCCGGTTAATTTCATTGCGTCAATTTTAATCCTTTCATGGAATTACTCAAAATGTCAGCTCTCTTTAGGGTGATTACATTTAAACGACTTTAGTTAAGATTAACTGACGGGGTATTAAGTTATATTTAGAATATCGTGAAACGCTATTGAGAAAAATTTGAGATTTCCCCAATGGGAATAGTGAAAGTGTTGGAAAGACTTCTAAATGTTCACAAAATGACTGAAATTTGTCCGTCGCGAGGTCCATCAATGATGAAAGCCTCAGCAAAGTGGCTAAGTGGTCTCTAATGGGAATAAATGCACCTGAATGGGTTATTTTCTCTTGAATGAAAGATTTGTGCAAATTCCATAGATTGAATATTTAATATTTATAACCGAAGGATCCTAGTTTTATTTATAATTGTTTCATGCACTCTATCTATGTGTGTTGAAGGATCATAATAGAACGCTTATTAAATGGGTCACTAATAAAAATGCTACTTCTCATTTGTAATATAATCCGACGATCGTGGGAAAGGTTATGAATAGTCAATGGAACACGATGTCACGTCATAGTAAATAGTAGCATTCCAGTCTCGAAGCTAAGTTATCCTAAGCATCCTTGACTTAGTGTTATGTTACAAAATGACTGACTTTAAACTTCCTCCGATATTCTTCACATTCCAGTGTTTCTGCAGCCAGCGACAGCTGCGCAAGCATTCAGCATGGTATTCCCCGATCCCAAACATTTTCAAATATACCCTTTTGATTGCCGATTTCGGAAAAAGTCACTAAAATCTCTTGGATCACTAGGAAAGAGCCATCTGCGGCGACCGCGCGTGCATTGTTCTTCGCCCCTTTGGCGGGGGGAGGGGGGACTCTTGCCCCCGGAGAGGGCGTGGGGGGGGGCACTCTCTTTTTGGCCTGGACCGGCCCAAGTGGGGAAGTGGGACTTGATCGGATTATGATGTGTGTGGGGGGGGGCGAGGGTGATGGAGCCGCGGGAAGAGGTGATGTGAGTCAGGGGAGAAGCGGGGGGGGGGGAATGGCGCCGAGCAGAGAGGGTTTTTTTTTAAGTTTTCCGGACTTGGTTAAAAGGATGTGAGTCAATATGTGCAAAAAAACACATTCCGCTAAGTCGAGCTCTAAAATTAAAAAGGAATTTCGTTCTTATTTACATCCGGGATTTTTGGGTGCATTCGCCTTTGATTCATCCCCCGTTTGCAAAGAGATGATAAATTTTCCAGGATTGGAAATTCCAGTTTATCAAGTGCACATAGGCTTCTTTTGACTTCGGGATTTCATCCAAATTGTGCCCATACCCATGATCTAAGTGAAATAACGCTATCTGCTGCCCTGTTAGTAGAAATTCGAGTTGAGAAGATGGTTGAATGGCAAACGAAAACATATTTTTCAATCAGGAAATACTACAAAAGCTGTGAAATTGAGCGTAAGGAAGCCAGATAACTGAAATTTAAAAGACACGAGAGAAACGAAAGTCAATAAATTTCGTGGGTTGCATAGTTATGTAATTAGATATCTTTCTAAATATATATTCTGGGTTTTAATATTCTTCTGTGTTTTATTTCGACCAAATTCATTTTTCTTAAAGTACTATTTACGTATGGAATGGACAAAAAACCCGCAATTGGATTACTACTACTTTATATAAAATCAATATTATATTATTATTAGGAAATCTACCGGTTAAGGTAGGTTTTTGGATGGACGTAATTACTAATTAAATAATTTGTGGCCCCTAGCAAAACACAACATCCTACTCTACATCAGGTCCCGCTTCAGCTCTGAGTACTTATTTCCTCCCTTCATCCCGTCCAACATCCCTATTCTGTTCCTGCCCTTTCCTCGTTTGCCTAAAATTCTCCCCTCAATTACAGTCTTCAACATCCTGCTGCCGGTCAATACCCCCTTCAGCCACTTTTCCTGTCTCCATTGGATTGCTCCCAAGAAACCCCTCTCTTCGCTCACCATACCAAGTACTTCTTCGTTTGTTTTCTTCTCGGTCCATTTCACCTTCTCCCTTTTTCTCCACACCCACATTTCAAAAGCCTCCAATCTACGTCTGTCTTCCTGCTTCAATGACCACGTTTCCGCGCCGTACTTAGCTACGCTCCATATCAAAGTTTTTACGAGTCTTTTCTTAACATCCTTACTCAAAGTCCCCGTCATCAACTCCCTCCTCCTTGTGAAAGCCTCTTTGCCTAGCGCGATTCTTCTCCTTACGTCCTTACTACTTTGACCGTGTTGGTCCAAAACACTAACGAGATACGTAAACTGTTCTACCTGCTCTAGTTTTTGCCCTCCTATTTTAATGTTAAGCTTAGCCTTTTTCTTTCTAGAAAATCGCATAACCTTTGTTTTTTAAATATTGATTGATTTAAATTGAAAATATAAATATATATATATATATATATATATATATATATATATATATATACATCTGTATAATTAAACATATATATATATACATATATGCGACCCATATATATATGGTATATATGGGTCGCGGTAGTCCAGTGGGTAGAGCGTTGGACTACTGACCGGAGGGTCTCGGGTGAGATTCCCGGGCAAGGCACTCTGGGCACCTGTAGCCCAGAGTTTCGGGTACCAGGTCTTCCTGGGAAACCATAACTGCCCCCCTCCCTGATGTGTGAATTTTCACATGCCGTATAGGGCTTAGTACTGGGTGATCTCTACCATCACCTGCTAACCGACGTTCAGGTTGATTACTGTGTTAATGGTTTATATATATATATATGTATATATATATATATATATATATATATATAAGTATATATATATATATATATATATATATATATATATATATATATATATATATATATGTTTATACACACACATAATCGTGTAATATTTAAATTTTGAATTCAACTACTTTTTGGACTGGCATACTGAGTGGGCGGGCGGCAGCAGAGGACGGGAGATCTGGGTTTGGCATTCCAAGGGTGGGACCACGAGTCAGGGGCGTGCGGCGCTTGGAGAGGAGGGGAGGGAGAAAGAGGGACATAGCAGTAGATTAAGAGGGCAAACAAATGGGAGGGAGTGGAGGGGGAAAGGTTGTGAGTTAAGTCGCGCCCAAGAGACCTCGCGCTGCAGCGACGCTTTTTGCTATCTCTCTCTCTCTCTCGTCTCTTCATCCCAACCCCTCTTCCTTCGGTTCCGACCAACTACGCTGCCCTTCACCACCTCCCTCTCCTTCACACGGGTGCCTTCACCTTCCTGGCTATTTTCCTCATAGATCTTGTCGGCAGCGTCATATAACAGATTGACACACGCATACGCCTGGTCCATTCTAAGGTGGCTCACGCTTTTCATTCCAAAGGAGGTCCGGGATTGCGTTCTCATGTGCATTCGGAAGACATTTGTCTGACTTTGGGGACATTACCCTTCTCGGGAACAGCTCCTCGCGCCCCCGCACCACTTCGACGAATGCCACGCTTTAGGTGTCCACAGGTCGAATGGGGCGAGAGGAGTTTCTACGGCAGAAGGTTGAAATATTCATAGATGCGTGGTGTACGTTTAGCTGTTGTCATAGTCGCCCTTTTGCAGAAGTTTAAATCCGATGGAGCGATTGTGGTAGTTTGAGCATGTGAATACATAATATTAAGGTTTACCAATTTTAGAGAGCAAAAAAAAGTTAAGTATAGAAAGTTACAGTTTTAATATTATCACCGATTAACCATTCCTTTCATGAACTCAGCCTTTGTTGCGTCGGTCAAATTTAATAGTAGCGTGTCCTCCGCAAAGACCTCGGCGTGTACGCCGTGTGCGTAGGTAACTCTAGGAATCAGAAATAAGCGAGGTGGTATTAAGGGAGAGATCAGATAGTCAAGCCTTTTTTCGGCGCATTTTTCTTCGGAGCTTTATTGAAAAGGAGAAAGCTATTGACGTCCCTGTTTCTAAATCTTTCCTCATTCGGAAAAATTTTAACTTGGTGTTATCGCTGATGAATTTTGTTGACTAGGCTGAACAAAGTGATAGTTGATAATTAAAATTTATTAGTTGCCGAAATCTAGGTAATTCCTATTATTTTCTTTATTTTAAAGCACTTGAAATATCTTAGAATTTCCGCCAAGAACTTAGGATTTGGAAATGGTTCCTATTTTACGTCAGATACGAACGCGGGAATATTTATACTGATCAAGGGAGCTGGGGTCTGTACAATGTGAAGACTCTTGTAGATAAAATTAGGCTGTTTTTCGATAAATTATCAATCTCTGGAAAACTATGGCATAGCGCTCAAGTGACCTGGTTTTCGGAATACTGTTAATTAATCCGATGCTGGAAACTCATTTTCCTTGAGTGTCACCCGATCACTTGCTTCAGGTGATTTTTTATGATGTGAGTGGAAAGAATTTCGATTTTGGAGCCTTAAGTGATAGTCGCTATTGCGGATTTCACTTGTCATCGTCTCCCATAAAACCCACTGAAGTCTACGTGCGTAATCGCAGGATGCAGCTTTTTTTATCCGTCCGAGAATTGTTTCTTCCACGATATCAGCGACATTTCGTGGGCTGCCGGGGGATATTTAATACCCACGTGTCGCTTAATATCGGAATACGGTACGTATCCTACCTATCCTGTTCCGTTTTCCCAGAAGCGGGGAAGATTGGAAAAATTATGTAAACGTTCCATTCGCCCGCGGTTTCTTTTAATTTTACGGCGTTCAATTTTTCGCCGGCGAAGGATCCTCCCCCGTATCCCCCCCTTTCCCCTCTCACCTCGATCCTCCATATTCCACCCCCTCTTCCCTCCCCCTTTCCCTCCGCATACCTTGGCGAGGAGGAGCATATGTGGGGGTCGGGGGAGAATAAAATGGAACGAGGAAGACGGGGCAGCAGGCGCGGCTGCGATGGCGACATCTTTCGCGGGAAATGTGAATGTGCGTTCTGCGGAAATGCATAGCTGGGTCGTTCCGCCCCGGTTGCGAGGGCCGGATGTGGGCGGGGGTTTATGCGGACGCCGCGGTCGGGGCGGGGGAGGGGGGAGAGGTCGTGCTGGGGGCCTTGACTGGGAAAAGCGACACTCGGTGTAATACTGGACGGCGGGCGGGTGGCGCCCGTGGAAAACAAAGGAAGAACAAAATGAAAATGGGGAAAATTTATGAAAAGACATCTTGACAGGGGCAAGAGGGAGACTACTGGGAGAAATTATGTTTTTCTGTAAAATGTGATTACCATGGGCGATTTAAAATGTTTTATGGTGCCGTTCCCGTGATACTTTTGTATTTTCCTTTGTTTACATTAAGATGCGAGCGAAATAACCCGTCCTCTTGTGTGTCTCATTGATCTATTACCCGTAATTCAAGCGCTTTTATCATGGGTGTACCCGGCCGAATGCTAAGATGGCAAAAATGTTCACTCCACGTACGTTGAAAAACCACTATGCTTATGTTGTTGAGTTTCCGGATGAATATAAACTGCACATGACTTGGGATATGAAATGTTTTCGCGTGAAAATAATCACGAGACCAAAAAATAGGAAAAGAGGCGATGGATAAGGGGCGTCGTTACTTCAACGGTTAATGTCCGCCTTGCTGAATTGCGAATGTGAAAGAACATGAAGGCCATTAAACAATCTACTACGGTGGCCGAAGCCGGAAGAAGAGTTTTACTGCAAGCGGTGGCACTCGTATGATAATGGCATTGGAATTCCATACACATGGCTTTTTTTAAATTTTGTATCATTCGTTTGATTATTTTTAATTTCGCGAGCGCAATCACCCGCGGTAAATTCTCCGCAACCTGCCTTTTCTCTCATCGATGTACCCTGCGTCAATTGCTCAGCACGCCGGATATTATCAAGGCGTGGCGTGCCGGCACGGTAAACCAAAAGCGCGCCTCATCGTATGAATACAGATATCTTAAAAAAAGAATGGACCAAATGTGGGATATGATTGCCACCCCCCTCACTTTGGTGAGCTTGAATGTTCGCCGGCTAGAGCGACGTTAACTCTTCCTTTTAGAGGCCGTCGGGATGCTCTCTCCACTTGGTCATCCACGTCCTGTTGTTCGTCCCACCCGCCACCCACTCCCCCCCCCCCATAAGCCGCGCTCGTCTTCCGCCGCGCCGTTCCGCCGGGGAGGGGGCGAGGAAGTGCACGTTCCTTTGTTTTACGACAGTCATTTGTCGAGGCGGGCCCCCGAGAGCGGCGTCCGTGTCGCGCGGAGCGGAGCTGCTCCGTCGAAACAATAAACGAACGGCATGCGTGCTCTGCATCCCCCCTCCCCCGCCACAGTTAATCCTCGCCCCGATGATCCAACCAACCCTCTTACCATTCCAGTCCTCTCGAAGAAGTCCACGATTCCACGTCCAGGGCCTTTCTTTTTATTTCCTGCATTTTCACGGGTCACCTCCTGCGTCTTAAAATGACATCCAACATTTTGAAAACCTTTTTTAAAAATTCCATCAATTTTGATTTAATTTAATTTATGTAAAAAAGATATCCGAATTTTCTCTGACAGTTTCTCTATGCTTAATAAAAATGCAGGTTTTTATTATTGGTTTTCCTAAATGCATCGTGATCGCTTTCCTGAATGAATCAGGGTCGTTTCACATATTACGCGAAATAATGAAAAATAGACATTTGGGATATGCCAACGAATTATCTTTCAAATTGTTCAAGCTTGCATGCAAGGTTCCAAAAGTTACAAGTATATGACCAGCCACATCTTAAAGCAGTGATGGTTTCAAAATTTCCTCCGGCCTTTTGCACAGAGTTCTTTCAGATCCTTACGTACTTGAAGGATCAAAGAATAGTTAGTGCAAAAGTGAACCTGAAATACTATGCTTAAATATGACAACGTTTCATGTTAAAAGCTTATGAACTTTTTAGTATCCACATTTTATTTCACGAAAAGCCAAAGAAACCATTTAATTACGGAACTCAAACGAGAAACTTATTCACGTCCGACGACCTGGAGAGCCTCCTTGGCCCGATGATTTCGCTGGTCTCCCCCGCCCGGCCCACGGGCGGCCTCTCGCAGCAACCCTTCCACGTGCACCGAGAGCACGCGCTGGATGAAGCATAAAATGATCCGGGCGGTGTGGCCGTACGTTCCCTGCGGCCGAGGAGGAGGCCATGCGGAGGCAGCAGCCAGCACTCCTGGCGCCCTTTCCCTTTTTATCTTTCGAGAACGGATTTTGTTTTCAGAGGCCCGTCGGACTGCCACGCTCGCAGGGAAACCCCCCACCCGTGCGTGATCGCCTACTTAGCGCCCCTTCCCCCGTCCCACCCGTCACCGTGTGATGCTAGAGGGCGGGAATGCAAAATGATGGGGTGGGTGGGTCGAAGGGCCGCCCTTCCCTCGAAGTGACCCGGCCCTGAACTGCACTCTGCCGCACCCCGCTGCCCCTCTTCCGCCCCTCCAGTTTCCAGTTACTAGGACGTTTCTGGAGCATAGAATGTCTCATGGAACGCCACTTAATACCTCTCTAGACGGCAACTTTATTAGCGTCTGACCTCGGAGAGATTATTCGCGACCCTTTTTTGTCATTCGGATGCGAGATTTAATTGACGCGCGAAGTAATCATAATAAATTTGGAAAACTCTTCCTCTAGTTTTGTATTATAAACTATTTCAATGGCGCAACAATTGTTCTCGTTCTAATATAATTTGAAATATTCATCCTACATTCACAAAATTATTACACTTGTCACGATAGTTCGATTTTTGCTTGGAAATATATCGTCTGAATTGGAGAAGCTATATCTCTGCTGAATTTTGTGCCACCTTCCCTGTGTGAGGATACTTTGAGGATTGTATTGCATCTGAGCCCGTAATAGTATTTCGTTTTATAAGATGAACCTTATACTTACAGTGTCTAATATACGATCACCCTCCCAAACTCCTTCAAGGAAAAAATAATATGCATGATAGGAATCATTATTAATCTAATTTAAATTGTAAAAAAAGGTATATCAATTAATTTGCCATGGGTCACATTTTATCAAGTCTTAAGCGATTTAATTAAGAATTTTAATAAAAGTAAGACATATTTGTATGTGTCTTGATGTCTATTTTCCCTTAATTTTAAATGATATCATGGGTCAGAAACAGTGTTGGGGAACCTAAGAATAATAATTCAAATACGGTACCACATCAGTCAAAAGCCAGATATCACTTATCACAAGATTAATCATTTCAGGTGGACAGAGATTTGGGTGACCCTGTCCGTTGTCTCTGAATAAAAATGTTTAAACGTAGCAAATAAAGTGGGAGCTATGCATAATATTCACCTTTTTTCTACATTTTGGACAATTAAGACAGACACTTGACGATCGGAGGTATTATTCGAGACCGTTGTTTTTAATCTCTCGCAATAGTTGAACGTGTCAAGTAGATAAAGGAGAGGAGACCACTGTACTCCATGGGGTCTCAATAGGAGTGTGAAGTGAGTATGTACGTGCCTGCGATTTGCATACCTGGCGTTGTTTGCTCGTGAGTTGAAGGGAAAGAGAGGGTGGGAGAAGGGAGGGGAGGGAAATGGAGGAAGAGGGTTGCATCAGATGGGAGGGTGGTGAGTGCGTGTGAGTATGAGAGAGAGAGAGAGAGTGTTGGGGAGAAAGAGCAACAACCTTGTTACGATGTTTGCGCCCGAACAAGGCTCCGCGCCAACGCCTCCTTCTCAAACACGCGCGATGACCGAAACTCATTCACTCTTATGTGCTTTTCCTTTATACAGAAAAATGCCGCGACGTGGTTCCTATATATCTTTGTTATCGTCGACCGAAGCGGAGTAAAGAAACATCAGATGAGTGGAAACTCTAATTTCCTCTGAAATCCGTTATTCCACGTGGATGTGCGCGAGCGGGGAATTTGAAACCACATTGTGCTATTTACGCAAATTTTAGTCGTCATTAAGAGGGAGGCGGGTGAACAGCGATAGGCAGTGTAAATGGCGTCCTGGCTGATAAATAATTCATCTGTTTCATGGGTATTGTATACAAAATACGTAGATTGGGTTGCGGCTTCAGAAGATGATGAGGCTTTAAACGCGTATCATCAGTTGACCCGCGTCTTTAACTTGTACCAGCGTTAGTGGTGGATTGAGTGTCAGTAATTGTATGAATTCCAAGTACTGCGAGATGCTCCCTTATATTTAGGGTTATGGGCTGTGAGACCGAAAATAAGCAACATTTCAAAAGATCAATCTCTACGTAATCGATAGATTTATGCTGAAATTTAAAGTTTTTCAACAAAACCAAGCTCTGTCTACTATTGTAACATACCAAGCCGAAATTGAACTAAAAGGGTGAACTTGCAGAAGTAACGGGTGAACAGTCTGGCCATAGAGAGATACATTAATATTTCAAACCCAGGATATTAATCATGTCCGTGAGGGAGAAAATGTGTCGCGCAACATGTTTATGTGAGTGAATCATGAATGGTACGGCCACTCCATGCGATCAAGTTCCATACTCACGGCGCAGCGATAGCGGGATATGTTTTATCCCAGAATTATAAAAGAAAGGAGCAACACGATTCCATTTTTCATTCAACGGCAAATACTACGTCATGCCAGTGGAATACATTTTTTTTCCTTTCCTTGCAATAGTTATGGGTCTTATTTTTCAAATTGCGAATGGAACCAGTTTAGCGGCTTTGCGGAAAGCGAGAGGTCATGTTTCAAAATTACAACATTTCCCCCCCCCCCTTCCGCTTTGGAAGTTTAAAACCACTCCCTCCACCACGTTCTGTGATGGTTAGTGAAACACCCGTAGCAATGTGTTTCAATGTTAGCGATGAATTAAGAAATTTGGCGAAGGGGATGAAATTTTAATGGCACGTAATAAGAGCGATAGGTGGCCGGAGGAGGCAGGAGACCCTGTGTTTCGTTGCGTGCGCAATTAAGCATGAATAAGCCAACAAATGCATGAATCCTTGTTAACATTTTCACTGGGTGGAAGTGGTCGGTTGCTACGCGGATTACAGCTCCACACCCCTTCCGTCGAGCCAGCCAGGGTGGTATCCCTCCCCACCCCTCCCCAAGGCTTTACCAAGGGTGCGCTCTTTAGCATACCAATTATAAGGTTGGATCATTTTTTTTAATTGTCATGAATATTTTTACAAATTCGATTGTCGCTATTAAATTTTCTTCGACTTATTTTTTTTAGCCTCTTCATATCTCATGCTTCTTATTTCTTCGGATGACTTAAATTTTTAATGATGACTGTTTTTTTTACATTACTCTGCATAGTACCCTACAAGTCTCTAGGGTGTGTGGCAGGAGGTGATTGCGCACCGGACTGCTTTTTACCCAAAATACTTTTCCTCCCCTTAGCGCGGTTGGAGCGGGAGTTATTCTGACCCCTTATCGTTCCTCGGACAAATTACATCATAAATCTACCTCTTCTACACTTAATTTCTCTGATTTTATTTACATGATCTCTCGTACGGTAGTAAGAAGGGGCTAGTAACGCATTTTCAACCTCGGTGCTAAAGAGACAATCCTTTCCAATTTATGCAAGGGATTAAAATTGTAATTTAACCTTCGCTCCATGAGTGTATCCCATTGTTTAAGGGGTTAATTGATATTTGCTGATTATACTTATCTACGTACGTTCTATGTTATTCATGGCTTCATATTTTTTTTATTATTCATCTCTTCTAATTATTATCCCTAAAATTTTCAATTTGTACATTTTGGTATTGCAGTTTTTCATTGCAATGCATGTCTATAAATTATATCCGTAATAATTTTGAATATAAACTGTTCATAGCTTGTATGCGTGGGGATAAAAACCATTGAAAATAAATGCTTTCACAATTAATTGCCCCATTATGTTTAGATTCGTTTTCTCGTCGATCGAAGAAAATAACTTCTCACACCCTCCAATCATCGACATTTTGTCGATTTGCGACGTCCACCAAGTGTCGCTTCTCTTCAATCCGATCTCCCCCAACTACTCTGGTTCGCAATCGGAAATAGAAATTGCAATTGATTCCCTCGTAATATATATTTAATGGAGCCTGTTCCGTTTCCTGGGTTACGTGATTCACGTGAAATCACTAGAATTCACCTCCCTTGTCCTTCACTGCGTGCATTTCTTCGCAAACGCGTTTTCCCACCTCGGGGCCTTCTCTGCCATTCCCCTTCCCGCCCCTCTAACCTCCTCTCTTCCCTCTCTCTAACCCCCCCCCCTCCGTCCGCCTCCTCTCCCCCCTTCCACTCGGCCTCTTACGCGGTCGCCTCCGTGAACCCGGCGCCGTCCTCGCGAGACACCTGCAAATCCTTCCTCACGATGTCGCCGCCGCGACGCACCCCCTCCCTCTTCTCCCCTCTCCAGACGCCACCGCCTCAATCCTCTCCTCCCCTTCTATGCCTTCTCAATCCTAAAATGCCGACGGCAATTGGTCGTTACTAAAAAGCCCCCTTCCGGAAAATGCCACTTTCAACAAAATTAAATGAAAGTGAAGTACTTTTAGAATTACATCCAAATTTGTTCAGCACTACCTAAGTATTTCCAACAAATATGAGCTTGGTAGAGCACCATTTTTTTATTTTCAATCTATGGTTGTCGATTTTACAGGTCAGGGTTTGTCCCCGACCAATTGCTTTCACCTCGGTTGTATATTTCTTAGAAATCCGGTTCGGATGTAAAGGTTCGTCTTACAGTTTGTCTTAAAGCAGATATCCGAGTGAGTGGCGTCTATATACCCCAACTGGTTTTTGTGGAGGATATAGTTTAAATGGTTTAATTATTCAAAACTGGATAGTAATGTTGGGATATTATACTTAAGGGAGGAATAGGCGATTTTGTTCACCCCTCTCATCTTGATTTTAAAAATTATAATTATTTTCTCTGAAAAATCAAACTGATACCGATGACGAACAGTGAATACTGTTAAGGGATTAAAATATGGGTAATTTATTTTTATTTGTATTGGTTGAGTGTTATGGTGTATTATTGTAACATGCAGTTTCCGCAAAAAATATAAATTCCAGCAGTCTTAAAAAAAACATGTTGAAAGGTAATTTCCTCATTCCTTTCATCTAGGCTTGTGTCCATTAAGAAGTTGATTTATATATAAATATCTACGACGTTTCTGTAAAAGTATTTGCAATTGAGAGTCTATTGGCTCTCTATTTTAACCCTGTGCAAAATTCGCAACTATTTGCACGAGTATTTCTCAAAGTCAAACCTAACGTTTTTTAAAAGATGCAGCGATTTTTGTGTGAAGAACATAATACCAACAATTCATTCCCGGATTCTTGCATAATTGCAGAAAACAGGGAAATAATAGCGATAAATGTCAATGAAGAAAGTCTACAGGGTCTATTTAAATGGTAAAATTGTCATTTTTGTCTGGAAAAAAGTGCATTCAATAATTTACTTTTTTATAGAATTATGAATGTATTGTTGCTTCATTACTATTATTAATACTTTCACTTTATTGTAAAACTAAAAATCATCGGATGGCGCCTTTAATATCACCTATTTATTATTTATTTTTGACATTTTAAAATATAATAAAATAAATTTGCATATATCCATGCATGCGCAAATTGGAATTAAAGTCAGTTCGTCTCAATGACAGTGCGATTAAAGTTAAGGGTATAAATTTTGTCATGAATTTCATTAACATTGATTAGATTTTTTACATCATACAATAGGTAATCTTTCTTGAACCGCATGGATTTGTCTAAAGTGTATTCATTTATGTTCTTGTAACAGTTTAGAAAATTATCCAAGACATTTGGAAATTAAATAAATTGGCTTTTTCACCATGGCAGTCTTAACTTAAATTTTTCTCGTGATATAATATCAATTACAATAATTTACCTGGGATTTTTTTATAGTTGTATTATACGAGTATACGTATTAGTAATCCTGAAAAGCGATATGATCCTCGGATACGCATGACGAGCCAGAAAATAGTTAATTAAGGTTCCATAAAAGCATTTATTTTGTAAATCGTCGTTCCTCTAGACTTGGATTTTTATTTCCCATGACGCGCGAGAATTGTGATTCTGCATGTGGTATTGTTCCCTTTGACAGGTGGTGAAACCCCCCCCCCCCACACGCCCTTGCGGTGGCTTGCGGGGTATTTTGTAGATGTAGATTATTATTTCATTCCTTCGCTTCGTGGTAATAAAGAAAGAGAGCTTGGGAAAGAGAACAACAATATTTTAAAGTTCCGATTTATTGTTAATTCTGTTTGCAGCCAATCAGTGAAACTCTGGAATTAATTTTATCTGTGAGGCCAATAGTCATATTTTTAAACGTTAAAATGGTTTACGAGACCCAGGTTACATCAGCGGATATGACGTAGGAATAAAATAATATGTGTTCTCAAATCATTCAAAAAACAAAACACATTCTCTCCCCGTGTAATTATCGAGGACATATAAACAAGAGTGATTCGGAATCATTTTTGATCGTAGGGAACGCCATTTTTCAACCATCTCGCCTCATTTCACATGCATGGTGGTTTCATGAGTTGATCTTTCTTTATTTTTGAAAACAAATAAGTGTTCAGTTTTCCATTTTTAAATAAACTTAAGTATAACCACATATTTTGGTTTCGTTGAGTCGTCGTTAAGTTTCAAAGAACTTTTAATTTCGTTCTTAGTTCCATATGCCCTCAAAATGAGGTGAGGTGGGGTGGGTGAAACGTTTTAGGAGGGAGTGGTAGGAGGAGATAGGAGGAACAGTTAGTTAGAGTTATCTCCCTAGTGAAGTTGTCCTTTGGTGGTGTCGGCCTGGTTGGAACTTAAGGGATTAGATAGAGGTGGTAGAAAGTGCATTTTGTTGATCGAGGAATGGCAAGCACTCGAGAATGTCAACTCCTTCTGCATCGGGAACTCCGAAATGGAAGGTGTACACTCGATTAACTGCCTAGTTGTTACCCTCGCTCGCCATTTCTCCACGGTGAAAAGCATAAGGAGAATATTTGGACGAGCGTACAAAAAATTAGAGTAGTAGTATTTAGGGGAGGCGACCGACAGCTGAGGTCATTTGCGCAATAGGGGATGAACAGGAAAGGATTAAGGGCGGAGAGAAACCCGGCGTCGGCATTAGCTTACTCTTTCCGAAAGGCGCCAAGGGATCCGCAGCTTAACGTCCCATCCGACGGACGGCGTACTCACTCAAAGTGCCCTCCACAAAA
This sequence comes from Hetaerina americana, assembly GCF_022747635.1. NCBI lineage: Eukaryota > Metazoa > Arthropoda > Insecta > Odonata > Calopterygidae > Hetaerina > Hetaerina americana. The sequence goes on from NW_027286069.1 coordinate 116,704,232, forward strand.
CACCTCAAGTAAGGATCGAGATACCTCTGAAAAATATTCAACACCGCCGGGATCAAAAAATGGAACTTATGAGAAGAGTACTGGGTAAATACGATGAAAAGGTCAAAGATAAATATAAACGTTCGCTAGTTAGGCCCCGTTTGGAATATGTAGCTAGTAAATGGGATCCTCACGCTGCTGGATTGGTTGCCGAATTGTATCGCGTGCAGCGTAGAGGAGACAGATTTTTAAAACGGTGTTATGATAAACCTAGTGGCGTATCCAAAATATTGGAGGAGCTAGGCTCTGGAATCATTCACGGAGCGAAGATTAAATTACAGATTGAAGCTCTTGCATAAATTGGAGCAGAGATATTGAAAATCCGTACGGATTTTCAATATCTCTGCCCCATCGTAGTACGGTAGAAGAGATCATGCTCATAAAATTAGACAGATCAAATGTAGACAAAGTAGAATGAAGATATAATTTTTCCACGAACAGTAAGGCATCATAATAGCATTTTCCGACCGCGGTAGAGTTATTTTCGGGTAAAAATTATTCTGATGGTTATTCACCCACCGCCACACACCCTAGCAGTGGCTTTCAGGGTGCCAAAATATGGAATAAAATCTCTAAAAAGCACGCATCATTATATTCATCCCAAGTATTTCTATTCTATTGATAGGCTTCAATTGTTTCATTCCGTCAAGTTTGTAGCATATATTTCCATGTGCGAAAAAATCAGGTTCAAAATATCTTTCAAAGTGGACAGTGCCTACTTATTTTCCCTAAAAATGGATATCTTCTACAGTCCAACGCCTGCCGACGTAGGAGACGACTTATGTCCGCCTGCTCCTTGTATTACTAAGACGATCATTCCATCGGAGTGGCCTGTGAAATGCCATGCCCTCTGTGTACTAAATGATTGTCACCACCGTCGTGTGTACGTATAGTATTTCCCCGCCCCCTCCACATCCCCCTCTCTCGCCAGCTCCGCAATCTCCCCTCTCTCACTACTCGCAGCCCCCCTTCACCCCCCGACGCCCTTCCCTCGCTGCCGCCTGCCGCTGGCTCGTTCACGCGTCGTCAAACGCGCCCGATGGCGCCAAGACAAAAGAATTTCGCCGGCGCGCAACGATCCCTCCTCCCCCAACCCCTGGGAATCGTCCTTCCGGAGCTGTCGTCCCGCAGAAGGCTAACGCACATGCTCTCGGTTTCCAATCAATATCGCAAGCTCTCTTCTCGCCCTCGTTAATCGAACGTGAGTATTGACATTCACCCTGTGCGCCGAGCAGCTCTTGTTGGTAAAGTCAGTGTCAAGAATGGTATGACCTTGGGTTATTTGAGGATTTAATCCATTTTGTTATAATTTCTTTCATGCTACCTTGTTCTTGGTAATTTAATTCTTAGCACTTAGGTACGTCGGTGCTTTTCTCATGAATATTTTTCTTTTTCAGTCACTTTTAAAGCGACTAATCTTTAAGATTCTCTTCGACTTTTATCCGTATTCCTCCGCACCCTTTATCTCAAACCATTTACGCTACTCCACGAAGGCAGTTGACAGATTCCTACCTCATCCCATTTCTTCCACTAACCAAACCAGCTTAGCACATTTCTTTCATACCTGTCCCATTCCGCTGCATCCATTCAAACTTTCGCTAATCTTGTGTGCTTTGTTGTAAAATCCATTCCCGCATAACTGCATGGGATTGCTATTGAATGAATGTGGTGCTCGTTTAAGTATTGCTTGCCATTCTTTGTTCTTTTCGAGCTTCTTCTTGCGTTCCTCGTCCATCTCTCTGTGGGTTGGGGGGGAGGGAGGGAAACGCCTCACGCCGTCCGCTGCCTACATTGGCGTGTCGAATTCCCTGCTACTGCGAATTAAGAGCTGGAGACCATGAGTTGCGGGCCCATGGCATATTAGAGTTCCCCCGTCTTAAATTTCAGTGCTGCATGACCTGCCTCGTAATGTTGGAGACCCCTCTTGTTTTGATCACGGTTCATTTTTATTCCTTTTTTTTGCATGACAAATGACTAATTTATTAGGCAAATTCACCCTTGTCTTTAATTAAGTCTTCCTACCAACATAAATTCAAATTTGCGCGTTATTTGATAATTTTTTGCTGAATATTTCCCCCTTTTCTTTCCTCTTCCATATTCTCCCTTATTTACCCCCTGCCATACCCTCCCCACTTGGTGCCTGTACCACGTGCCACACACTTCTTCGGAAGTCCGCGGGGTATTTATGTCGATGTCGAATCACATCCTTTCCTAGCCCAATGTTGCCGCATCATCTCTCGTCTGTTTGTCACAAACTTTCTTTCGGCGGGAAAACGATAGGTTTGGGGAAGATTTAAGATTCTCCGCATCCACCACATTTTTATGCCATTAGTGCCATGGCATTCCCAAGTTTCTCTTCCCTTCAATGTGTGCAAGGGTACGCTTGCATATACTGCCATTATGACTGCCTTAGACAAGCACTCCCCTTCTCATATACGCACATTCTAATACTTTGCATACCACACCATACACCACCTCGCCAGTTTTCTGCCAAGTTACACGAAATCATCTATTTCATCAGTTATTTTCGGGTTCACCCTCTCTCTATCCAGTCATTATTACTATTGAATTAATCACAGAAACCTCCTAAATAGACCTCCTTAGTAAACTATTTCTGGTCCCCTCTAGATGATGTGATATCAGCATATTTGGTTTTCATTCCATAACTTCTCATTTTCTCCCTTCTGCCTCGAAATCTGCTACAAATGTCCCCCAGCCGCTCTTTTTAGCCATTCCCATAAGAGACTCCCTGTTGCCTTGAAAATACATTGCCGTGCTTTATTTTTCAACTGTCCTTCGTGTACTTGCCGTTTTTTCGGTGTATTTGACATGTATTCATTGCGCACTTCCTCATATATTACCCTCGCGGTGGCTGGCTTGCGCGCGCGTATTGTGTGGATGTGGAAACATTGTTCACTTTTTCGTGTTTGTTTATAGTGTGCCACATTCTGTACGGTTCGAGCGGAGAGGTTATTATTTCGTCCTTGTGACGCAAAGACGCAATAAAAGTGAACTAAACAGCAATTCCCTCATTGTTTCAATAAAATAAAGCATCACTGACAAAAATGGAGAATAGAAAAGGTAAGCGGGAGTCTACCGATACGCCACATGTTCACGTGCAACTTGCTTTCTCAAGGTTTCATCTTGCAGGTCCTCGTCATGTATTTCCAATTGCCTCGGCCTTTTAATTCTTCTCCCCGCTCATTCTTTCTCTAGGCCCACTTTTGCAACTACCAATTAGGTTCAGCACTCATTGCCCTGCTCTCCTACCCTGACGCTCGCAGTCTCTTATGATTTACAAGTCAGCCATCATCTTATAATCCTTAGAGAAATGATCCTTTTTACAATGAAGGAGTTTTGTAGTCTAAGTTTAGAGAAATTCCAAAGAAACTGCGGGAGATGCCGCAACAGTAACTTTTAACGGAGTCATCCGCTAATGTGCATTTCAATGCAACAATTTCAGAGTGTAAAAATCATTCGCCTTGACTGGGATACGAACCCAGATCCTTCAATATCCGGTCGAGTGCTTTAGCCACTTAAGCTACCGAGGCGTCCTCTTAAACTCTGAAATTTTGGGGCTTTTAAAGGAACAAGATGTTGTGACGAAATACCGTACATACAATGTCACAGGCATTCGTAGTCGTACGCGAGGCGCCACAGTCCACGAGGTTAAAGCCAACTTTAAACACTCATGGTGTTTTACTTTGACCAATTCCAAAGAAACTGCGGGAGATGCCGCGACAGTAACTTTTAACGGAGTCATCCGCTAATGTGCATTTCAATGCAACAATCTCAGAGTGTAAAAATCATTCGCCTTGACAGGGATCCCAGTCAAGTCGAATGATTTTTACACTCTGAAATTGTTGCATTGTAAGTTTAGAGAGTTTGACTACTGACCGGATGGCCCGAGTTCGATTCTTGGGTGCCAGACGCCTACTGGCCACCCTCAGCTTCACCAAAACTATGTGAAGTGTTGGTTACTAGAACTTTCCGAGAAACCAAAGGTGGCTTAGGGAATAAGGAGCTACCCCTCCAACGCTGATATATGGATTTCATACGCATCTTTAGCTTAGTATTGGGTGAATACTACCATCAGCTACCAAACCAAACCTCGGGTCGACTGTGCTTATGGTTAAATGCTTTGCGGTCATGCTCCACCTCAATGTACTTTTACCATTGTCATTTACTCTTAGGCAAAATCAATGAATATTTTTTGTCACAGTTTGAGTTAGTACTTAGCTACTTACGCTTTAAAATCAAGGTACTTATAATATGACAAGGATTTTAATATTGGTGGAAACTTCAAAAACTATCATCGATTCTGATTCAACATAATCATTGTTTTACGTCATTTTTTCGTGGCAAGTCAATACTTTCGGCGAAATCCCTCCATTGTTGACAAATTAAGTGCGTGAGATCGCTCGTGAGTTGACTACCTCCTGAATTATTTAATGCGACATCATTCAACAGATTTAACTGGAAGTAATTGATATGAGGATAAAGCTGTCATGCATAATATATGCCCAACATTTCTGTTAATTTTCAAATAAAAATGTCCCAATTATATCATTAAAATAGATCCTACCATGTTTGTGCGCATTTATTTTCATACATAGGTTTTAATGGTTTCAATTTCGTTCCTATGAAGCACATTACCACCAAAAATCCACTGATTAGTACTTGTGATTGTACAGTGATTGTACTTTATCACATTACTGATGACGAATAATTGTTATTTACCTTGTAATTGTGATGACTGTAATTTTTGAAATGAAATTGCTACATGACATCCACGCAATGTACTTAGTTTATTTCTTCTCGTAATACCTCTGTATGCCTCGCTCTCCTGATCCTGGTCCATTGCTATCTTCTGTTCTGTACTGCTTGGTTTACCGCCTAAATAGAACTGGTCAATCAGTTTCCTACTTTTCATTTTTGGAATTCTTAGCGCGCACTTATTACCCTGCGTTGCGTGCTTAATATATCTTTTTGTATACTATTCTAAGCACCATTATGTGTACTACAATATATTGGTTATATACGTGTAACGGTAACACGTATAACGGTAACACGTATATACGTGTAACCGTTAAGTATATGAAGCTTTCTGCCAACATTTCGTCTTCCCATTTTGAGGCTTATGTTTCAAAACGTTGAGGTAAAGCTATAATCTGACATTGGTAAAGTTTCATTTTCAGTTTATCGAAACTTTCAAAATAATTGTTTATCATTCTGTAATACGGTAGACAGTTTCAGTAAAATTTCATATTAACAAATAAGCTGATTTTGTCGTATTTTAAAGATGCGTCTAAAAGATGGGGCAATCTTCTTTGACGGCAGTGGGTTTTGACCAATCATGGGGAACTTCGGTTGCAAGAGTGGGTGGTTATTCTAGGGGTAGTCAGAGACTTCGGGAGCGACGGGGTTAGTGCCATTGGCAATCGAAGGGTAAGTATGTGTAGGACTAGTTGGACGAGATATGGTCGCAGCAGTGTAATCATTTGCAATACCTTGAGGTCGATTATAACTCGACGCAAGCCGTAAGTAGTAATAGTAGTAGTCACTAAGGGAGGCGACCGACAGCTAAGGTCATTTGCGCCGTAAGGAGATGGATGGGAAAGGTGGAGAGAAACCCGGCATCAGCATTAGCCTACTCTTATTTGAAAGGTGCCACGGGGTCACACGCAGTTTAACGTCTTATCCGACGGACGGCGGATACTCACTCAAAGTGCTCTCCACAAAGAATGTCAAGTAGGGATCGGAATGCTACTGGAAAATATCTGACGTCTCCAGAATTTGAACCCGGGCAAGGCGTAAGGAACTAGCCACTCGATTGTAGGAGCAAGAGAAGTTGACGCTATGGTTTATTTTAATCCAGCATATCCAGATGTTCAATGCAACACATAAGATCTGTGGAGTAATTCCTCAACTTCAAATTATCGCGGGTGGGTGGTGAGTGAGGACTTGGCCGTGAAAGACGATGGCCTAGAGGAGGACAACGCACAAGCGTGGAGGCGAGGTAAAACAGTCAGTGCAGGCACACGGATCGATTCAAATCAGAAATTATACAGAGAAACCGATGAAAATGCAACAACAGTAATGGAAACTAGCAATGTACAAGGGAAAATGAGAGTGAATCATAATATGACCAACATGGAACGGTCTCGGTTAAGGAGTCCAAGTTGGACCTTCCGAGGTGCACAGAGGGCAGCAGTAAAGTGGAGCACTGTGCAAAACACCCGCACGCACAACGAGGGTTTGTATGTGCGTGTGTTTGCGTGCACCAGCGCATAAATAGACAGCCCTTCCGATCCATTACAACGTCATTTCAATGATCGCTGCGGAGCGAAGGTTGGCCAAAATTTACTCTCATCTCGTCCATACCCTTCTTTCGATTCCTTCGGTGGAAAAGCCATATTCCCCTTAAATAACCGTCGTAGGTGCTCCGTATCCCCGAGAACAGCCCCTTCCTCCTCCAGCAAGACCATCCCCTTGTACTCAAGAGAGGGCTCATGCATGTTTAAAGCCCTGGAGCCGCGAGGAGGGATGAAGGTGGGGGGGGGGGCCGGGGGTTGGATACTCCGGAGACCACTGGTCAGGCGAGAGGGCGGGGGGGAACCGCCCGCACATTCCTCGGCCAGATCCCTCCGCCCCGGATCAAATCAGCGCCGCATCCATTATGCAAAGGGGGCCCCACGTCCACTCCTCGCCCTACCCTCTCCTTTTCCACCCCCGTGCGGCCCTTTCCCCTCTCCTCCCTCCTTTCTTTCTCCCTCTCGCATCACTCCTCTCATCTTTTTCCATATCTCCACGTTTCCCCTTTCTCTCTTCCTCCCCTCCTCCCACCATCCTCGTAATAGCCTCTCTACCTTAGGCCGTTCTCTTTCCTTCGCGATGTTCAAGTGGTCCCCGGATCCAGAAATGCTCAACTGAACCGCATGGTTTTTTGTTTCGATTCCTTAGGACTTTGGCTTGGAGCGCGGCGCTTAAGGAGCTTTACTTTCTTTCTTAATACGAGGGTAGTCTGAAAACTTTCCTCACTAACAAATATACAAGGCATTTTTTTCTGAAATTTTCTGAGGTGGGAAACTTTTCAGGCCACCCTCGTAATGGGCGTAATGTTTGAATTTTTCAAATAATTAGGCAAGGCATCTTTATTCAATTACATTTGATAGATGGCATATGTGGGACACCACCCAGCATTAGGAAATGTAGTTTATAAATTTTCTGTCCCACTCACTTATTCTTTCTCATCTCCCATTATATTTTGGCAATATACGATTCCACCGCAGCAATAGAGGTCCAAGGCAACGAGTCATCTGGCGCTGCGGTCAGTAACAAAGTGGTTGGTTTTTTTCTAAGCAGTCCACGCATATACCTGTATTTTCACATATATTGCTTTTGTTTTTCTTTATTCTTACTTTTTCTCAAATTAGTGTTTTCTCCATAATAATTGTTGTGCTTTTTTATATGACTGCCGAAATTATTATTCAAATCAATGGCGAGTTTTAGGTAATTGAGATTGAATTGAGTGCGAAGAAATTTAGAGAGTGGAGAAATCGAGCCGTAGTAATTTTTTTATTAGCGCAGGAAGCACTCATCTATATCTTCCGCATCGTTTGATGATTCTTGAATATGTCTTCGGGCACAACTGCAGTTACAGATGCACGGATCATGAAATTACGTTTCTCCAGCAAAATCACAGATAATATGAGGCGGAGGAGGAATATCCCTCTTGAATGAATTGGTGCCTTCCTGGTGAATACTCTTGAGTGAACATTTCTCGTGATCTCCACCGGGTCTGGCCTTCCGTATCCGACATTTCAATGGAGAAGCTGTCTATCGAATAGTCGGCCAAGGGTAGCCTGGCCCAGTGCTGGACCAAATAAACCTTCACCCAATATTCCCCCTGTAATAGCTTTAAAATATTCAAGGCAATTCGTTTTGTTCGCAATTTCGAAGCTATTCAGAGTAGTGAAATATTTCAAGTAGAATTACTGAATCCTAGATTTGATCAGAAGACCACAAACATCTAGAACACAATTGATAAAGTTGGTAGTTAAAACGCTAAGTTATCGTGGAATACGACCTAAACTCGAGAAATATGGATGTACTGGAACACGACGCCAGTATAGCACACCCATAGAGAAGTACGTACTTTCTTGATTTTTTTAAGGTAATCTACCGGTTAAGGTAGGTTTTTGGATGGACATAAATACCAAATAAACATTTTATTTCTCCTAACAAAACACAAAATCCATCATCCTACTCTATATCAGGTCCCTCTTCATCTCTGAGTACCTTCTTCCTCCCTTCAAACGTCCAACATCCCAATCCTGTTCCTTCCCTTTCCTCTTTTGCCCAACATTCTACCCTCTATCACAGTCTTCAACATCCCACTGCCGGTCAATACCCCCTTCATCCACTTTTCCTGCCTCCGTAGGATTTCTCCCAACAAACCCCTCTCTTCACCCACCATACCAAGTAATTCCTCATTTGTTTTCTTCTCTGTCCATTTCACCTTCTCCATTATTCTCCACACCCACATTTCAAAAGCCTCCAGTCTACGTCTATCCTCCTGCTTCAATGACCACCGTACATAGCTACGCTCCATATCAAAGTTTTTACGAGTCTTTTCTTAGCATACTTACTCAACGTCCCCGTCATCAACTCCCTCCTCCTTGATAAATATCATATTTTTTCAGGCACTAATTTTGACTTAAATCTGTTTTCCAGCTCTATATCGTGGTTTTGATGTCGATATCAAATATTCACTTTCTTGAAATTAAATTGGTGCAATTAAAATAAATCGACCTGCATTTCCATCCTTTCATTGGAGAGGGAGTGCGTCAACATTGAATGTCGTCTGCTTGCGAGTGCACCCGGCGCTCCCGTATCTCTCTACCCTCTGACCCTCTCTTCCAGCATCTGTACTTTCATGTCATCCATCATCTTGCCTTTCATGAGCACTTGCAAACACTGTACCCAAAGTTACATGGCTTAGACGCCTCATATTACCACTTGTTGTAGCTCGTCCGGTTGGGATTATTATCTACGTGACCAGATGTATGTCAATGCGCGTGACTGAGCGCGCGTCCCTTGGCCGTGGTCGGGGGACAGGGCGTACTTTAGGGGGGAAGGGGGGGGGCAGACGGAGCGGGGGGGGGGGGTGGCCCCGCCATCGGAGGAGGACATCGACGCTCAGGCCGCCATTCGGAGGTCCTCCGACACGGGAGGGCTTTAAATATTTCCCCAGGTGTGTTCTCGCATCCAAACGGCCTATTTAAAGGGGCGGGGGCAGGCCCCGGGCAACGGAGGATTAGCCCGAGCCCATCCCCCCCACTCCCGAGCGATAAGGGCGCTGGAGTTGTGATTTAGAGGCGCCGGTCCCCTTTCTTCCCCACTCCTCGGCCCGCGCTGCCCGTTGACAAATCTCCGCGGCGTGACTTTCACGATTCGCTCGCCTACAATGAGTGATTACATAAATTACTCCGGGAATCTCTTCATTTTATCCTTCAAACTTGAGTTAAATTTGCCTTCGTCAAATAGCAGCATTTTAAAAATCGAAATAATAGTAAGCTACCACCGTGAATGCTTTTCAAATACCTTCAATGCAGAAAGATCTCATGGTACTCGATAGCCGTAATAACTGTTGATTTTTGATTGCAAACATTTTTTTCGACAAAATTGATTCAAAGAAAATATTACTTTATGTTACATTAGTTCTCAGGATCATAAACAAAAAGATAGAGAGCAGGGCAAATGATTACTTAGGGGATGATCAGTTTGGGTTTAGGAAGGGGAGAGGTGCGCGTGATGCCATTGCAGTAATGAGATTATTAATCGAAGGAATATAGAACACAACCAGGAGGTATTTGCCTGTTTCGTAGATTTCGAAAAAGCGTTTGATAGAGTGAATTGGGAAAAACTAATGATTATATTGCAGAAAAAAGGAATAGATTCAAAGGAGGCTAATCTGCAACCAGTACATGTCTCAGACTGCTCAGGTGCGGGTGGGAAACGGGGAGTCAGGATGGGCAGTGTTAGGAAGGGGTGTAAGGCAGGGTTGCCCATTATCATCGTTGCTGTTCAACCTGTATGTAGAGGAAATGATTAAAGAGGCATGGGAAGAGCTGGAGGTTGGAATGAAAGTGGGCGGGGAATTCGTAAAATCAGTTAGGTTTGCTGATGACCAAGCTTTACTTTGTCAGTCAGCCAAGAGGCTGCAAGCATTGCTGAGTGAATTGGAAATGCAGTGCGACAGGTATGGGATGAGAATCAACATTAATAAAACAAAGGTTATGCGATTTTCTAGAAAGAAAAAGGCTAAGCTTAACATTAAAATAGGAGGACAAAAACTAGAGCAGGTAGAACACTTCACGTATCTCGGTAGTGTTTTGGACCAACACGGTCAAAGTAGTAGGGACGTGAGGAGAAGAATTGCGCTGGGCAAAGAAGCTTTCGCAAGGAGGAGGGAGTTGATGACGGGGAGGTTAAGTAAGGATGTTAAGAAAAGACTTGTAAAACCTTTGATATGGAGCGAAGCTATGTACGGCGCGGAAACGTGGTCATTGAAGCAGGAGGATAGACGTAGACTGGAGGCTTTTGAAATGTGGGTGTGGAGAATAATGGAGAAGGTGAAATGGACAGAGAAGAAAACAAATGAGGAATTACTTGGTATGGTGGGTGAAGAGAGGGGTTTGTTGGGAGAAATCCTACGGAGGCAGGAAAAGTGGATGAAGGGGGTATTGACCGGCAGTGGGATGTTGAAGACTGTGATAGAGGGGAGAATGTTGGGCAAAAGAGGAAATTGAAGGAACAGGATTGGGATGTTGGACGTTTGAAGGAAGGAAGAAAGTACTCAGAGATGAAGAGGGACCTGATATAGAGTAGGATGATGGATTTTGTGTTTTGTTAGGAGTAATAAAATGTTCGTTTGGTAGTTGTGTCCATCCAAAAACCTACGTTAACCGGTTGATTGCCTTAAAAAAATTGCATTAGTGTTTGTAAGTATTATTTTTACTGTGACGGCGATAGAGGGTAATTTGCTAGACTCTGAAAATAAATGGTTTCATACCGGTATTGTTTCTAAGCAGTGTTACGGATAAATTAATTCATAAACGAGTCATAGGGCTCCACAATTCTTTGGTCGTAGTGTATACGTGGAAGTCCCGGCCTGGACGAAGGATTTCTGTCGTTTTGAACGGAGTTTGCATTATGTAAATAAGCGCTCGTTTTTGAATTAATTTCTAAGTAGTAGTAGTAGTTTTGAGGGGAGGCGACCGACAGCTGAGGTCATTTGCGCCATAGGGGATGGACAGGAAAGGATGAAGGGTGGAGAGAAACCCGGCGTCGGCATTAGCCTACTCTTTACGAAAGGCGCCAAGGGGTCCGCGGCTTAACGTCCCATCCGACGGACGGCGTACTCACTCAAAGTGCCCTCCACAAAGCACCTCAAGTAGGGATCGAGATACCTCTGAAAAATATTCAACACCGCCGGGATTTGAACCCGCGCCCTCAGGGTGGGAAGCCAGTACGTTAGCCCCCGCACCATCTCGATCCCCTTAATTTCTAAATTTCGAATGTGAAACTGAGGCAAACCTGCGACTAATTCCTAGGACCCCTGTCGCGTAAATAGTTCCTCCGAAATAACGAACCCCATGTGTGTGTTTGAACAGCTACGAAGCATTGAAGTCTTTGTCACTCTCCGAAAAAGAGCGTCTCCCAACTACGATGCTGCGGATGCACTGCACGGTTGGCTCCCGAATCCGGGTCGTCGATCAGTGTGCTCCGGAGAATGGAGAGAGGCGCCGCAGATTTCGAAATCGCGTTATTTACGCCCGAAGTGCGCGGTCCGTACATACGCGGAGATTGAAAATATTTCGGTGTGGATGTCAAAGGGATAAAGGGGAGGAGTTTGAAGGGAGGAGGTGTGCATCCAGGTGGGCTTCTGTTCCAGCCAGGTGTGCGGAAACGCTGTGTGTGGACCCGAGGCCGTCTCAAAGAGAGCATTCGGCGCTGTCGGGGGAGTTTCGAATGCGATGGACCCCGTCCCCGCGTGGACGGCCCCCGTATCCCCCCTCCCTTGCCCTCTTGCCCCAACTGCCGCTCCGGTTCCCAACCCCTTTACCTCCCCCCAACCCCCTTCACCATGCCAGGGAGTTTCATCGTCCAAAGCGCGGACACAAATTGTCGCTGCTGATTATGATTGGGCGAAAGTGCAGACGGTGGGTATGACCGCATGGGCAGTACTTAGAGTATACGAGTATATATATACCTGGGTACGAGTTTAAAACAAATAATGCCTAGAAAATGCTTGTGTCGTACCAACCGTCCATGCATACACACACACACACACACACACACATATATATGTATAAATATATAGATATCTTCGAAATGGAACGCTCTTCGGCGACGCAAGCACAAATATATAAAAACACGGATGTAGATTTGTAGAATATAGAGACACAAAGAAAGGACACTCACAATTTGTTATTTGACGTTTCGACAGCTCGACTGTCGTCTTCATAATGGCGTTCTCGGGGGAGAGCGGAAAGGACATGTGCGGGGGAGAGGTGGGGGAAGGGTGGGGGAAGGGGAGGTAAGGGACCAATAGGAAATAAACAAGGGGGTGGGGGGGGAATATGTAGGCAGCCGTATGATGCATTCAGTGGGCTTGGTTCAGCCTGGGCGGTTTAAATGATTGGGCCACCCAGATATGCGCCATCTCGCGGGTTCTCAGCTCTATTATACTAGAAGATTTGGGAAGGATTTCAATCACCGAAACGGAGAAGCAATCGTCAAAAGATTGATTGTGGGAAGCAGTGTGAGTAAGGATGGGATAATTTAGAAAAGTGGGAGTTTTGGTGGAATATCGGTGGTTATTCATGCGGAGGGAGAGTGCGGTCGTGCATTCGCCCGCGTAGAATGCAGGGCAGAAGTTACAGGAGATGCGATGTATAATATTTGTTGAGGTACAGGTGGCGAGCGGTTGGGAGTTGGTACTGAGTGAGGGGGAGGGTCTTAGAAGATGACAGCATTTGCAGCGTGGGCGGTTGCATGGTACAGATAGGGGCGGGGGAGAGACGGGGGTGCTCGCAGTTGGTTTTGTGGACTTGAAGATGTCTCGCAAGTTCGACGGGCGTTTAAACGAAACAGAGGGACAATGTGGGAATAAAAGTGATGTGGACTGAGTGTTGTTAATAATTGGGAAGAGGTCACGTATTAAATGTTTAATTTTGTGTTTACCGGGGAAGAAAGTGGTGATAAGATTAGGGCATTTTGGGCGGTTTGGTTAGGGAGGGGAGTGTATTGGGTTGACGGTTTGAGGATGTTACTATTTAGTAGTCTTTCAGGGTACCCACATTTTCTGAGAGAGTCATGTAGCTGGTCCAAGTATTTCTGTTGGGAGGGGGTGTTGTTGCAGAGACGGAAGCCACGGATTGAGAGTGAGAATGGGATGGAGCGCTTTGTATGAGGTGGGTGGCAGCTGTCGAAATGAAGATATTGTAACTTATTAGTTGGTTTAATGTGGACTCAGGTGTGATCTAGGGTCCCGGGTTCGATTCCTGGGCAAGGCACCCTGGGCACCTGCAGCTCCACACAAGCTATGTGATTTTTCGGGTACCAGGTCTTCCTGGGAAACCATAACCGGCACAGGGAAAGGAACTGGCCCCCCTACCCTGATGTGTGAATTTCACACGCCGTGGGGCTTAATAATGGGTGAACTCTACCATCACCTACGAAACCGACCTTCGGGTTGATTACTGTGTTTACAGGGTTCGTCCGGAAAATAAGTGTACTGAGCTTAGGAAAAAAAATGTACTACACTTTTACATATCTTAAGTGAATATTCCTCAAAATAGGACCCTTGTGAGTCGACACACTTGTTCCAGCGGCGTTCCCATTCCTGGAACGCTCCCGCGAAGGCATCATCGGGAACCTCTCGAAGACACGTCGTCACGGCCTCTTTGACGGCGTCCAAAGTCCCGTATCGCGTTCCTTTCAAACTCCTCTTTATCTTCGGGAACAGAAAGAAGTCCGGTGGTGCCAAGTCCGGGCTGTAGGGCGGGTGCGGCAGCGTTGCCACGCCGTGCTTGGCCAAGAAGTCCGACACGACAAGCGTGGTGTGAGACGGCGCATTGTCGTGATGCAGCCGCCAGATGTTTTTGATCGCTGGCCGGACGCGGGCGACTCGTTTTCGAAGCCTGTCGACCACTTGGACGTAAAATGCAGCATTTACAGTTTGTCGTTCAGGTACAAATTCGTAGTGGACGACTCCCCTTTTGTCAAAAAAGACAATGAGCATCGCCTTGATCCGAGATTTGCTCATGCGAGCTTTCTTTTGACGGGGTGATGATGGGGTGTGCCACTCCGCACTTTGTCTCTTCGACTCCGGGTCGTACTCAAAGATCCACGTCTCGTCACCCGAAACAACGTTCTCTAAAAAATGTGGATCATTTTTGCAGTGATCCGCAAGTTGTGTCGCGATTTCCAAACGATTGAGTCTTTGATCATCACTGAGCACTTTCGGCACCAACTTTGCACAAATTTTTCGCATTTGTAATTGGTGCCTAATAATCTCGTGCACTGTTATTTTTGGCACATTACACTGCTCTGCTATCATCCGAACACTAAGACGACGATCAGAGTTCAGTACATCGCGAACTTTTCGCACATTTTCGTCGGTGAGTGTCGTTGATGGGCGTCCAGGCCGTGGTTCGTCGTCGACCTCTTCTCTGCCGTCCACGAACATCTTGTGCCACCAAAAGATCATGTTTCTGGACATGGCTGACTCCCCGTAAGCCTGGTTGATCATACCGACAGTTTCGGTAGACGATTTCCCAAGCTTTACCGCAAATTTGATGGAATAACGCTGCTCCAAAAACTTCGGCATCGCGTTCCGTGACGTGGGTCGAGCGTGGAGGTTCGCGTTAACAGAGCTCCTCACTACACCACAGCTCAGACTCACCCGACTGCCTTTTTCAGCGTCGCTTGCCAACATACCCCCCTCCAATCGCAGCCCGTCAGAGCGGTGCTGGGCGCGCCTGGAGCGGTAGGAAAAAATCAGTACACTTATTTTCCGGACGAACCCTGTATGTGTATATATATTTGTGTGTGTGTATATATATATATATATATATCCCTCCCCGGACTAAAACCTTGACGTGGTGGAAGGGCTTGTGCGTTCCGATGACCCCTAGAGCTGTGCTGGCGGGAGCAATAATAATTGCTCCTGGTAGGCGGCTGCAATGGCGTCTGACTTCAATGGGGTGGCCAGTAAGTGATTGTGTCACGTTAAAAACACTATTAAGGAAGGCAACGGGAAACCACCTCAATTATCATTCCCAAGAAAAATATGATGGACAATACAGAGATTTTGAGTCCTTTAACCACGGGGCTCGGCCCAATCGGCCGTGTGTCGTGCCTGTCAGCGGGGGAGGCAAGGTTTCCGCGGTCTTCATCCCCAGAAACCCTTGCAAGGGAAAACCAGCAGCAGCAGGACAGAATACGCAGGAGAATAAGACCAAATTAATTAGAATAGGAACGTGGAATGTTAGGACAATGATGAGGACAGGGAAAACACAAAATCCATTATCCCACTCTATATCAGGTCCCTCTTCATTTCTGAGTACTTTCTTCCTCCCTTCAAACGTCCAACATCCCTATCCTGTTCCTTCCCTTTCCTCTTTTGCCCAACATTCTCCCCTCTATCACAGTCTTCAACTAACCCCTTGGCTGACTTACAGACTAATATATATATATATATATATATATATATATATATATATATATATATATATATATATATATACACACACACGGCCAGAGTCACTGCCAAGTCTTCTCCTTTCTCTACGAGAAAATATTATGTCTTTTGCAAACAAGAGAACTATTATCTTTTCTCACTCATCTATTGACCGATTGCTGTATGACTGCCAAATCCTTTCTTGCCTTGTAAATGAAAATAACAGATATTGGCAACCAATAACAATTCGTAAAACAAAGAAGTGTTCCCGTATTAAGTTTCATGCGATACCCAAATATTATGTTTCTAAATTTTCTTTCGCCCCGCAATAAACACGGAATCTATTACTCATTATCGAGTGTGAAATGTTGAAAATCAGGCAGAAAACTTATAATTTCAATAAACTTATTAACTATAAAAATATCATACCATTTTGAGCATAACCATTCAATTATGGCGGTATATGGTGCAAAGGAGCAATTTTCTCAAATCTTTTGCAATTAAATTATTATCATTAATGAAGCTAACACATGCAGATAGACAATGTCAGTTGGCACACAAATATCAAGTATTAAAATTAAACTTGCCTTGGAAAAATAACATGATATCTCAAATCCAATCAATATCACAAAAGATAATAAATGAGGAAAAAAAATAAACTGAAAGGAAACTCTCAAATACCAATCTCTAACGCAAAATAAAGGAAATCCCCATCCCATTAACATCAGTTTCCCAATCAACACGAAAAAAATCAAAACTAAGCTGTTGCATACTGTTTTACACAACTCATCAATCAAAATATTACATAAACTATTTACATCTTTTCTTAAAAGTATTTACCCAGTTAGGAAAGGGCTCGAATAGTTTTGCAGATTAGGTGTTCCAATCAACAATTGTTTTATTAAGTTACGGAAATTGTATGTCTTTATAGTTTGTGCCTGGTATTTTACCTTGAATTTTTTATCATTCTTCCCTATCAAATTTGGATTTTCCGCCTCTTTCCTTATTTCTCCCAAAGCTCTCTCAGAAATATGGGCAGAGTTATCCATCCGTACATCATAACACAATAAAATATACATCCGTATGTATTTCCAAGGCTTCCAAATATGCTTTTGATAGCTAGAAAGAGAGTTCCTCTTAGAAACAACCCTCAAAAAATATATCCTTGGAACATTAAACAAATGCAATTGAATAATGGTATTCCAAATGCATTATGTGTCCCAACATCAGTAGGCAATCCGATGAGGCGAATGGCTGTAAGCCGAAGAGTTATTTGCAAAATTTCTTATTATATACCGCAGCATTAATTTATGATATCCAAGATAAAACACCCTCGATGCAGACACATCGCCCTCGCAGTTACTTTTTCTGATTTAGTTAGAATCCTTTGGAAAGCACTCGGATAATCTCATAAATAAGAGCAGGAGTCTCAAATGGAGAGCGTGAAGCAGGGAGATAGAAAATGTATAAAGTCCTCTTCTTGATTCTAAGCTCTGGATGTCCAGCCATACGCACAAATGGCACCCACTCTAATCCACCCGTTTTATTAAAAATGAAAAGATAGTGCTCAAATGCTTTCTTTGTAAGTTGATTTTATTTTACGAAACAAGAATTGCTTTACAAAATTCAAAATATACGATTACTAAGAATATTTTCGATGGAGTCCAAATAATAAAAAATGAATTTAAGCAAATTTGTAGTTCGGCGCATTTTCTCATGTGAAATATGTTCCGCTGGTTAAATTCATAGAAAAGCAACTGTATAAGAAGTAACGAAACCCATTAATTTTTAATGCTGTCATTTTAAAACCGCGAGTTACAGCAAAACCAACCAAACATTAAGATTTTGAATTACCGCGCATGCGCGGTAATTCAAAATCGTAGTAATCGATGGGTCGATAATATCTTGGCTGATGCGGAAATTAATTTAATGGAGCCAATAATTACAATATAATTGTAGACTATCTTCAATATGTATGACGGTTACTTTTGGCAGTCCAATTACCACTGAGGTAATTTCTACTGGCTACCTTCTCCATTTCTGTATGAAATAGTCTTTGGGAATGAGGGCATTACTACCGTGATCAGCCGTCAGCTCTTTACTGAGCGTAAAAATATGACACATCTTGAACTAAATATTTTCAATCAAGCCTGTGATAGCCCTGTTTGAAAAGCATATATTTAGAACTAATGCTTCTAATTGGAATTAACATATTGTTTTACCAATTTCAAATGGATTGAAACAAATACATTGTTTCATCAATTTTTAAGTCTTAGACTTGGTGCCGTCAAGACGAATGACAATACAGAACCCCGTCTACCCTCTGAGTAATCACAAAAGAAAAACCCTCCACAAACCATCCTATTTCCTTAATTCTCTCTGTGAAGGTCTTGAAATATCGTAGCCTAAATATTTAGTTTATTTGTGTTTCCTCTGGCCAAAAAAATCTAAACTGAAGATTTAAATTGAATACCATAGGTAACCACCATTGGAAAAAAATAACTCCATGGATTGATCTTTCTCTGCTCCAGTCTAACTCCAATTAAATCCATTTTGTGGATTCAAAGCTTTCCTTATCGTGGAAGATTCTACTGCATACACCATTTGAAAGCTGTTGGTCACTCACTCGCAAATTCGCAAAAGCATTCATCAGCGAAACAGGTCATAAACAATACACAATTAAAATATCCATTAAAAGCCCATTAAATTCATTCATCGGTAATAATTTGCCGCCAAGGTACTCATGTAAAATTACTCCAAAGACCATCTCCTGAATATAACTTATATCCATATAAAAGTGGAAATACCCCCTGGTGTCTTTGGGCAAAATATTCCCGGGCGATAGTGTGCTGACACAATTGCCCACCGTCCGTGTCCCGACGTAATTTCATCCCACTGTGGTGTGCTCGCATTAAAGGTGACCAAAAGAGGTCTCATTGCTGTAGATTCCAGTTGGCCTGAACGATGTCCTCGGCATTGATAAGGGTATTTGACCTCCTCGTCAGCGCGCCCCTCATTCTCCCCGCCAAGGCATTTACGCGGCCTTTCGCGAGCCCTCTTGCCTCGGCTCTCGGTGTCCTCGGCGCGGACGTCGTGGACGGCCGCTCGATCGAGAGAGCGGTGTACGCAAAGAGGAATGCTCTGGCGACAGGTGCGGTGTGGAAAGGGCGCTCCGGATTGGTGCGCACCCCATCGCCATCGGCTGCTTTCCTTGGGGAAGGGGAAGTTAATTCGCAAGCTCCCTTCTACGTATGTATGTCTCTCCGTCTCCTTGCCCCCGAGTGGTATCCACCTTCCCCCTCTTGCACCCAGTCATGCGGGAAGGTGGAAAGACCCTCGCGCCTGCCTGAACGCAAGAGGTACTGGTGTATTCTTCGTGCATTAAGTGTTCCGGCGGCAGAGAGCCGCACCTCTTTGTGGGATTTCCCGTTAAACGCAGATATTCATTTGTGCACCGCAAGGGGTTATGGCCAGATTCAAATCCGCACCTCCCTTCTGTTATTTGAAGAGGTCCTCCGATTGCAGAACCCGTCGCACGAAATCCGTTATCCACGTATCGCTTTCTTATAATATTCCCCTTCGGCTCGTCGCTCTCTTGGCAAGCGAGAGTCCCTCTCCTCGTCCCTCCCAGTCGCCACCCCCTCGCCTCCCTCGCCACCCTTCCCTTCGCCCTTCCGCACACTCTCAAATATCTCCCGCAGCACCAATTTTCTTCCTGCTTTGGAATCCACACAAGTAACTTCCTCCTCTTGTGACTCGCTTGCCTGACTCTGCGCTTCGTCTCGCCCCTCCTATCTGCTTATTATTTTCACTCTTTCAAGCTCGCAAAATTAAAAACTATTCTATTTACGCTCACCAAATTCCATCAAAGAACAAATCTGTCTCTATTAATCTTTACTTCTTTATTTGAGAGCCGCTGCCTTTTCTCTCTTCATCTACATCTACATTATATCCCGCAAGCCGCCGCAAGTAAGTGTGGCGGGGGGTGTAATGTCACAACCCGTAAAATTGAACAAAATCCCATTGCAAAATCAACACGTACATGCAAAAATATTACCTCTTTTTGGGTATTTGAAATTACAAAAAAGTCAATTACCATTAAAAAACCATTAAAAGGGGCCATATATTTACAATGTCCACACTAGTGCATATAGTGCAACAATTTCAGAGTATACAATTCATTTGCTTTGACCGGGATGGATTACAGAGTGTAAAAATCATTCGCTTTACCCATCCCGGTCAAGGTGAATGATTTTTACACTCCGAAATTGTTGTATTGAAATGAATATTAGGGGATGACTCCATTAAAAGTTACTGTTGCGGCATCTCCCGCAGTTTCTTTGAAATAGTACGTATAGTATTGGACAAATCTGTTGACCAGTTTCATTCTTCCATTAATTCGTGGGCAGGGTAATGCCAATGGAAAATATACGATGAGAGGCCATCAAGAAGGTGAGTATGAATTAAAAACTCCACTGAATGAAATTAGGCCAACTGGAATGTCCTCGTGGTGAATCATTGCAGACGAGGCCTGAGCAATTGGAACGTTGGGAATGCAAACGCGACACAACTGTTAAAGGGCATGTACAGGAATGAACGTATTCACGGAACTAATTTGTCAATTTTATAAGTCTCTTAAATTCAAGAGACCTCAGTCTATGAATCATGGCAGCTAAAAAAAATAAGAACTAACGACATATTATTTTTAATCGATTCAAATTTAATGTACCCTCTGACATGAGAATATTTGGATAAAAACATAATGGGGTTTACGTTTAACTAATGAGATACAGAATTGAAATGGTGTCAACATTGATACTGACGAATCTATTAAACTATATCAAAATATGTACAGAAAGCCCCCAAAACTTCATTAATTACTTCATTTAAAAGCTATCGTGCATTTTATATTGCCATGCATACTTAATTATCGTAATTATCTGTCAAATGGTATGCAATAAATTAGATCACATCTTAACAATGAAGGTATACCATAGAGTAATACTTATAGTGGAGAAGAAAGAGATTACCCAGATCCTGGTTACTCCGTATTCTAGATTATTAGTGCTTCCCAAAGTATACCAGGGAGGTCATATTTGAATTTTCAAAAGTTGCATATAAATATGCCAGTTCTTTGAGCTTGAAAGTAGGAACTAATATTGAAGACGAATGCTGTAGTTAAGGATTACCTAAGAAAAGCATTGTTGGTAGACAGATTGGCTGTATCGGCGAATACTGGCTGCGAAACGTTTGAGTAATTTGTACATTCTCCAATTAAAATTACTCGAGAAGAATTATTTGGAATAATTTTCGAATGCAAAACACTTTCGAAGGCATTTAGTGAAAAATCATCGACTGTTATTTATTATTGATATTCGATTAATTAATAATTACTCATTAATATTCCATACTTCGTGTGGGTGTTAAAACAAAATGTTTTCTCAATATATTAGGTGCGGTTTTGAAGATGAAGTCACCAGTTTAAGTTAAAGTAGACAAGTGGATTTCCCGACAGAACTTCCCTCCTAAACCGTTGAAGTTATGTACACCCAGGAAGTTATTTTTCTTCGCAGCAAGCCGAGTGATGTAATAGGAAAGGGAGGCGGGAGAGGGGGGGGCGGGGCTGGGGGGCGAATGATGAAGACGCTCTCGATTAGAACCTCCGCCACATCTCAAGGGGATCCCCTCGGGAGAGGGATGTTGACGCCGTAATCGTGGGTTCAAAAATGCGTGCGACGTGGAGAGAAATACATCCGTCTGAGGATGAGGGCCACTCATCGACCCTAGGTGACGCTCTCACCGACGAGGAGCCTCCCTTTAAGTTGCTACGCGACCTGCCTCCTCCCCCTCCCTCCCCCACCCCCCGCTCCTCCGGCGGGTTGAGGAGAGGCGTTTTACGCGAATCCTCCCCTTCCCGAGAGAAATGCGCCTCGCCCACCCCCTTCTCCTCCCTCCCTCTTCCTCCTCCTCCCTCTCCGTCATCTTTGCACACGGACGGAGGATCCCGAGGGAGCGATTACAATCTCCCCCCCCCCAACCCTCTCCCCTTCGGCCGTCCCTTTTATCGCCCACCGCCCGTCCCTTTTATCGCCATCTCCCCGTCTGTCATTCCCTCCTCGTTCCTGCTCCCTTCCACTTGAGCACACCATTCCCTCCCTCCCCCCCATTCCCTCCCCCCGCCCTTCGCCCCTTTCCGACACCCTTTTGCGCGGCCGTCCGTCTCACGTATTACATCACACCACTGAAAGGCGGGTTCCCTTTTGTCTTTTTTCCTCGGTTGTTTCTGGTTAACGAAAAACAAAGGTTTTGGGTGAAAGTTTGGAAGCATTTCGAGTACAGCCGCTGGATTAAATGTCCCATGGAATGAGAGAGTTGCACCTTCATTCCCGTGCGATCTTATATACTATTTGATGCTTTCCTCTTTCCACTTGGGTTGGGATTCCGCTATCTATGCGTTCTATGGAGGCATATCAGTAAATGACCAAGTCTGGACGATTTAATGAGACATGAGGTTTTTTATTGTGGATTTTGAAATACTTTCCTACAAATCCAACCAAGTTTGTGCAATTCGTCAATTAGCCTGAAATAATAATTTTGTAAATAATAAACTGTTTTGAGGCAGAGAACGAACAAGGGAATCTGCACATACTCGTGTTGACGTATTAAGAAACATAATATTAACACAGAAATCCAGAGTTGGTGATATTCATTCTATTCCTAGTTTATATAATATGCGGAAAGAATATCTAAATGAACATTTTATATATTTGATGAAGCAAAAATTTAATCCTATTACCCATTTTAGCCATAATTAGCAGTTAGTCCAATGTTGATTTAAACATCTATCTGTCATTTTTCAAAGGTACTCGATGAAATAATTTACCGTTTTTTAAATGGCAAATCAACTTGGCTATTTCAAGCAATTCTCAGTCATTATCAAAGACTGCCGTAGGGTGGTAGTCAAAATACTACCTTGATCAAAAAGTTCCCGGAATAACCACCGTGTGGCGCTCCCATCGTAGTATTCATACATAGTATTCTCCCACGACAAATTGGTATGCCCTATAGCAAGATAGATAGACAATCATTTTAGATCTTTAAAACTTTGTTTCACGCTACCAAAACGTTCTGGCATATCTTCTTGATTTATCCCACAGAGTTCTTTGTTGCGATCTCTCGGATTAAGGAATATTAAAAATGTCAGCCCTCGTTACTTCCAAAGTTTAGAGACAACCGTGTTTGAATAAACATTGAAAAATTCGGATTAACTGGGGAATTTTTTTATCTCGAATGGTGTTTTGAGTAGGGAATATGTCTGGGAAAAGCTTATCTTTACTTTTCTTTCAGACAAGAGTCTTAGGAAGCATTTGCGAATCTAAGGCTTTCGCAAGAGCTCAATGCCCGCCGAGAGGCAGCAAATGCGTCTCTTTGAGCAATCAGACGACACCCTTGCGTGAAGCGAGGCGATGCGTCGCTTCGTTGCTGATTGGGCCAGGGTGATGCCACAAAGCTTAGCATACAACCAGAGAATTACCGCCGCCCTCTGAAGTGCTTGTCATAGCGAGGTTTCATTTGAAATATCTTTCCATAGTGTGACGGTCGCTTCCTTTTTGGCCATTTTCCCCCCTTCCACCCCTGCACTACTTACACCAGATTACTCGAAACGTGTGAACCGGGGGCCAAAAGCCTACTTTTTCTTCTTGTAATCAAGCTTGCGATGCGTTGGCGCCCAGCATTCAGCTCTCTCATTCCGATACTCAATCTTTCAATCGAGCCTAAAGGTCGTGGGTTCGATTACCTCTCAGGTGGGTTTTATCCCGCCTAGTTTTTGGATGTTTTGGGTTTTCGGTTTATCGTATCATTACAGATTATATGAAAAAGGCAAATATTCTAAACCATTTTTTCCAGAGCGTCTACAATAAAAAAACAACCGCACCAAACGATACTCCACCCCCCCCCCCCCCCGGGGAACACATGAGGGATCTTACACTGACCAAGTTGGGAATAGTACATCTGCTCCGTAGTATCAAAGCACACAAGGCACCTGGTCCGTAAGAAATACCTGCCAGAATATTAAAGGAATTAGTTGAAGACATTTCCCCGTTTTTACATATTGTATTTCTAAAATCGATAGAAGAAGGCTCAGTGCCTTGCGACTGGAAGCTAGCCCATATAACTCCCATCCATAAAGGCGGCGATAGGGATAAACCAACCAATTACCGAACCAATTCCTGAACATCGATATCTTGTAAAATTTTGGAGCACATTATTGTCACTAACATTATGAGATTTCTTGATAGTAGGAAAATACAAATCCACAACCAGCACGGATTTAGGAAAAGCAGATCTTGCGAAACACAACTGGGCCTTTTCATTCACGATATACTTTGATCGGGAGAAAAAAACACAGATGCAGTGTTCCTATATTACAAAAAAGGCTTCTATTGATGCCACCACAATAAACTGTCACACAAACTTAATGGCTATGGAATCAATTAGAACATAATTAATTGGATTAGAGACTTCTTGTCAAATCGCAAACAAATAGTAGTCATTGATAGGTTGTGCTCAACGGATAGAGATGTAACTTCGGGCGTACCCCAGGGAAATGTAATAGGGCCTCTTCTGTTCTTAATATACATTAATGACGTAAGCACACACGTTGGTAGCAATCTGAAGCTGCTGACGACACGGTGGTATACAGGGAAATAAGGAGCCAACTAGATCGCGAGCTACTCTCTAGAGGCTTAGACAAAATCTCGGAATGGCGCAATAAACGGGGATTAACACTTAATATAGGTAAATGCGCAGTTTTGAAATTTTGGAACAAAGGAAGCGAGGAACAGGATATAAACTACAAAATAGAGGGTTCTGTACTGACTACGGTCAATCAAGGTAAATATTTAGGGGTTGTTCTAACACCACGCCTTTCATGGGGAGCACATGTCAGGACAATATGCGGATCAGCTTTAAAGACACTTCGCTTCATAAAACGGGTACTGGGGAAATGTAATGAAAAAGTTAAAGAGAGGTGTTATTTTGCTCTAGTTAGACCTCATTTGGAATATACCGAAAGTATGTAGGCTCCTTGCGAGAAAATTTGGCAAAAAGAATTAGATAAAGTCCAGAGAAAATCCGCTAGATTCTTTAAAAATTGTTATGATAAGAACACAAGTGTGACAGGTCTCTTAGGGGATTTAGGCTGGGAACCACTTCAAATGCGGAGAGAGCTAGCGAGGCTTAGACTTTTAGAAAGGTTCAGAACAAACGAGTTTAACTATGACACTGAAGGGATTATAATGGGTACTCACACTACTTAGGTAGATCAGACCACAAGGATAAAATATGGGACATAGATTCTAGGACAGATAGGTACAAATACTCATTCTTTCCCCGAGCAATCAGAAATCATAACAGTAAGAAACCGAAGTCACTTTAGAAATATTTAAAACATTGAATTTACAAGTCGGAACAAAATGAAAAATTGCAAAGATGTTAGGTATACTTTCAGGTGCATGTGTATGTTAGTTGGTTGTTAAAGTGTTTGCATGTGTGTGTGCATTTTTTCTTTTCTAAATTACGGGTGGTGTCATAGCACCCCTTGCCACGCGCCCTTGCGGTGGCTTGCGGGGTATTAAGTAGATGTAGATATATTCAAGCAAAAACGTATAATACTTGTACACAAGCAAAAATATCAACTAGCATATACATGCAGTTAAGAATATACCTTATTTTTTCGCAAATAGTGTGCTGATTTCTAAATTAAATGCTTTTAATATTTGTATAACGAATTTGGTTTCTTACCATTATTATTCCTGATTGTCCGGGGAAAAAATAGTATTTTCATCTACAGGGGATATGTATCTGTACTGGATCCTCTATCTCCCATATATTACCTTTGTGATCTGATCTAAATAAACAGAGTGGGAAATATTATAACTCCTTTTAGTGTCATTGTTAAATTCATTTGTTCTAAGCATTGCCAAAAATGTAAGTCTCGCCGGCACTCTTCGCATCTCAAGCGGCAGAACTTATGTTTACACAAAATGAGTTTGTAACATGTGAGACATAAATTTTCAGAAAAATTCTTCAATATTTCGTTTCATCTCGTTATTAAGTCTTGAAATTGTTTCCCGTGACGAAAGAGTGCCACTCTTATCAACTCCACTCAGACATTAAAGCGAGTGTTTTCCCTAATATAGTCTTATCATTTTTCTTCTTCTAGATTTCACTCTTCTTCACTTTCTGCTTTAATAATTAAGTGTAATAAATTAAATTCACGTCTCCTCACCAACGCGCAAGGTTTTTATTTGAGGCCGTGATGTTGAGTTACATGATTTTACACGAATAATTCCATAAAATTATCCTTTAATCTCATTTAACCCGCTCCGTAGTCAGCTATTATCTTTGTCACTGCTCACTCATAAATCCATGCAACTCTTTCATCTTCCTTCTGCTCGACGTTTACTGAATATCTCTTGAAAATCTTTTTTATTTCATCTGCAGTGGTTGCCTTCACCTCGAAATATTCTCGTTGGTTAGGCGCCCATCGATGGGAATCTTTGGCAGCAAAGCAAGTATTTGGTGAATAAAATTATAAGTAACATCTTTTGTCAATACTAGATTGTAACAAATGTAATGTAATGTATTGTTTTTTCGTCCTTTTTTCTCCATCGCCTAATCGCTCTTCGTCATACCTATCTCCCTCATTCATCTACATCTACCCCACAAGCAGCCGCAAGGGCGTGTGGCGGGGGGTGTTTGGTCACCACCCGTAAAAGGGAACAATACCACATACAAAATCAACACGTGCATACAAAACTATACCCACAGTATAAAGTAAATGAAAAACTCCAATAGCCGTAAACAGTTTACCTTTCTCAACAAAGTACAAATGAGATTAGTTGGCTAGCGCCACAAGTCAGGAAGGGGTAAAAGATAAAAAGGAAAAGGAAAAGAAAGGTGAAAACGAATACGCAAATTTTGGCCACAAAGTAGCCCTCTTCAGCGTACTGAAGGTTAATCGTCAAGACAACACAAGTCGAAGTGTGAAAGGGTAAGGGCAATCCGAATAGTAAATATAGTGTAAAATGTGGGGAATGGGAGGGTGGGTCAAAGATACGGCAGCCAATAGACTAAGCTGTTAGTTGAGGACTTTGAAAAGATAGGTTATGTGATGAAGGGGAGGGGGAATTGCACGATTGCACAAATGACCGTTGCAAAAGGGGGGGGAGTGAAGGGGAAACTTAGCACAAACGTTGGGCGAACGTTGGTGGGGGAGGGAGAAGTGACAGGCAACCTCCAGACAAAAGACCGTTGAGGATAGAGGGAAACGTTACAGAGAATGAAGGGAATACCTCAAAAACGGAGAATTGACAGTTTAAAAAAGGGAAAAGTGAAGGGATGGGAAGCACAAACGTTGAAGAGACTGTATGTTCAAAATAAATTAAGGGCTATTTTAAATTTAATTGGGAGAAAAGCGAGGAATATGAAATAGGTCCTGTGTCGCTGTTTAGGAGATTGTCTCTGTCTTTGAAAATTAAAATGCTCTCATTAGAGCCAAGTCAATTATTCGTTGTTTGTTTTAGGAGATTGGAGATTTAAAATGTCTTTTGTCATGTGGTGTCCTGTTTCAATTAAATGCTGTGCCACACTGAATTTATCTGGTCTAGTGGGAGTAGTGTTCTTTACATCTACATCTACATAATACCCCGCAAGCCGCCGCAAGGGCGTGTGGCGGGGG
This sequence comes from Hetaerina americana, assembly GCF_022747635.1. NCBI lineage: Eukaryota > Metazoa > Arthropoda > Insecta > Odonata > Calopterygidae > Hetaerina > Hetaerina americana. The sequence goes on from NW_027286069.1 coordinate 116,731,765, forward strand.
GGTGTTAAGTCACCAACCGTAAAAAGGAACATTACCACATGCAAAACAACAAAACGGAAAATTACACCCACAGCAGCGCACACACTCATGCAAAAATCCCTTCATCCAACACTCATGCAAACACATATACCGCAAAACAACAAAAAACTGCACCCCAGGATGCAGCACGAAAGCCATCCTACAACACGCAAGCCAGGACACAACAAGCAAGAATGTGAAACATCACTGCCACATGAACATGCACCACAAAACATTCTACCCCCTAAAGAGTCTGTAAAAGGCAGGGAATGCGACCCAACGTTGCAGGTAGCAGGAATTTCCCCCCGCGGAGAGGGACGAGGGATTGAAAGGGAGACTTAAAAACAGATGAACAGAACACGAATGAGGTCATTCGGAAAGAATGGGTTATTATAGCAAAACACATAAGGTTAGTGGAAGAGCATGCATTTAAATGCAACTAATTATTTTTTAGACGCTGAGGGTGGCAAGTGGAATTTTTGCTATCTACAACCCTGCAGTTGCTATCCCGTATTGTGCGTGGGAAGAAGGAGTCCTTGAGTCGGCTAGTTCTGGCATCTATTTCCCGAATTTTATATGCATGATCCAAGCGACTAATGTATGTAAGAGTACGAATAATTTGCGAGACCTCGGTGGTGAAACATGCGGATCTAAATTTATTTAATAATTTCAATCTTGCATTGAATCGTCTCTCAGCCAATGATTCCCACCCCAAATCCATGAGCATTTCGGTGACGCTTTGCGTTTTATCGTAGGAATTTTTTACAAAACGGGCTGCCCGGCGTTGAACTTTCTCAATTTCCCGAATGAGACCTTTTTCACTCGGATCCCACACGCTGCATGCGTATTCTAAATGAGGCCTTACAAGAGCGTGGTAACAACGTTCCTTGACCTTCGAGTCACTTTTGCCGACAATGCGTCTAATGAATCCCAATTTTTTATATGCTTGACCGCAGACTTTACGTATGTGAGTCCCCCAAGTTAAGTCTTTTGTGAATGTGACACCTAGGTATTTTACCGTATCAACTACTGCTAGGTCACCTCCAGCTAATTTGTAAGAAAATCCCGTTAATCTTTTAAATAAATTTACCACTGAACATTTATTATAATTTAGAGTCAATCCCCAGTTAGAACACCATTTAGTAATGCAATCTAAATCCTGCGCTAGAATAAAACGATCCTCATCCCCAGATATCTCCCGATAGATCACCGTGTCATCCGCGAACATCCTAATTTTACTTTTCACTTCGCGGTTTAAATATCTTTATATCTAGTAAGAATGTTTCTGCGTGTATGGCCTATGTAAGAAGCTACTTTCCACCTTTAAAATTCCACTTGCCACCCTCAGCGTCTAAAAATAATTAGTTTTACTTAAATGCATGCTCTTCCACTAGCCTTATGTGTTTTGTTATAATAACCCATTCTTTCCGAATGACCTCATTCGTGTTCTGTTCATCTGTTTTTAAGTCTCCCTTTCAATCCCTCGTCCCTCTCCGCGGGGGGAAATTCCTGCTACCTGCAACGTTGGGTCGCATTCCCTGCCTTTTACAGACTCTTTAGGGGGTAGAATGTTTTGTGGTGCATGTTCATGTGGCAGTGATGTTTCACATTCTTGCTTGTTGTGTCCTGGCTTGCGTGTTGTAGGATGGCTTTCGTGCTGCATCCTGGGGTGCAGTTTTTTGTTGTTTTGCGGTATATGTGTTTGCATGAGTGTTGGATGAAGGGATTTTTGCATGAGTGTGTGCGCTGCTGTGGGTGTAATTTTCCATGTTGTTGTTTTGCATGTGGTAATGTTCCTTTTTACGGTTGGTGACTTAACACCCCCCGCCACACGCCCTTGCGGGGTATTATGTAGATGTAGATGTAATACCCCGCAAACCGCCGCGAGGACGTGTGGCGGGGGGTGTTAAGACGTAATTTAGAAAAGAAAAAAACCGCATGCTAGAACCACAAATTCATAAATCCACAAAAAAAACACGCCATACATTCATGCAAGAACACTTACAGCCCACACACATGCAAACACTTTAACAACCAACTAACATACACATGCACCTGAAAGTATACCTAACATCTTTGCAATTTTTCATTTTGTTCCGACTTGTAAATTCAATGTTTTAAATATCTCTAAAGTGACTTCGGTTTCTTACTGTTATGATTTCTGATTGTTCGGGGAAAGAATGAGTATTTGTACCTATCTGTCCTGGAATCTATGTCCCATATTTTATCCTTGTGGTCTGATCTACCTAAGTAGTGTGAGTACCCATTATAATCCCTTCAGTGTCATAGTTAAACTCGTTTGTTTTGAACCTTATTTTATCTTTGTGGTCTGATCTACCTAAGTAGTGTGAGTACCCATTATAATCCCTTCAGTGTCATAGTTAAACTCGTTTGTTCTGAACCTTTCTAAAAGTCTAAGCCTCGCTTGTTCTCTCCGCACTTCAAGTGGTTCCCAGCCTAAATCCCCAAAGAGACCTGTCACACTTGTGTTCTTATCAAAACAATTTTTAACGAATCTAGCGGATTTTCTCTGGACTTTATCTAATTCTTTTTGCCAATTTTTCTCCCAAGGATCCCAAATACTTGCGGCATATTCCAAATGAGGTCTAACTAGATTAAAATAACACCTCCCTTTAATTTTCTCATTACATTTCCCCGCCACCCGTTTTATGAAGCCAAGTTTCTTTAAAGCTGATCCGCATATTGTCCTGATATTGATCATCCGCATATTGACCATGATTTGTTTCTGAGTTGCATTCGATTTTTTTCTGAATTACGGGTTGTGCCCCGCCACATAACCTTGTGACGGCTTACTGGGTATTAATAAGATTTAGATGTCGAAGTCAAATCCAGTCCGGTCGCCATGGTCAGTAACTCGCCTTCGCACAAACGCATCGCGGCACAGTAGATCCGTGATATTGGACCACTTTCCTTGCGGATCTCGTTGTCACAGCAAGGTGACACTTTTTTTTCCCTCGTTTCCTTCACGCACATCCCCTCCCTTCCTCCCCCTCCCCCCGAGGTTCCACTCCGCCCTCTCCATTTTTACCTCCGCCCGCCCTCTAGGTACTCGGGGAGAAGTTCTCCTCCCGCTCCCACCGCCCTGCCCTCTTCGCAAACGACGGTGAGTACCCCCGTGCGATCCAGTACTCCGGAGAAGAAACAACGGGGGCGAGGGAATGGAGAGAAAGGGTGAGTGGTCCTCACGGCCGTGCCCTTCACAGCAATTCCCCTTCCTCCCACCTTCCTCTCTCTCTCTCGACCTCGTTCGTTTCCCCTCCTCTGCCCTCACACTTTTGTTCTCCACCCATCCGCCTCTCCCCAACCACATCCACATCCCTTCAGTCGTTACCTGTCCTTCGGCCGTCAGCGTTTTACTTTCGACAGGTATTCATTTCGAAAATCTCAGTCAGATGTTCATCCATTATGCGTAGTGCCACGATGGAGTTGGTTTTTATAATAGCTATTAAAGCTAATATCGCATCGCTAAAAATGTTCCTTTAGTTTTCTACCGATGCCTAATGAAGTCTTGTGGAATTTATTGAATTTGGAACTTTCATTTGGTGTAATTATTGATTCACATTTCAATAGGTGGACAAGCATCCCAAGAAAACGTGGTACAAATATTTGGTTGATTCGTTAGGCGAGCTACCTTCAAATTTTTGGCGTTTGAAATTGATTGTATGCTCGAAAAGATTTCTAAGGTAATGCCTATGGATCGGAATATGGTACTCCAGTTGGTACAGCATTCGACTACTGACGGATGGCCCGGGTTCGATTCACGTGGACACCTCTGGGCATCCTTAGCTCCACCCAAACTATGTGATATCATTCAACTACTACTGGGTAGAGTGGTATGCATTTAGATTTTCGGGCAATAACCTTGAAGTTTTTCATCATCTAATCTAAAGTAGCTTTTAGGTAAAATTTCTTAAGGGACATGAGCTGTTTTCATGAAATTTTGAATTACTTTTGAGAATATCCCTCGTGCTTCGTCGTTTTGAGGGGCATGGGTCCATGCGTAATCAATACAGTTGGACTTAACCTGCAAGAAGGTTGACCGACCACATCGAAACCACCCTTACCCGTCATTATGCACGTCATCCATCCAACTCCGCCTAGGGGACCTCCTTGGCTGAAACTTCGTAATCTCCTCCATCCCCAAGACACCCAGGATATTTAAGCGTGTCCTGTGGAGAGGGAGAGAAGTTCTGAAATGGATGAGCTGCGGCCTCCCACCCTTCCTGTCATACCCGCTAGAATGTCGACAATTCCCGAGAGGAGCCGAAGTCCGATAAGCTGTCTTTGACCCCTTAGGAATGCCCCATCCCAAAACCGCCAATTGTCAATGTGGTCAGCCATGGCAGCGTTCAAGTTCAAAGTTATACTGCTACCAGTACTTCTAAGTCCAATTAGGCATTTCTTTCTTTCAATGCACCTGTCCGATATTGTTCTTAGAACTATTTTTTCAGGTTTCCATAGCAGGTGCTTCCTGCGTGAGTGTGTTACAAACTCCGAGTTGAGTTTCGATGTGAGTTCTTGGCATGTTCCAGGGCTTAAGGAACCCTCCACTACATTCATTTTCAAAATATTTTGAAAAGTTTTCAGTCATGGAATTGCTTCTTAAAATACCTCCATTACCGTACGCACGTGGTTTCTCATTAAGCTTTTCGGCGCAAGTATGTGTGTGTGTGTGTTTGTATATATATATATATATATATATATATAGTATGTATATATTGTATATATATATTGTATATATATTGTGTATATATATATATATATATATATATATATATATATAAAATATCTTCGAAATGGAACGCTCATCGGCGACACACAAATATATAAAAACACAGATGTAGATTTTTAGAATATAGAGACACAAAGAAAGGACACTCACAATTTGTTATTTTACGTTTCGACAGCACGGCTGTCGTCTTCAGAATGGCGTTCTCGGGGAAGAGCGGAGAGGATGTGCGGGGGAGAGGTGGGGGAAGGGTGGGGGAAGGGGAGGTAAGGGACCAATAGGAAATAAACAAGGGGGTGGGGGGGATATGTAGGCAGCCAATTGATGCATTCAGTGGGCTTGGTTCAGCCCGGGCGGTTTGAATGATTGGGCCACCCAGATATGCGCCATCTCGCGGGTTCTCACCTCTATTATACTTGCAGATTTGGGAAGGATTTCAATCACCGAAACAGAGAAGCAGTCGTCAAAAGATTGATTGTGGGAAGCGGTGTGAGTAGGGATGGGATAATTAAGAAAGGTGGGAGATTTGGTGGAATATCGGTGGTTATTCATGCGGAGGGAAAGTGCGGTCGTGCATTCGCCCACGTAGAAGGCAGGGCAGAAGTTACAGGAGAGGCGATATATAATATTTTTTGAGGTACAGGTGGCGAGTGGTTGGGAGTTGGTACTGAGTGAGGGGGAGGGTCTTAAAAGATGACAGCATTTGCAGCGTGGGCGGTTGCATGGTGCGGATAGGGGCGGGGGAGAGACGGGGGTGCTTGAAGTTGGATTTGTGGACTTAAAGATGTCTCGCAGGTTCGACCGGCGTTTAAACGAAACAGAGGGACAGTGTGGGAATAAAAGTGATGTATATATAGTATATATATACAATGTATAATGTGTCATTCAATTCGTTACTTGAAGTATACAAATGTGAATTAAAGTTTGGCAAGATTGACACCGATGCATATGCATTATATTTAATAAACTTATTTTTTAACAATTGTTTCCATTTTAATTTCAGGTGGGTACCTCTTCAGATGCCATTACATCTGTGAATCTTCTTTCCATTTTGGTGAGTGACGATTTATCATTTAATTTGCCGTAATGAACATGTAATGCAATTTTAATACTCCTAAAGTCACATTTACCAATATCTCCTTCATTTTTTAACCCGTTATCTCGTAATTGTATTTCGACATTAATAATAATTAATATCTGTCTATTGTTGAATGAAAATTGATTCAAGTCCTCAGAAAATAAAAATTAGTAGCTCGGAAGAAAGGACTATGGTGTTTCCTTCCCCTGAGGGTGCACCATTACTCCAGAGGTGAGATATCAGTGGAGGATTCCTAAGCGTTGGTTACCGCTAAGCGATCAAAACGCGAGGGAAATCTAAAAAACTGAATGGAAAGGTACACCAGAGTATTCATTTATGTGTACAGCGTCCATTTGCGTGGATGGAGTGTATTCCACATCTAAGAACATAATTTCTTACCACTATTTATTGAAATTATAATTGATAACTCTCTCATTTTTGCAGTCTGTAGACTAAATTTTATCAGAGGGTTCTTTTCTTCACGTGCCATCATGCATCTCTAGTCAAGAGAGAATTTAGTGAATCGACTATGTAATGATCAGTGACCAATCTTTTCTAGTTAATTGCTTACAATAACAAGCTTAGTTAACCTCACCGTATATTATGAACATAACCAAATTCAATTTAATGGAAAGCCGATTCTAATGCATCTTAGGATAGGAAATGTTTTGAGAATCGCAGGCATTTCTATGTGTTGACACATTTAGCCTCCGGGCACTCTGTTGTGCTCTTCAATTCGATTTCGGAGAGCAACAAGCAGGGCGTGGCCCACATTATGTTCTTCGGAGAATCCCAGGCGATGGGAGAACCATCCAACACATGGTGAAATATTTTCTCAAACTATCGAAGGAAAGATGAGTAGAAACATTATAAATTCCACCCAGGATCTCGATACGAGCTTGCCAAGGCTACTATTTTCTTGCTACGCATTAAGCATGTGTTTGAAACATCCTCGGCTAGAAGGAAATTATGGGCTGGTCTGTGCTAAGTAATGAGGAGCCATGTTTTCTTCATATTCATTAAAGACTAACATTTACCATTAAACCAATTGCACAATTCCATTTCACTTAAATACACCTCTATTGCAATAATACTCAAAAATATTGTTAAATATTTTATGAACTTTATAATATTGGATAACAAGTTAAAATTAAAAATAGAACTGATAACATATAACATAAGTATTCTCTTTGGGGGCTTTCTTCCATAAGTAAGTTAAAAAGAAGGGAAAGTACTTCTATATTTCACTTCGCAATTTTCCCGCGTCCAATTCAACAATTTACTTCATCCTCAGGTGAGTGAAAGTGACATGAATCCTAGTTGATGAGAATAGAAATTTGCGAAATGGAATTTGGTTACATCATTTTTTTCCTTTAATTTGTTCCCAGTGAAACAAATATATTTAAATAATATTGTCATCATACGTTGGCGGAATTTGAAATTTGGCTAAAAATTTAATCAATTCGTTATGGTTTTTATTTAAAATCAAACTAAGCTATGATATGGTTATTTATCTTTTTAATTATGGCGATAGGTTTTTATCAATGCCCATGATTTATGATGCATCGCTGACTGTTATATCAACACGATAGGTTTTTTTCGCTTATATTCAGGTAGGTCGTGCAGTTTCAACACTAGCTAGGGCTCCTGATTTCATGCTAGGGAAAATAAAGCGAGCAGAGGTCACATACTGGATAACCGGCGGGCAAATTGACTGCCGACGAAAGTTTGAGCGGAGGAAGGTACGGTGAAGAGGTGTTCAGTGAATCTTGGCGATAAGTTGGGTCGTAACCGAGGCCGAAGGAAGGGCCCTCTCCTCTCATGGAGGTAATCTGAACTGTAACAGTCCATGGGAGCATTCCACAGGCACCGCAGTGTGGTGCGCGAGAACGTTCCTCACTCCCGTTTAATCCCATATACTTTAACGGATAAGGGCCCCTTCTTAACGGTGGGCCGCCGGCGTCCACTCCCTTGCACCACCGCCCGAGGGCCGCCCCCTTCCCCCCCTCTGCCTCTTCCGACCCCCCGTTTAAATTCACCCGAGTCAAGAGGATTTCGTCGGTCTACCTCGCGGGAGGTTCGCTTTGCATAATATCTCGCCCTTTACCCCCCTTCCTCTCTCGCCCCATCGACCCCGCCCCATAAGCTTCCACTCCCGCGCACCCCTTTGAAAATGCATCCCTCGACCCTCCCTGCCCCCTTCCAGCACCACTGTCACACGCCCTTGTGGGGCGCAAGTTCATCGGGGGCCTCCGTGCGTTCCAGGGTATCCAAGCATTCCTCGTTTACCAAAGCTACCAGTAAATTTACGACTTTGTGAATAAACTATGATCTTATATGTATGTTTAGTAGAGTGTCTGCTTTGGTGGGCGTTAAAAGCTGTATGGTCTTCTTGAATTATATACAGGATATTTAATTTTGGCATATTAGTAGTTGGCATGTAAATATCGACGGAGAGAAAACGTGGGAATTCTTTAACCCCCTGGGGTGATGCGAAATGTGTCCCTGAAAACCGGATGACATTGCCGCCCATATCTGATTTCGATATTAAAACCCCTGAATACGTAATGAATGATTATGGTAAAGATCGGTGATTATGGTAATCCAACCGCCATTCTCCCGCATTCACTCGTTTCTCCTGTCGGAAGTTGGTCTGAGGAGATGTGTTGCCCGTGGTCAATCACTCTTAATTATTTGTTAAATTGTTTAGTTGCCAATCTCTTTTAGAATATTGTGGAAAGATAAGTGTTGTACATTTAACAAATGATTATCAACATAAATAAATATTCTTATCTGGTAATTTTGAAAACTGTGACTCATACATTAGCCTGTAAATATACGAGGTGTCTGGAAATGATCCAGCCATTCAAAGTTTTGCGAAAAATAACCCACCTAAAGTTCTCTTCGAAGTACTCACCTTGGGACCTCAAACACTTAAACCCGCTTCTCTCCTACTTTTCAAATCAACCGGCAAAGTCATTTTTGTCGGAATGGTCATCTACATCTAATAATCTACATCTACATCTATACCCCGCAAGCCGCTGCGAGGGCATGTGGCGGGGGTTGTTAGGTCACCAACCATAAAAAGCAAAAATACCACATGCAAAAGAACAACATGGAAAATTACACCCATAGCAGCGCACACGCTCATGCAAAAATCCCTTCATCCAACACTCATGCCAACACATACACCGCAAACCAACAAAAAACTGCACCCCAGGATGCAGCACGAAAGCCATCCTCCAACACGCAAGCAAGGACCCAACAAGCAAGAATGTGAAACACCAATACCACATGAACATGCACCTCAAAACATTCTACCCCCTGAGGAGACTGTGAAAAGCAGGGAATGCGACCCGACGTGGAAGGTAGCAGGAATTTCCCCCCGCGGAGACGGTCGAGAGATTGAAAGGGAGACTTAAAAACAATGAAAAGAACAATAATGAGGTAATTCGGAAAAAATGGGTTAAAATAAAAAAAACTCGAGGTTAGTGAAAGAGCATGCATTTAAGTAGAAGTAATTAATGCCTTGACGCTGAGGGCAGAAAGTGGAATTTTTGCTATCCATAACCCTGCAGTTGCTATCCTGTATTGTCCGTGCGAAGGAGTCCTTGAGGCGGCTAGTTCTGGCATCTATTTTCCGAATTTTATATGCATGATCCCAGCGACCAATGTATGTAGGAGTGCGAATAATTTGCGAGACCTCGATGCTTGTGGTGGTTTTTTTATGCGGTTTTTTTCTTTTCTAAATGACGGATGATGTCCTAACACCCCCCGCCACACGCCCTTGCGGTGACTTGCGGGGTATTCAGTAGATGTACATGCTGAAACATGCGGATCTGAATTTATTTAATAATGTCAATCTTGCATTGAATCGTCTATCTTCCAATGATTCCCTCCCCAAATCCATAAGTCCATAAATCCATAGTAGGAAAATAATACTCAAGAACCAGCACGGATTTAGGAAAAGCAGATCTTGCGAAACAAAATTTGGTCTCTTCATTCACGATATAATTTGATCGGGAGAAAACAACACACAAGTCGATGCAGTATTCCTGGATTTCAAAAAAGCCTTCGACGAAGTCCCGCACAATTAGCTGTTAAATAAACTTAAATATTATGGAATCAATCAGAAAATAATTAATTGGATTAGAGAATTCTTGTCAAATAGCAAACAAATAGTAGTCATAGATGGGTTGTGCTCAACTGATAGAGATGTAACTTCGGGCGTCCCCCAGGGAAGTGTAATAGGGCCTCTTCTGTTTTTAATATACATTAATGACTTAAGCAGACACGTTGATAGCAATCTGAGGTTATTTGCTGACGACACGGTGGTATACAGGGAAATAAGGTGCCAACTAAATTGCGAGCTACTCTCTAGAGGCTTAGACAATATCTCAGAATGGTGCAATAAATGACCCCAAATCTTTCTGGTCATATGTTAGGGAAGTAAATGGGAGTAAACAAACCGTGGCTTGCTTAAGAGATTGTAGCAATATAATTCATACAGACAGTGAGGGTAAAGCTAACATCTTAAATTCATTCTTCCAAAGCGTTTTCACGAACGATGTTGCCACCGCATATCTCCAAGAAACAATACATACCCAACCCTTGGAAAAAAAGCGGACCAACAAGGAATTCTAAAATTGCTTAATAGATTAAACCCAACAAATCCAGTTTGTTGATTTATGGCATATGTGTTTGCATGAGTAATGGATGAAGGGATTTTTGCATGAGTGTGCTGCTATGGATGTAATTTTCCATGTTGTTGTTTGCATGTGATATTATTCTTTTTTACGGTTGGTGACCTAACACCCCCCACCACACGCCCTTGAGGCGGCTTGCGGTGTATTATTCAGATGTAGATGTAGATGCATTCTTTAGTTCCTTCCTTTTGTTGCAGCAAAAATATACACGGCAAAATACCGAAAGTATAGGAGTACAAAAGCTGAACTTTTCCTTACATTTCGAGTACTGGCCTGATTCTGAATTCAGGGCACTATTCAGCAAAAAAGTATGCTTACCTTAATCCTTTCCATAAAATTTCTCTGAATTTCATTTTACATTATACCAACAACGCGTATTTATGCAGAGATTTGATAAATTGGAATAAAACATGTGTTACTGATTCACTCGCTAAGATCCTTTGAAATAAATGTAAAACAAAGTTCTGAATATATCACTCTTCTGGTCACTTGAAAACGGAGATATTACATGAGACTGTTTTTCAACGACAATTATTCAATGTCCTAATGGCGGTGCCTCTGGGTACTCTTCCAGGTCAATGAAACGGGCAATACGTGCTTCTGATACGTGCACTAACACTCCCTTCAACGCCATCTCACATGGGGGACTCCTCGTACACCATTTTTCAAATCATTCTTTACCAGATACGAAATTCAAGAGCGACTTACCAGAAAAAAGGAATAACACGAGTCTTCACCCTAAGTGCATCCATCTACTGAAAATGGCTTCCGAGAAAAAGAAATGAATAGCAGTGAGTAGGGAAAACGTGCACCATTTCTACAGATTCGAAGCGTTTGGTTTTTTTTGTGCTTCAACTTTGAAGAAAGAGGGAACGGAACAACTTTAATCCGTGAAAACTTTATTCATGTCCGATTATTCAAACGAGTGAGTTCAGAGAAGCATGAGATACTTTTGGCAAAATCGATTCAATCGAATTTCTAACCTTACGACTTCTCCTGAGAGCTGAGGACGGCGCAGACAGAGAGGAGGCAGCGACCAATATGTAGGAGTATAATTTGCGAGACCTCGGTGCTGATACATGAGGATCTGAATTTATTTAATAATTTCAACCTTGCATTGAATCGTCTCTCTTCTAATGATTCCCACCCCAATCCATGAGCATTTTGGTGACGCTTTGCGTTTTATCGTAAGAATTTTTTACAAAACGGGCTGCCCGGCGTTGAACCTTTTCAATTTCCCGAATGAGGCCTTTTTCACTCGCACCCCACACGCTACATTCGTATTCTAAATGAGGTCTTACAACAGCGTGGTAACAACGTTCCTTGACCTTCAAGTCACTTTTGCCGACAATGCGTCTAATAAATCCCAATTTTTTATTTGCTTGACCGCAGACTCTACGTATGTGAGTCCCCCAAGTTAAGTCATTCATGAATGTAACACCTAGGTATTTTAGCGTATCAACTACTGCTAGGTCACCTCCAGCTAATTTGTAAGCAAATCCCGTTGATCTTTTAAAGAAATTTACCACCGAAGATTTATTATAATTTAGTGTCAATCCCCAGTTAGGACACCATTTAGTAATGCAATCTAAATCCTGCGCTAGAATAAAACGATCCTCAAACCCAGATATCTCCCGATAGATCACCGTGTCATCCGCGAACATCCTAATTTTACTTTTCACTTCACATTTACAAAAATGAAGAAAAGCAACGGCCCGATCACACTTCCCTGAGGTACCCCCGACGTGACTCGAACGCTGTCGGAACTAGCGCCATCAAGGACTACCCTCTGTTCCCGCTCTGAAAGAAAATCTTTAACCCAGCTTATGGCGCCCTTGTTTATACCCGCGACCTTTAATTTATGAATGAGTTGGGACCTTATCAAATGCCTTTTGAAAATCTAAGGAGATGGCATCCACTTGCCTACTTCTCTCACACGATAAAAGTAAACATGTGTAAATAATCCTAATTGGGTTTCGGAGGATCGGGTTTTCCTGAATTCATGTTGATTGCCACTTAAAAAGTTAATGCTATCCAAGTGTCTCATTATTGAACTGGCAATTATGTGCTACAATATTTTGCAATAGATAGAAGTGAGAGATATAGGTCCGTAATTACTTGGGTCCTCCCTGTCACCACTTTTAAAAATAGGTGTTATTTGCGCGGTTTTCCAAATCTTAGGTACTTTGCACTCTGTGAGGGATTTGTTAAATATAAACTCAAGGTACGGGGCAATGTTTGGAGCTAAATGTTTTATCACCCTAGCTGGTATATTTTCGGGACCCGGGGATTTGTTGGGTTTAATCTATTAAGCAATTTTAGAATTTCTTGTTGGTCAGCTGTTATTTTTTCCATGGGTGGAGTATGTATTGTTTCTTGGAGATATGCGGTGGCAACATCATTCGAGAAAACGCTTTGGAAGAATGAATTTAGGATGTTAGCTTTACCCTCACTGTCTGTATGAATTATATTGCTACAATCCCTTAAGCAAGCCACGGTTTGTTTACTCCCATTTACTTCCCTAACATATGACCAGAAAGCTTTGGGGTCAGTGTCCAAGTGCTCGCAAAGTACTTTGCGTTTAAATTCCAGTAAGGCGCTACGTAATTGTGTTTTGGTTTCAATTTTAGAGGATCTATATGTGTCCCATAATTGTTTATTCTCAGGGGATGATGTGTTCACGCCTGCCCTCTTTACCCTAGAGTGTAGCATTCTCTGCTTTCGAAGGGCTTTTCTAACGTCTTTATTGTACCACCTGGGGTCGCGATTTGCTTTAACGTATTTTTTAGGTATGAAATCTACGATTCCTTTTTGCATGATATTGACAAATTCTGTCCAAGTTTCTTCCACGTTGACATGACTTAAGCGGGTTTTGAACTCGGGTAGTGAAGAGTTTAATTGATTGGCAAAAGATTCAAAGTCTGCTTTATGGTAATTATAAATTTTTCTTTTTGGTTTAACAATCATTTTTATTTCTATGTCCGAGTGGACATTAACTGCTTTATGGTCACTCAAGCCCTCGTCAGTTGATACACTAGTAATACGTTCAGGCGTGTTTGTAAGAAATAGATCCAATATGTTCTTTCCACGGGTGGGCATGCGTACTGCTTGATGGAGGGAGTTTCTTTGAACCAATTTTATCAAGGAATTTAAAAATTCGCGATCGCGGGTCCTAGATTTAACGATATTGCTGTCCCAATCTATTACAGGGAGGTTAAAGTCGCCACCAATTATGTTGATGCTGTTATTATCTTTACGTGTAAAATTGTATATTTGATCATTGAGGGAATGAAGTTTTTTCAAATCTGAGGCTGGAGGTCCAATGCATGATCAATATGACGGAGTCTTGAAGAAACGTCTCGGCAGTGGGTATCCAAACTTGCACAATTCTGTTTTCTTTTGGAGAGGTGTCCTTCCCTTCCAGGAAAAATTATCTATTGATATTTAAAAGGCGTAATGATGTCAGTCGACTAAGTTAAATGAACTTCCAGTCGAGGGCGGTGGTATTAATGTGACCAATGTTGGTATTAAAGTATTCCTTTTTACGGGTGGTGACCTAACACCCCCCGCCACACGCCCTTACGGGGTATTATGTAGATATAGATGACCAATCAAGTAAAAAAAATCCTCCTGATCATAAGAAGCTGTTAGTAATCATGTAAAGGGCAAAATGAGCTCCCTATGACCTCTTTTCAGACTGACTTCATTGAATAATATATTCTTAAGCCATAGAGGGTTTTTATAAATCACTGTTAAAGGAAAAAAATAGGGTAATATTGAGATCGGTGTGGTGATTTACGGGTTTAAAATAAATCCCTCGCCAGTGATTAGACACACATTCAAAATATTAGGACGTTCACATATGCACGCGGGGAGGGGGTTGTGTTTCGCGAATAGGTTTACGGATAAATTAATCCTAATTCTTCGGATCGTATTCCAAAACTAACAAGTACACCTACACTCACACTGGTTAGCCCAATTTGGTTTGCGGGGAAGTTTTTCCCGTTCGTATTCAATTGAAAATTTTCGGCCCGTGGCATGCGGGCCAGTCGTTGTCTCACGAGCGTGACGTAACGCCCTGCAATCCTATACCGTCGGGGAACTGTCGTGATGAAGAGACTAGTATGAGTTGGACACCAATATGCTCCCAGCCTACGAGTCAACGAGCTTGAATTTGACCTCCTTCTTGAATTTCTTAATCTTAAACGTCTCAGCAGTCTGCACGAGGTGAGGCTAGCCGAGCTAGAAATTAGAATTCATAAAGACATTGAAAATGAAATTCCATGATTCAGATATATGGTAATACCAAGTCAAAATCCTTCGGAATGCAAAATTATTGTTGCAAACAAATTTAATGCTACATGACACGTAACCTATTTTATCCGTTAGCTGAAAGTATTGAGGTATCATATTAAGTCAACATTGCATGTATTATGTCCAAAAACGTTTAAATTGTTCTCTTGCCAGTTATTCATGAGGTTAGGGGCTAATAGGAGAACTCTTCATCAAATGCCTATTTAGGAGTTTATTAGGAGAAAGGAGATCTAAACGTGAAATATCCACCATTTATTTCAAAAATCAACTCCGATTTAAAATAGCCCTAATATTACTATATCCCGCGATTTATTTCCATCACATAACTCCATTTTAAAGCCAAGTAGCATCATAAGCACCGCCATTGGTGGTGAGAAATTGAAATATTTCTTCAATTGATGATAAAAACTGTATATATATCCTGCCGTGGTAGCGTGCGAGCAGTTTGCTGAGCTGTGGCGGTTCGCCCCATTGTGAGGGAACTCGGAAGGATATGGGCCGAGGGAGAGTGGGGGGAGAGTGTGGAAGAGGACACGGAGGGGGGGGAGGGAGGAGGTCTACGGGTGTTGGATACCACACTCGGAGGTCCATATCTCCCTCTCGCAAGCTTTTAAAACATTCCGTCCCCGTAAACTACACGAACATGGTCACAAAAAGCAAGACTTCCCTCGAGCGAACCTCCCCCCCCGCCCTCCTCCCCTTCATTCCTTCCCCAGGAATCCATGCCCGCCTCCTCACCCATTCCCCCTTCCGTCTCTCTCTCTCTCTCTCTCTCTCTCTCTCTCTCTCTCTCTCTCTCTCTCTCTCTCTCTCTCTCTCTCTCTCTCTCTCTCTCTCTCTCTCTCTCTCTCTCTCTCTCTCTCTCTCGAGGCTCCTTCGAAACTTTCAATCCCTCAGGGGAGGAGGGGCAATCATCGGGAGGAGGATAGTTGATTAGGCGGAGGAGGGCAGAGGAGGTGTGGGAGAGCCGTCTCCGCCAATGACGGATGGGAGTCACAACTCTTTCGACCCGTTTGCGCTTAAGGGTCGCCGCCAAATCCTCACGTTTGCTCTGAAATCAATGTTCAACCAAGTTGGTACCTACCTATCTTTTACTACGACGCTTTCAAACTGATTTCACGGCAAAAAGGAATGTAGTTGCTCAAAGACTTCATTTAACTTTCCAATTACTTCTGAATAACGTTTTAACGGATTTTTAATGCATACATGTATGTATTATTTTACACCTCGTCTACTTCAAAATGGATTTACTCAGAAT
The DNA here is from genome assembly GCF_022747635.1 of Hetaerina americana. NCBI lineage: Eukaryota > Metazoa > Arthropoda > Insecta > Odonata > Calopterygidae > Hetaerina > Hetaerina americana. The sequence goes on from NW_027286069.1 coordinate 116,747,889, forward strand.
TGGTTAATTTTTGTACAATTTTTCATGTGTTGTGATGCATGAGAGTTTCTAAGAAAGTGCGGGAGATTCAGCGACAACAATTTTTAGCGATTTAAGTTTCTCCTCGATAGGTAGAGTAATAGATTTTATTAGCATAAGCTGGTTCCAACATCACATTGCCAATTCACAGACCCTAATGCAGTGGGTGTGATGCTGGGTACGTGCACCGTGCAAATAAATGGCCTTGCTTGCCCGTTAACCCGGACTCTCCAGCGTTCGAGTCATCTTCTGAGGGGGGCAAAATGCAAATGATTGAGACGGGGCTCGAATTTAAACCCTTGAGGTCAGTACGCGACCAAGTTACCCGCATGGCCAAGTCAGCCTACGCACCCTTGTTTAAATGCACTCACTGATCCATTTAAAACTACGTCTAACTCGGTGAAAGAAAATAAATACTTAATGTTTATCAACTTATGGAATTATAATCTCAAAAAGACATGGGCTTAATAATTCTAATTATTTTTTTCGGTTACTACGCTGAATTCCCAATTTTCCATTTCGTGTGGCGATCCTCTCCAGTTTCTTGTGTGCGATGGTAATGCCATTCAAATTGCAAAATGGATGTTTCGGCAATGATATCCAGGTGGCAGTGGTATTTTATGCAGTTTTTCATCAAATGTTTTAAAAACTGATTTTGGCATCTATCAATACGCATTCATTCCTTGCGGTTGACGCAAGTATCAACATGCACCATTGATAATTTTTAGCAATCAGTATGCAACAGTCATCTTCCTTTGGGAGAACCACAAAAGGTATCTTGCCTTTGGAAGCCTAGTGTAAATGTTTACCTTTCAATTAAAAGCAGGGAGTAGTCGTATCGTCCGCATCAGGCCTTCCATCTCAGGGACGTCAGCCGGAGGCATCGAATCGACGCTCCCGAAAAAGTGGTCCAGGCGATTGTCGTGGCGAGATGGACCGAGGCGGAGGATTAAATGTCGCTCGTCTTCCCTGCGACCTCCCGAGTGATTTCAGCCCGAATCCCACCTCCCGCCGAGACGTGAGCGCCATGTTTCAATAGCTAAACATCTCTACCGCTTCGATTTTGCGTCACTTACGCTCTTCCGATAACGGGCTAACGTAAGACAGCGTATGTATTTCGCCGTTGTGGACGCGGCCCTTACTGGGGAGGAGGCTTAGTGTCTCTGCTGCCTTTTCTCCCCTCGGAAGAAGGGACGTGATGCCCGACCCGGCGGCGTCTCCGTCCGCCCCCACCTGGGAATTGCCCCCTCCCTCTCCACCCCCCCCCCTTCTCTCCCCCCCCCGGCTCTCCTCCCTCCACTCCCCCAGCTCCAAATTCGCCTCAATTCACTCTACGTCCGTTCGCCCATGCGAATAAACCGCCTTCCCTCTCTCGCCCCCACCACCCCCCCACCCACCCCCACCCCTGCGCCGCCTTCACGTCGGGTGCTTCACCCCTCCGACTCCTCTTCGGAGAACGTCGACTTACTTGGAGAGAGATGTCTTCCTCCACTTTGCCTCTTCATGTCTCCCTCTCCCCAGGACGAAAATGGAAGGAATATTGCCTCTTTGGAAAATAAAGCGATTTTGCCAAGTTAGATTTTTTTGCGATAAGCTGAAAGGTCACTTCTTTTGCTACCAGACAATACGTCTTATCGTGAAAGAAGTTTAAGGAAAAAATATCTCGGTTATTTTTTCCTGTTTCTTCATCTAGCACCCACGGCGATTTTCTCTGGTTCGAGGCAATTACTTCTGTTTGAGGGTTTCTTCCTCTTCTCCATTATTATACTCTTTCCATTCTAAATGCCTGTCAGTCAATCAACTTTTGGGGTCATATTCATAATTTTTTAGCGGATTGGGCTATCTTTGTAATGATGTGCCCCCCTCGGATAAGAGAGTTTTATTAGCGATTTTAGTGTCGCATCTGATTTGGTTACGTGCTTTTAGTGTGATTACGTTTCGTGGAAGAGTCCATGTTCTTTCCGTGAGTTGAGAGCTTTGCTGTTTTTTGGGCATCTTTAAGATTGATTTAGGTTTTGCTCTTCCCTTGTCTTCTCCCAGCTATTACGGGCCCACTCTATCTGATCCTTATTTTTACTACCGTGCTCCATATCACTGCATCTTCCTCTGCTACCATTCTGTGTATTTCCCCATTTTTTATTATGGCTGTCTATTTCGCCTTCAACTTCCGGCTCCAGTGTTAGGTTTCAGGGGCCGCTACTTTTCTATATTGTGCCATTCCAGTGGTGCCAGTTTCCGATTCATAGTTTGACATGCCACACAAATGCTTTATCGTGATGGTTCTGAATACTTATATTTTTTCGGCATAGATAGTAGTTTTTTTCATTGATAAAGCCCGCCTAATATCTTCATTACTTTATATTTCATTTCAACAGGATAGGTGAAAGTGTTCTTTGTTCTTCTTTCCCCTCTGTCTATATAAAATCTTCTCTTTTCCTAGTACTAGCCTTCTAATTATATTTATTTGACATCTTTCAAGTACTTGACTCATTTTATTCAACGATACCTGCAGGTGTTCTCGAGTCTTTGCATTTGCGAAACGAATGATACCATTCTCTTCCCCATTCATCGTGAAACCTATTCCTTGTACTTCTTTTATCAACTTTAATTTTTACTCAATATTGTTGCCTGGAAGTTCAATCATTTATAAATGTTTACGATGCAATAATTTCGAAGTGTAAAAACCAATCGCCATGACCGGGTCCCTCGATGTCCAGCCGAGTGCTTTAGCCAATGAAGCTATCGAGGCGTCCTCTTACACTTCGATATATTATTTATTTTTGCTTCAATCTTGCATTTGCAGCGTGGTGACTCGGCCCTTGTATATTTGGTACTATATTTTTCTTTTAAACCAATCCATACTAAGTGTATCCAAAAATTTGAACAATTTTTCCTCTGGATTTCGCAATCAAATGACCTTCTTTATATTCATGAATGTCATATGAATAGGATTGCTGACGTCTATCAGTTTTTTCACCAGTATCCTTGGACCGAGGTCCTCCCACGGTCTTCTCCTCATTGGCTATTCAAATTGTTTTAAGGACATGTTGTCTTCACCAATCTCGCTGCTCTATATTTTAGTTCACGCAACACTAGGAAAGGTTTGCGGCCCCTCAAAACTCTTGGTCCTCATTGTATTTGGTGTTGCGATCTTTAGACTATTTTCTGTGGCTTCTTTTTAAGTCTAAATAATACGAGTCCTCTTATTTTTCTTCTGTATTTTTCTTAGCTGTCATATTTTCTTAAATTGATTTATCCTATTACTTTAATTTGTAAGCGTGTCAAATTATATTTTTTAATCAACATGCATATCCCAGCAATGAGTGAGAGCTCATAGTCTGGAACCCAATTAAATCCTCCGTGCGAGAGCTCTATTCGCCAGCCTCCTTTCGCATCCCCCCATTCCCGCCACCCTCTTCCCTCCCCTCTTTGCTCATTCATTTTCCCAATTTTTTCTTACATTTAGTTTCATCTTGAAATCGTGTAAAGCAAACGGAATCTGTTCAACTATTTACTGTCTGTTTATGGAGGCCCGGACTAAGGCTTGAAAATAATTTATTATTTTTCTGTATTGGAGTGGGTTGCCTAGCGAATTGTTTTAGATGG